>NC_091754.1:46876904-47176904 GCF_043380555.1 Nothobranchius furzeri | reverse complement strand
TCATCTCTGACACCATCTATAGAATATATTTCTGAAAATTAAAAACATGCTTGTCTTGTGTCTGCTTTTTTCCCTTCAGAGTTGAAAAGGGTAAGGATTGAGAAAGTCTCGTTGTGCATCAATAAGTCAATTCAAAAGATACGCTCCAAGTCAACAGGATGCCAAGGCTCCTATAGACCCCAAGAACGTTCCTCTCAAAGTCCAAGTTAGCGCGAGACAGTCTGAAACCATCAATAGTGCTGAATCTACAGGAATGTCTGACCAGGCATGATCCGCATTTTCGGGAAGATTTTTGTGGCATATAAAGAAAAAAAAAACTAGCAGCTCTGCACATGACAGCAATGATGTTGGAGACTTTAGATGGTCTCAGATGACTTTACTCAAAGTGGGAAATCTAATTACAACACCCAGAACCACAAGCGTGACAGGAAGGCCCAATCACTCTTATCGCGTGACTTTCCTCTAGGAATGAATTTTTAAATCGAAGGCTGTAATGACAATTATATCTTATTAAATGTAACCAGCATCAGAAATGGAAGATTTAAACTTGTTTCAACTTTCCTTAAGTTGTATTAAAGTCCTTCCAGTGGTTAAGTTATTTAGCTAACAGACAGATTGGTGGTGACTCCTGGAAATAACGAATATTTTGAATGATTAGTGAATAATTGGGTAGTGGGGGTAACTTCACTACCATGACACCAAATCGTAGCTTGATATCTTTACATTTTTATTTGCTGTAAGCTATAGCTTCAGCAGCTGGGTTGAATGGGGTCAATTCCAAAAATGTAAGCTAATATCTCCACATAATCCATTAACTCCTAGGCTAAGTGATGTAAATGACTCTTTGCTATAGCAAATTTTAATTCAATATCTTCAAATGTGACTGAGTAATGGGCATTCTGTTGTTTGCTGTAGCGGCCATCTTGAATGATGTATTATCCTCTCTGGATACCAAACTTAATAAATGCACGCACACACCGAGTACTAAGTTTGGTATCCAGAGAGGATAATACAAATGAGACCAGTCTCAGGGTTACATTTATTTTTTAGCCTTTCCTGTCCTGGCAGTAGCACCATGACAGGATGGTTGATCCCGGTGCCATAGCATCCCAATTTACCCCACAGTGGGAGGGTTTGTGGCACGTTACACCCATTAGCTTAGCACCGGAGTGGACAGGCAGGGAGAAAAGGGACAACAAGTCCAGGTTTACGAGGTCGTCAGAAAAAACATTCTACAAGAAAATTGGGTTCAGGCAAAGTTTTAAACTAAAGTCTGACATGATCTATGAACCCTTGGGTTTGTGATAGTAAGCTAATAGCATTTAGAGTTTTAATACAATACTTGTAAAAACGACAAATTGATAAAGTCTTGGTTCTTTGGTGGCTTAAAGAGCAGGTCACCCTCAAATCAACTTTTTTTTGTTGATAAACTATATAGATGAGTGTAATTGCTCTGTAGACACGTTCAGTCAATAATTTGGCACTTTAGTTGATCTTAGTTAAAATTTGAATCATCTGCCTAAAACTGTCAGCGATGCACCGTCGTCAGGCAAAAACTCAGCACTGCATTTGAATTTAAATCTGCCATCGCTATTGGCTAATAGGTCCACTATGATGTTAGATAGTACATTATGATGTCACAATGTCGTGAGTGTGTGTATTTGTTAGTGGCTCTGCCCTCGGTCTGCTAGGCAACAGCATTTGTTGCATTTTTCAAACAGGAAGTTGGAGTTGAGTAAGAATCTGGCAGGGGGTGACTTGTTCTTTAAAGAGCAAGTCACCCCCAAATACCATTTTTTTTTGCTGACAAACTATATAAAGGAGTGTCTAATCATGCTACAGACACGTGTCATCAATAATTTGGCGCTTCAGTGCATCTTGGTTAAAATTCAAATATTCTGCCTAAAACTGTCAGTGTTGCGCCGTCGTCAGGGAAAAACTCTGCACTGTATTTGAATTTAAATCTGCCACCGCTATTGGCTAAGAGGTACGCTATGATGTCATCTGGTACATTATGATGTCATAATGCCATTGTGAGCCTGTGTGTGTGTATTTGTTAGCGGCTCCGCCCTCTCGGTCTGCCAAACAACAGCATTTGTTGCATTTTTCAAACACGAAGTGGGAGTGAAGTAAGTTTCTTGTAGGGGTGACTTGCTCTTTAAGCTAGGTGTGAACATTAAAGCAAGTCACCCCCAAATCAGCTTTTTTTTCCTGACGAACTATATAAATGCATGTCTAATCGTGCTGCAGACACATGTAGTCAATAGTTTTGCACTTTAGTGCATTTTAGTTCAAATTTAAATTTTCTGCCTAAAACTGTCAGTGTTGTGCCGTTGTCAGGTTAAAAACTCTGCACTGCAATTGAATTTAAATCTGCCACCGCTATTGGCTAAAGCTTGGTTTATGCTTGACACATTCACTTTCCGCTTGGTGATGTGGCTCGTGGCTGGAATGCGCTTCACAACTCGCAGCGTTTATGGTTCGTGCGGCTTGTCTCTGCGGTGAGACAATATTCTCCCAAATTGTAGGGGGCAGGATGGAGCTCTACGGCATGTATCCAACACTACACCGTAGTAGAAGTAAAAATGACTGTTTACAACGTGGCATTTCAGCATTTTTAATAGCATCCTCGTCTTTTCCGACAGTGCGAGCTATTTCTCTCCAAGAATTATTAACAACATGTTGATCACGGTGATCTCTGAGAGCTGAATCATACAAATGTCTGTATTTACAAACCTCTGCCATACTAGTCCTTGCCGGTCCGTTATGTTTTTCAGCGTCCGACCGTCCGCGTGGTTAGAAATTTTCCTAGGTGCGCGTTGCGGAAATTTTGGGCCGTGCGGAGACGCAGTGGAGGGGCGTGGTTGTTAAAATGACGCAATTTCGCTGCGCGGAGCCGTGCGGACCTCGCGGACGCGTCAAGCATAAACCAACCTTAAGAGGTATGCTATGATGTAAACTGGTACATTATGATGTCACAATGCCGTTGTGTGTGTGTGTGTGTGTGTGTATTTGTTAGTGGCTCCGCCCTCTCGGTCTGCTAGGCAACATCATTTGTTGCATTTTTTAAACATGAAGAGGGAGTTTCTTGTAGGGGGTGACTTGCTCTTTAAATGACTTCAGTTTTTGAAGTGTTGGCATGTTTTATGTGTACAGAAATGACACTATCTTATTAAGGAGCTGGGAACTGATAATAATGGGACTAATTATTCAAATTCAATTCAAAGATACTTTATTAATCCCAGAGGGAAATTAGAGTAAACAAGTTATGTTACAGTGAGCTGAACCCAGTTGGTAAACAGTAACTATGACACCACTGTCTGTCCAATGAGCGGCGGGAACTTCCCTTCTGCATGCAAATAACGAGCTGGTTTCCTCTCCGGCTTGCTCCTCGGCGCTGCGCAAGTGTCATGCCAAAGCTGCAGCGTTAGCAGGCTCGTTTCCCCGTCTTTTTCACCCTCCAGCGGGGAGATCCCTCATTTCTCCCGTACTCTTCTTCCTCGAACCGCACAGGCTTTTGTTGCTGCTTGGACATGCCGAACATCGTGCTTTTCAGCGGGAGCTCCCATCACGACCTTTCCCAAAAAGTGGCCGATCGGCTCGGGCTGGAGCTGGGGAAGGTGATCACGAAAAAGTTCAGTAACCAGGAGACATGGTGAGTGATGGGTTTGTCCACGTCAGACGCGAACTGATTTGTTGTTTAAACGTGTGAAATGTAACCTGCTGGGTTATTTTGGCTGAGCTAGCGGCTCAGTTGTTGCTCTAGTTTCGTTATCACGTGTTGCTGTTAGCTTAGCTTCAAGCTAACGGTAATGTATTCGGTCCGCTCCATTTCGTGCCGGAACGGCGCTCAGCTCTAGGGACAAAAGCGAGTTACGCACGTCTCAATTTAACTTCTGATACAATCACAACAGAACAACTAGGTACCAATTCGGTACCGTGAACGTGATCTTAAGTTAGCTGATATGAACGGTGATCCCCTACTACCTCCGTCAAATTTGTTTGCTCTTCAATTAAAGGATAAACGCCTCCCTCATCCGAGATGTCCGTCTGTAACCAACTCATGCGCCGTTAGGCGCATAGGAAACGGATCCACTATTTAGCGGGCAGCGTGTGATTAGCCAACCACGGGTAAACACAACAGGCTAGCAAGCTAATGTTGGTGTTTCTATTATCGGACAAAGGCCTGGATATTGAATAAATGTTCATTTATGTTTAAATATCTTTTGTTGAACTGTTGGACTAAGACATACCAAAATAGCTAAAATAGTTATTTTTCAGCGTTATAAAAACAGACTTTTCCGTTTTTAATTTGCGAATCGTACTAAGTTTTACCCATGTTCTACCCTTTTTACTACCCGACTTGGCTGTTTATTAGCATTGTTGTTGTTGTTATTAGTCCACAGTAATAGATTTCAATGTTCAACACTCAGTTGTTTAATCGCCTACATCCTCACGGAGCTACAGGATGTGTGGAAAACCATGAGTTTTTTGGTTCTGATCCGTGTTCATAAAAGTCTTTTTGCTGGATTCAACCTCAACAACTGTCGGCGCACACAGGTCACATGACAGAGGCTGCTGACCCGTTGGTGTGCAGCTGCAGAAGAATGTTTCTGTTTCTCTCTCTCTCTCTCTCTCTCTCTCACACACACACACACACACACACACACACACACACACACACACACACACACACACACACACACACACACACACACACACACACACACACAGAGCCTGTTCCCAAAGTCTCTAGGATGATCAAAGCCTCTTGTTTGGCTTTAATCAGAACCTTTCAGGTCGTAAAACTTTGGTTCTGAAATCTCGACGCATCGGGTTCGTGGAAGCTGTCGGAAGAGTTTTTCCCCGTTAACGGCGAGAAAACACAAAGATGTTAGATCTGAATCCTATAGAAACGCTCACACTGAGCTGATTGGTGGTCAGGTGGATGTCATCATCATGTGTGCTGACATGTGACTCGTGATTCCTCAGATCAGAAGTAAAAATCCAATTATTTTCTTTCCCTGTCTAGTGTGGAAATCGGCGAGAGTGTGCGTGGCGAGGACGTTTACATCGTCCAGAGCGGATGTGGAGAGATCAACGACAACCTGATGGAGCTTCTCATCATGATCAACGCCTGTAAGATCGCCTCGGCGTCCCGTGTCACTGCCGTCATCCCCTGCTTCCCATATGCTCGGCAGGACAAGAAGGACAAGGTAAACGGCTGGAAAAGTGCCGCGGGCTGTTTACTCCCTCAGAGGGGTAGTTAATAAAAGCTGTTGGTGCATGATGCCTCTGAAGGTCACAGAGCTGCAAGCATGTCACCTCCACGCCCCCTTCACAGGTAACGAAGGAGGAATTCACTCAGGTGAACCAGGATTCTCTGTCCGTCTGCAGGGTTTTAATCTCTTTGTCAGCAAAGACCCAATCAGAGCTGGACCTGGATCCCTCAGCTCTAGATCAGCTGTTTCCTCTCATTAGCGTGTATTTCCTACAAACACCTGACTGGTTTTCCTGATCCCGCTGTTTAGGAAACAGGTCCTGAAGCTCGCTTCAAATGCCACATCAGAGCTACATTTTACCCCTTAGGTGATCAAACAGCAGCCTTCTACAGCTAACAGCATATTTACCATATTTGTGACATCACAAAAGACAAGATGGAACTGATATATTTACCAAACTCCAGGAGTGGTTCATATTTTACAAGCTGTTATGATGATGATTGTCATGGGGCTGATGGTGATGACTATTGTAGGGCTGCAACAACGAATCGATAAAATCGATGAAAATCGATTATTAAAAGCGTTGGCGATGAATTGCGTCATCGATTCGTTGTGTTGCACAACTCTTCCAAAAGCCCGCCCGCCCGCGTTGCGCGAAGACCGGAGCAAGTCAGATCAGCGCGAGGGAGAGCCGGCAGGTGTTTGGAAGAGGAACATGGCAGAAGCAGCGAGGCCCAAAAAAGTTAAAACTTCTGAAGTTTGGGAGCATTTTCAGTTAAATCAGGCGAAGACATTCGTTACCTGCAGGGCTGGACTGGGACAAAAATTCAGCCTGGGCATTTTGACTGGAGACCGGCCCATCACCTGTTTTTTTTTGGAAAAGACATTAAGCCTTACGCTGTTTCTGACACACACCAACGTACACTTTCTTATTGGTAATATTTATGTATCAATCTAATAAACGTAAACCTACACCATCCTTCCTATCCTGGTATTCTAAAACGCAGGCCTGGGGGTAAATGATTATTTTTAAAACGATTATTCTGACGATTATTTTATTGAATAGTCGACTATTCTAATGACTATTTAGATGATTACCTAGCGATTATTTTTCTATTGCACAATTAATAAAAACCAAAGAATCTAAAATAAATTCCTCCAAAAAATGGATAAATTGTTACTGTAAGAGAATAAACATTAAAGACTATGGCGTTTAAAGCGTGCCACAACCCGTGCACGCGCATTGGGTCCACAGCGCGCGTGTGAACGGGACTCGCGAGCGGAAATATACATGGCGAGAGGTCATTTGTGCACTGAGAGGGAGCAAACTGTGTCTGTGAGCGCACAAGGATGTGCACAAGTGACAAACCTGCGTGCACGCGTTGTCAACGAGCACACGGCAGAGGAAAACGTGCGCGCGCGGCAGCCTCTCTGCGCGCTCGGCAGCCTCTGCGCGCTCGGTTTCTGACTCCTGCTCGCTCGGCTGTAAGGGCTTTTGGCACTCTGGAGGCGTGGCCTGTGGCAGATCTTCCCTGTCCTCTGATTGGTTAGTTTACCCCGCACTTTACCCTCTATCTATATAAAAAAGTCTGATATTCAGTAGTTGCTGGCATAGCTCAGCTGGGAGAGCGGGTGACTCTCGCCCCGGAGGATCCAGGTTCGAGTCCGGCCAAGGAAAATGCAGTAGATGTCATGTTAATTTTTCTTAATTTCAGGTATTTTACAGTTGTGATCGTTCAACTGTCATTAAACGTCCGAATGTTTGCTGGGCAGTGTTTTAAAAAGTGCACATAAGCTAGATGGTTTTAACCATATAAAATTACATTTTTTGTGATACTGGAAAAATACATACTGAAATAAAACTACTGGTTGAAAACTTCATGACTGTGATTGTACAATATATGACTCACTGATACACTGCAAACTCCCTTAGAGAGAGAGAGAGAGAGAGAGAGAGAGAGAGAGAGAGAGAGAGAGAGAGAGAGAGAGAGAGAGAGAGAGAGAGAGAGAGAGAGAGAGAGAGAGAGAGAGAGAGAGAGAGAGAGAGAGAGAGAGAGAGAGAGAGAGAGAGAGAGAGAGAGAGAGAGAGAGAGAGAGAGAGAGAGAGAGAGAGAGAGAGAGAGAGAGAGAGAGAGAGAGAGAGAGAGAGAGAGAGAGAGAGAGAGAGAGAGAGAGAGAGAGAGAGAGAGAGAGAGAGAGAGAGAGAGAGAGAGATTCTTGCCTCATTAATGAATTGTTTATTTTTTTCAGTATTTAATTGACAAATTATCCTTTCAAATAATTAATTGATGAGTTACATAATTGTCCATTTAGAATTGTTGAATGGACTGAGTCAAGTTTGGTGCACTTTATATATTTCAAAACATGTTTTTTTTTTATTTTAATGATGCATATAAATAATTTAAATGTTAATTTAATGAAATATTTCTATTTTTTCATTACCTCACCCTTGTTTTGACAAAAACGGAACCTTGCTGGATAATATCATGGAGAAACTATTTGTTCACGGTACATGGCTCAGTGAGGATCTGTGTAAAGGAGGAGATACTCAGAAATCTGTCTGCAGATTGTTACAACCCAGACTGGAAGTGGTGGGCTGTAATAAGAAAGGAGACCAAACAGAGGAGTGGGGGTTCAACAACTGATTTATTTAACAAAAGTAAGGATTTACTAAAGCAAGTTAGTGAACAGAAAATGGCCAGTGAGGACTCTCCACCACACAGGAGAGACCCAGTGAAAGCAGAAAAACAGTAGGCTTTGTAGGCAGCACCACACCCTGAGCCCAGGTGCCTCCAAGGCTGCTTAACGAGCTGCCTACAACAGAAGAAAAACACAATTAAACAAATGAAAACCCAATGAGACGGTGGGGGCATCACAACACGTTCAGGACTACCCAAACACCAGTAATTCTTGACTGCACTGATCTGCTTTAGTAAATCCTTACTTTGGTTAAATAAATCAGTTGTTGAACCCCCACTCCTCTGTTTGGTCTCCTTTCTTATTACAGCCCACCAATTCCAGTCTGGGTTGTAACAATCTGCAGACAGATTTCTGAGCATCTCCTCCTTTGGTATACAGATCCTCACTGAGCCAAGTACTGTGAACAAATAGTTTCTCCGTGATATTATCCAGCAAGGTCTTGTTTTTGTCAAAACAAGGGTGAGGTAATGCAGAAATATAAATATTTCAATAAATTAACATTAAAATTATTTATATGCATAATAAAAAAAAACATGTTTTGAAATATATAAAGTGCACCAAACTTGACTCAGTCCATTCAACAATTCTAAATGGACAATTATGTAACTCATCAATTAATTATTTGAAAGGATAATTTGTCAATTAAATGCTGAAAAAAATAAACAATACATTAATGAGGCAAGAACTTTTTAAACTTGAACATACCTACACCCACAAGTCTATTTTTACCTGGTTAAAACCATCTAGCTTATGTGCACTTTTTAAAACACTGCCCAGCAAACATTCGGACATTTAATGACAGTTGAACGGTCACAACTGTAAAATAATATCACAGGAATTAGTAAAGAATAATATGACATCAACTCTATGTTACTTAGCCGGACTCGAACCTGGATCCTCCAGAGTGAGAGTCGCCCGCTCTCCCAGCTGAGCTATGCCAGCAACTGCTGAATATCAGATTTTTTTTATATAGATAGCTAGAGAGTAAAGTGTGGGGTGAACTAACCAATCAGAGGATAGGGAAGATCTGCCACAGGCCACGCCTCCAGAGTGCCAAAACTCCTCACAGCCGAGCGAGCGGAATTAGAAACCAAGCGCGCAGAGGCTGCCGAGCGCGCAGAGAGGCTGCCGCGCGCGCACGTTTTCCTCTGCCGTGTGCTCGTTGGCAACGCGCGCACGCAGGTTTGTCACTTGTGCACATCCTTGTGCGCTCACAGACACAGTTTGCTCCCTCTCAGTGCACAAATGACCTCTCGCCATGTATATTTTCGCTCGCGAGTCCCGTTCACACGCGCGCTGTGGACCCAATGCGCGTGCACGGGTTGTGGCACGCTTTAAACGCGATACTTCCATTTTGTTTAACACTGCTTTTATTGTGTTGCGGTTGGTTATGTTCTGGTGACATGTAGAACTTGGGAGTGCAGGCTGCTGCCTGAGAGGTGGTTGGAGACGGAATGTCTCCATGCTGCTTTGATTTGGTCACTTACAGTTATGGTCAGAAGTTTACATACACTTGTAAAAAATATAATATAATGGCTCTACTGAGTGTCCCGTTATTTCTAAAACTCAGATTTTTCTCTGATATAGTGATTGGAACAGATACTTCTTTGTCACAAAAAACATTCATGAAGTTTGGTTCTTTAATGTCTATTATGGGTTAACAGAGAAAAGTGATCACATTTGCTTGGTCACAAATATACATACAGCAACATGAACTATCAATTTTGGTGACTTAGAAACGTGTCAGTGAACTGAGCTTCATAGCATGGCCTCTTAACTTCTTGTGAGTGATTATGAGTGACTACAGCGGGTGACTTCTCTTAGGCCACGTAAATAGGGCTCATTGGATACAAACGCTACAATGGGAAAGTCAAAGGAGCTCAGCATGGATCTGAAAAAGCGAATTATTGACTTGAACAAGTCAGGAAAGTCACTTGGGGCCATTTCAAAGCAGCTGCAGTCCCAAGAGCAACAGTGCAAACAATTGTTTGTAAGTATAAGGCACTGTTTCATCACTGCCAAGATCAGGAAGAAAACGCAAGCTATCACCTGCTGCTGAGAGAAAATTGGTCAGGAGGGTAAAGAGTGAACCAAGAATCACCAAAAAGCAGATCTGCCAAGAATTAGAAGCTGCTGGAACACATGTGTCATTGTCCACTGTCAAACGTGTTTTGCATCTCCATGGACTGAGAGGCTGCCGTGCAAGAAGGAAGCCCTTGCTCCAAAAGCGGCACCTTAAGGCTCGACTGAAGTTTGCTGCTGATCACATGGACAAAGATAAGACCTTCTGGAGGAAAGTTCTGTGGTCAGACGAAACAAAAATCGAGCTTTTTGGCCACAATGCCCAGCAATATGTTTGGAGGAGAAAAGGTGAGGCCTTTAAGCCCAAGAACACCATGCCTACAGTCAAGCATGGTGGTGGGAATATTATGCTGTGGGGCTGTTTTGCTGCCAATGGAACTGGTGCTTTACAGAGAGTAAATGGGATAATGAAGAAGGAGGATTACCTTCACATTCTTCAACATAACCTAAAATCATCAGTACGAAGGTTGGGTCTTGGGCGCAGTTGGGTGTTCCAACAGGACAATGACCCCAAACACACATCAAAAGTGGTAAAGGAATGGCTAAATCAGGCTAGAATAAGGGTTTTAGAATGGCCTTCCCAAAGTCCTGACTTAAACCCCATTGAAAACATGTGGACAGTGCTGAAGAAACAAGTCCATGTCAGAAAGCCATCAAATTTAACTGAACTTCACCAATTCTGTCAAGAGGAGTGGTCAAAGATTCAACCAGAAGCTTGTGGATGGCTACCAAAAGCGCCTAATTGAAGTGAAAATGGCTAAGGGACATGTAACCAAATATTAGCACTGCTGTATGTATATTTGTGACCCAGCAAATGTGATCACTTTTCTCTGTTAACCCATAATAAAGACATTAAAGAACCAAACTTCATGAATGTTTTTTGTGACAAGTATCTGTTCCAATCACTCTCAGAGAAAAATCAGAGTTTTAGAAATAACGGGACACTCAGTAGAGCCATTATATTATATTTTTTACAAGTGTATGTAAACTTCTGACCACAACTGTATGTGCGTGAGGCGAGTGGTGTTACGACCCTTCCTGGGGAGTTTGGCTTGTGTGCAAAAAGGAAGGGACAATAACGGGATTTAAAAGTTAAAATGATCAGGTTTATTTACAAAAAAACAAACAAAAAAAATAAATCTTTCCATCCACAGGTTGGGAATAATAAAACTAATTCTGCCTGTGGGGAATTAAAACAAACGTACAAATAACCTGGGATGTCCCACTGGGCAAAGATTACAGGGTTCTGGACCAAAATAAGGATCTCCAAAGGTCCAAACTCTAAACTGGGTGGTTAAACCAAACTCAGGTGATATTTTACACTAAACCGAAAACTAGGGCTGCAACAAACGATTATTTGGATAATCGATTAATCGGATGGGGTCTCGACACGATTAATCGATTAATCGGATTACATGGGGAAATTTTTAAAAACTGCTAGGGAAACGTTATTTCTCTCCTTCCTTCACTTTATTTAACACAACATTATTAGAAAACAGTTCAATAGCAGAAAAACAACATGCCATCACCTAAATTGTCTTATAAGGTGTATAGACAGAGACCCTAAGCTACATCTATCTGTGACCTAAAATGCTTGGTCCAAGTTAAACAGCTTAAGGGCAAATCTCATCTGTTTTGTTTGATCTCATCTGTTGACATTTATTTTAAATGTAATTAAACATAGGCTGTGAATTAATCAAAATTGATCACTATTTCCAAAAATGACTGAAAAAATACCAAATAAAACAAAAGTAAATGAATGCCATTCTCCTTGCGATGATGCCCTGGGCAACTGCCATAAAGTCACATCAAGAAATGCTGCTGATCATTCCAATGATCCCAAATAGACTCACATTAGGCCACATGAAAGCAACTGAACCCAAAAATATATTAACCAGTATATAACTGCACTCTCACACAACACGCCTGCAGCAACAGTTAGGACTCCTCCCTCCCTTTTAAAAGCGTTTTTGCTTCCGAGGACATTGTGGTTGTAAAACCACATGCTAGTAGTCTGGCCCCGGTGTGATCAACCAGTTTCTGCGGGAATGTGACGGCGGAACCAGGGCCAGATTAACACTTTGTTGTACCCTGGGCAACAATATTCAAGGGCTCCATCATCACGACCCGAGGATCACCATAATGTGGTTACATACAGAATATTTTACTGTAATATGCAGTAAATATACTCAATACTTGAATGCCTGACAACACGTAACCCGCCCAGAGTAACCTTTGACCCACCTCGTGTGGACTGACCAATTAGGAGAGGGTCTTAACTTGAGGCCCTCTCTTCATTGGTCAGTCTGCATGAGACTGACTCTCAACTGACATTCGAAGTCATAGGCAGCAAAGCGTCTCTGTGCAGCGCAAAAGCCCGGGTGGACAGTTTGTTTAATGTAGGGTGATCATATTTCCATTTCCAAACAAGAGGACAGGGGATCTGTGCCTATGATGTCACACTATGGCAACACCACACAAACCATGTTGGGACCCATTTTTTGTAAGAACTAAATTAATATCAGATTCTGCCAATAAAAGGGCTCTAAAACAATTCATATGTAAATATTTTGCATATTTAATGCAAAATCTCATTTTTATGCTTTAGTGCTGCAACAAGGTTTTATTAATAATAAATTATTATACCTTTTGTTTTACTACAGCATCGGTAAGCTTCCTGTGCACAGATGATTAAGGATGCTTGTTTCAGCTGTGAGATTAGACGATAGGATCAATGATAAAATAAGTTGTCACACACTCCATGGAAACTTTCAGATAATCCACAAATAGTGGCTTTCAAATGGTTTTGTTACTTTTTGCAAGTTTAGAAAAGAAGCTGATGAGACAGCATGTCTTATAATTTAGTTTTTCATCTGATATATTAGAACATGTCAGTAATGTCTGAGGGGCTTTTACAAACACTGTATAACTAACACTCCTGGAGAGGGCATGAATTACACAGAGGCTTCTGGGGAGCCCAGTTATGGGGGGGGGGGGGGGGGGGACATTTTGCCTTGGCCCCCAAAATGTCTTGAAACGGCCCTGGGTGTGTGACTGAGTTTTGAAGGTGATCTGAATTGTATCAGATGTATAACTATGACATGTGTATAACTTATTGTTTTTTACTTGTAAAAACGTGTAGTGGAGATAAATCTACCTACATTTTACTTTGTTTTCTTGTTTTTATTTAACTATTTTCCTTTCCTGTCTGTCTCTCATCTTCCTGCATCTCCTCATAATTCTCCAGAAAATCTGTTGCCTGGATTCTTACCTTTTCACCTCATCAGTTACTTTTGAGCAGATCAAAGAGATCTCCTGACCGCAAAGCGGAGAGCGCGTTTTCGATGCTGCGTGAGGTGAAATCACCACAGCACAGGTGATGAGCTCCGCAGCAGAGCGCTTCAGGCACAAATAAGACAGAAAATAGAGAACATGTGCAGACAAGAACGATCGTGTGCTAATTATAGTTTTTTGGTTGCGCCACTTTGAGAATGGACCGTGCGCTGGAAGCAGCTGCCTGGATCGCTGTGCAACAATGCGGAACCGGTTCGCAGCAGCGCAAGTCTGCAGGCTCTCCCTCGCGCTGATCTGCCTGTACCGGCTCTCCCTCGCGCTGATCTGCGGCTCTCCCTCGCGCTGATCTGACTTGCTCTGGTCTGCGCGCAACGGTGGGCGGGGCGCTTTTGGAAGAGTTGTGCGACACAACGAATCGATGACGCAATTCGTTGCCAACGCTTTTAGTAATCGATTTTCATCGAATTCATCGATTTGTTGTTGCAGCCCTACCGAAAAGGGAGATCTACACCACAAAAACGATGAACTCTAAACCAAAACATAACAGCTTATCCAAACGCAAGAAGCTGTTAGTGAAAATGCTAACAGTAGCGTTACCAACGTTAAGTTCAAGTTACCAAGTTTAAATAAACCAAAAACACCCAGCAGCAAACAGACCAGCACGGAGGAGAGACTGATACCACCAAAACAGCTCTCCTAATGTCCGAAAGAAGCTCAGAAGGTAATATTTAGGTAAATTTAACCCTTTACACGTGACCAGGACACTGTGATCAATTTTTGGCCAGGGAAATGATAATTTGTTGCCATTTTTGAGGTGTTTATGAATGAGGAAGAGACCCAGCATCCTGTGATGGGACTAATAACATCAAGAGATAACAAATAAGGTAATACTTAGGTAAATTTAACCCTTTACAGGTGACCAGGACTCTGTGATCAATTTTTGGCAAGGGAAACGATCATTTGTTGCTATTTTTGAGGTGTTTATGAATGAGGAAGAGACCCAGCATCCTGTGATGGGACTAATAACATCAAGAGATAATAAATAAGGTAATATTTAGGTAAATTTAACCCTTTACAGGTGACCAGGACTCTGATCAATTTATGGCAAGGGAAATGATCATTTGTTGCCATTTTTGAGGTGTTTTTGAATGAGGAAGACACCTAGCATCCTGTGATGACACTAATAACATCAAGAGATAATAAATAAAGTAATATTTAGGTCAATTTTACCCTTTACAGGTGACCAGGACTCTGTAATCAATTTTTGGCGAGGGAAATTGTCTTTTTTTTTTTTTTTTTTTTTTTTTTTTTTTTTACCTTTTTGGGGGTGTTTTTGATGATACAGTAGGCAGTAACATCAACAGATAATACATAAAACCCTTATTTGGTCAATTTTAGCCTCCATGAAAATCTGAGCGATTCAATCACTTTTTGGCAAGTAAAATGCCATTTTAGTTCTACAATTAAATCATCAATAAAGAATTTAAAGATATTTTGAGGTGTTTCTTATAGGTAAACAGGAGGGTGTAGTCACTATTTAGCAAGTGACAAATCTTAATTTTATGTGCTGAAGTGCTTTTAGAGCAACGTAATGTATAGATAGTACCCTACACAGTGTCATTAAAGCCAAAGCTTGATCAGTTTAAATAGTAAAAATGTGCCCCAAGCTAGTTAACTGTGGCTCCATGTCAAGTGGACTAAAGAAAGGAAGGGGAAAAAAATCAAATCGCTAGAGAATTGTTTATTTACATTTATACAACGTTTACATTCAATACAGGGTGCAATTTTACATTGTTTATTTATTTTTTAGTATCAAGGCTGTAACATAAAGAAAGCCAGTTCTTACCACAAACCATCTTTCAATAGCAAATATTGCAAAAAGGATTAATATATGCTCATTGTGAACGTTTAAGACAAATAGCAACACTTAAAACAACTTCCGAACTGGAAAAACTAATATCCGCGATAAACATCTGTTTAAGTACCGGAAGAGGTTATCTCTGCTTTCTGAATGTCCATATTGCTAGATATGCTGAGTTTTAAGGCGAAATCCTGGGGAATTTCGTCTAGAAATGCAATTACCCTAACCGTGCGCGATCCCGCGGTGGCTAATAATTTTTTGGCAGCGAGTCGATTTATGGCACAACACCAGCTCGGGTTTCTCCTCCTCCTCCTCCTCCCTCTTTTCTTCTCCAACCTGTCGCTGGGCTGAGGCTCCATCACTTCCTAAATTGATTTTACTTGAACCTTCACTACCAAACAACTGTGAGATTTTAACACATGTGCCAGCATCAGCCTGAAGGGCCAGTTTCCTTTTTAGTCGAATTTTCTCAGCTCCTCCTTTCCATTTTTTGTTCTCCATTTTGTTAAGCTCATCTGTCTGTTTACTGAGACCCAAACAACTGGCGGGTGCATCGCTATTGGTCCAGCCCAGGGTGTATTATGACCAATTGGCCAATCCACCGACTTTTACGAGGCGTCGCGTGGGGCGGCGCGGACAAGTTGTCCGCAACAACTAGAGGCCAGAAAAAAACAGAAGAAAAAAAAACAGACACCGGCCCATAAAAGATGAAAGGGTCGGCCCAGCGGGCAGTTGCCCGCTATGCCCCATGGTCAGTCCAGCGCTGGTTACCTGTAACGTTTAGGTCAGCATGGGAGTACCACAGTGATGATGCAGCATCTTAAACGCAAGCATGTCGGAATCATCAGCGAGGAGGGAGAGAGCTCTGTGTCCGGGTAAGTTAAAAACTTTTCAAAAGTGATTCACCCAAGGCCCGGATTATTACACAGGCTAGACATGCCCTAAGATAGTAAAAAAAAAAAAGTATATAAAATCGTAAGTGCGATGCTTATTAGATAAACGGGGGGTCTTTCCGTAGACTCGTGCTGCTGCGAACGGGTTCCGCCGTCACATTCTCGCAGAAACTGGTTGATCACACCGGGGCCAGACTACTAACATGTAGCTTTACAACCACAATGTCCTCGGAAGCAAAAACACTTTTAAAAGGGAGGAGTCCCAACTGTTGCTGTAGGCGTGTTGTGTGAGAGTGCAGTTATATACTGGTTAATGTATTTTTGGGTAATTTGCTTTCATGTGGCCTAATGTGAGTCCATTTAAAATGTTAAGTTGTTTGGTGATGTTTTGGAAATGGAATTTGGGATCATTGGAACGATCAGCAGCATTTCTTGATGTGACTTTATGGTGGTTGCCCAGGGCATCATCACAAGGAGGGCTGCATCCATTATTTTTTTGTTTTATTTGGTATTTTTTCAGTCATTTTTGGAAATAGGCTGTGAATTAATCAAAATTAATCACTATGTTTAATTCAGGGTGTCCGCTGGGTTTTAAAAAAGTATTAAAAAGTGATAAATAAAAATAGTTAAATTTAAGGCCATTAAAAGTGTTAAATTTGGTCTCAGAGGTATTATTTTTTTCCAAATTACGCTGGAGACACACCGGCCGCGGAAGCGCTGTGAAAATGGGACCGCCTTCATTCGGCGCCCTTGTTAAGCTATTCTGTAGACCACATGGGCCGCCGAAGTGCCGCGAATCGCCTCACGCCGGCGCTCCAGCCCGTGCCGTGCAGCGATCGTTTCGGCATCTGCTCTATTTTTTAGCGAGCCGCGGGTGAATCGCGTCAATTCTGGCAGGAAGTCAAACCTAGACATAAGAGGCAGGCCGGTAAATTTAACAAAATAAAGCATTTCAAAATAAAATTCCGCAATAGTCAAATGTGTTCGTAATCAGACACAGCAGAAAAACCACACAAACACACATACACACACATTGAGCTTGTGTGCGTGTGTGACCACGTGAAGGGGATGTGGTTTTGAGTGTCTTATTTCCGGAGCAAACAGGACAGAGAGGCAGAAAGTCTGAGGCAAGCAGTTAAGATGGATGACTTTAAATTAATTATGGAAGTTGAGAAACGCAAGGAGCTGTACGACCCCCAAAAAACATGGTTATTTACGTACCCATTTTGGAAGAAACTGCTAGGATACAGCTGCAGAATTGGAGCGGGTTCCAAGAGATTCAACTGGCAGAAACAACTGGTTCATACCATAGGTTCACACACACACACGTACAATCACTCAAACATAGAGGAAAAGAGCTGAGAAAAGGCAGAGAGGAAATGGAGGACACCAAGTGGTTAAAAGAAAAACTACAGCTGAGCCGAGGCGCGCCTCGACTGGGGCGTGTCTGATCTGAACTGAGGAGCGGCGAGCAGCGGCCGAATTTCGTGAGCGATTTATCTTCGCTTCCGCGGTCTGTGTGTCCCCGGCGTTAGGTATTATTTTTTTCAGACTATCAGGTGTCGTATTCTGAACATCGCCATAGAAATATATTCTGAATGAAATTCTATTATATGCTTAAGTTCGCGGGGCTTTAGCATATCCGGTCACATAATGATGACGTCATATTCGGTGGTCGTTCGGCATCATTTCAGGCCGCGCGGTCAACTGTCTGAACCGCTGAACAGAAGTGGCTGGTTTACGCTTAATTTTAGATTTACCTCAAGGCATATCTTCTATGAGTGGACAACCATCATCGTCTTCATGGGCAAATGCAAGTTTTCTGCTAGCTGGGTGGACGACCCAGCGTTTAAGGACTGGCTCAGACCTGTAGTAGGTAATAACAGGCAGGCTTATTGTTCGGTGTGTAAAAAAAATCATCAATGTCAACTGGATGGGAGCTAACGCACTTCGCTCGCATATGCAGTCCACTAAACATAACAATGGAATACGTGCTCGGAGAGACCAATTCTACCACTCTTAGCTGTCCGTACGGCTGCACCACCACCGCAAAGTAGTGCCACGGTACGCCTACCGGCCATCACTATGGCTCCAGCAACGTCTGACCTTCGGGTGGTCATGGGCGCCACACCAACACTGCGCGCGGAGGCTCTGTGGTGTCTGAACACTGCTGTTAAACACCACTCATTGAACTCCAATGAAGGGATTTCGGAGCTGTTTAAAGAAATGTTTCCCGACTCTGACATCTCAAAGTCATTCACGTGTGGTAAAGACAAAACCGGGTACATCATCAGATTTGGATTAGCATCGTTCTTCAAAAAACAGCTTGTTGATGGCATCAACAAGGCTGGGCCATTCGTGTTGATGTTCGATGAGAGCCTCAGTCAGGCGTGAAAGAAGAAACAGCTTGTCATTCATGTTCGATATTGGGAGGACGACCGTGTCCAGTCCAGATACTTTGGATCTCAGTTTTTGGGACATGGAAAGGCCGAAGATTTGTTGCATCATATAAAGGTAAGTTATTTTATATATAGCCCTACTTACGCAGTATTCAGTGGTCACTAATTTGAAGAGATATTTATTCACAAAGACTTTGTATATTATATAGGATGATGTTGGCTAATTTACTGTTGGTTACACAACATAATGAAATTTGCCAAAGTCTAGCAGTTACTTGAATGAAACCTGTAGGCCCACCAACATTTATTTACCTGTGGGGTATAGCTCCAAGGCACAAGACAATTGTGTTTGCAGTATATCAGGGTTGTAATAGCATTAAAATTCGAAATAAATAAAACAAACAAACAAAATAAAATAAGACTCTCACTCTCTTTTAGAAAATGTTGCACCAAAGACAACAGGATAGAGCCTGTCTTTCCAAAACAAAAAACACAATGGCCTATCCAGTGTCAACAACCAAAACTGCACTTCAATAATGATAATAAATATTAATATTAGAGATGTACATTTCTTAATCTCCACATATTGAGGCAGAAAACATTTTTTAGTTCATTTTCATCTATCATTGAATTGATTTATTGCTTATGTCCCAGCCCTAGTTTTAGTCTTTTCATTAAACAAGTTGTGTAATGGGGCAAGACTGAAAAAAGAATAAATGTTTAACAAAATCTTAGCAAATGATGCTTTTTTTAAAAATGTATTGACATGGGCCAGATTAACAACCATACAAATCAGGCAAGTATAAAAGATATATGGCAGATTAATTATTATTAAAAAGCCCAACAATTAATACAGGTGCTACGGTTCTGGAAAAACACTAATAATGATACTGACTGGCAACGTTGAGCCATGAGCCAAGTCACCATGAGTATTATGCTTTTGGTCATGTTGAACATATTCTAGTAATAATTAATCCCAAATTGGACTCTGTTACTTTCTCTCAGCCTTTGCTTATGTGACACACAAGATAATGCAGCGAGTGTTGAGATCTATTTTACTGTGTCTGATAACTTAAAACAGATTTCCTCCTGGTGTCGATTCACAGGAATGTGTCACACAGTTGAATATGAGGCAACTGCTATCAGTTGGGGGCTGTGCAGTGGCGCAGTGGTTAGAGCTGTTGCCTTGTAGCAAGAAAGTCCTGGGCTCGCTTCCCGGCCTGGGATCTTTCTGGATGGAGTTTGCATGTTCTCCCTGTGCATGCGTGGGTTCTCTCCGGGTACTCCGGCTTCCTCCCACAGTCCAAAAACATGACTGTTAGGTTGATTGGTCTGTCCGAATTGTCCTTAAGTGTGAGTGTGTGTGTGCATGATTGTTTGTCCTGTGTGCCTCTGTGCTGCCCTGCGATGGACTGGCTCTCTGTCTTGGGTGTACCCCGCCTAATTGCCCGTTGACTGCTGGAGATAGGCACCAGCCCCCCCGTATGTTGTAAAATTAATTTCTGTCATTTAGTAGTACTACTACTGCTACTACTATGTTTAGGCTGCTACTACAACTGATTTTCAAATTAATAGTAATAATAGGAAGATGAAAAGAAAATAGGGATAAAGAAATATTATTTTCCAAAGCATTCGCAGTGAACATTCACTAATGTTCCTCACTTCTCAGGAACTTAAGAGAAAACCAGGATTCAAGGTTGGTGAGCTTTCTGTGCTCACCTTCAGACGAGAATGTTTGCAGGGCCTGGTTAAGGTTGTTGTGAAGCTACAGGAGAAAAGCCCCCTGAAGTTCCAAGTGGTCAGGCAGACAGCATGTTTAAACCCTTCAAGAATGCACAGAGATCCTGATTGGTGCATCAGACAGATGAAGGGAATAGTGCAAACATTCCTCCAGAGCAAACATTTGGCAGGTGGCATCCCAGCTGGTAAGAATATATTGTATAGGGACAGTCAAAGTGCATAGGTTATTCAGATTGATTAGAGTGTTGTGTGGGAAGTGTGCGTTAGAAAGATGTTTTTCTGCATTCTTTCAACAGTCAGGAAGTGCCGATGCTTTATCAAATTAAAAAGTTCAGAAGAAGCCTTACACATCCCTAGCTCTTCTTAGATGTTATAACATGATGTTGTGATGTATGTATTGCCAAATGATCTGATGGGCCAACTGGGACTACTACATTTAAATGACCTATTAAGTAACTTTATTTCTTTATCTATGTTGTAGCTGATGTCATCATTCAGCAGTTTACATCATTGCTGTCTCTTGAGGGCAGAGGTGAACAGTTCCGCTCTTTCCAGCCTTTCAAGCAACGTGTGGATGTGTTTCTACACTTGACCCTCAGCCCATCCTACATGGACCTGTTGAGATTCTGCCAGAGCGTTTTACTTCTTTCACGTGGACAAGATACCGTGGAGAGGGGCTTCTCCATCAACAAGGAGGTGGAAACCTGTAACCTTCTAGGTGAATCCTTGGAGGCATTGAGGTTAATCTGTGACAATGTTAGCTGTTGTGGTGTCCTCAAGGTGCCTTTAACCAAGGACTTGCTGGCTTCTGTGGCCTCAGCAAGGTCCCAGTACAGGCTCTACCTGGAGCAAGAGCGTAAAAAGAGGGAGAGTGATGCTCAAACACAGAAAAGGAAGGCCGCAGAGGACGAACTACAGGAGCTCAAGCAGCAACGCAAAGTCCTGGACGAAGTCTGTGCCATCCTTGAAAATGATGCCAACAAATAAGCTGAGGAGGCAGAAGGGAAAGCTGGGTCAAAAATGGCCCAGCTAATCACCAAATCAAACACACTTAGAAGGAGACACAAGGAGAAAAAAGAGGAACTGGTCAAAATGGACAAAACTATTGAAGAAAAAGCCGTGGAATTAAGGCACTTGCCATAGCATATTTTGCCCAAAAGTTCATATTAGGCCTATAGCACAAGTGCAAACAATAGTTCACCAGTTCATGTTTCCAATTTGTGAAAATAAAACAGTTCATAGAAGATATCAGTTTGGAATGCATCAACTTGCAGTGAATGCCAGTGTGCTTGAACTGTCCATTCTCTCCATTGCACATTTTATGTTTGTTTTATTTTCTAAGTAAAATAAATATGTGCAATACATTGTCAACATCAGTGAGTCTCTAAGTCTATTCTTTTTGTATGTTATATATGTTAAAATATGTGTAAATAGGTCGCTGATTAACACTTGCAATTTAGTGTTGTGATGGTTTAAAAAAATTCTGAAGGTAGTAAAAAAAGTATTAAAAATTAGTAAATTTTACTTAATGATTGCTGTATATACCCTGTAATTACATTTAATAATTAGTCGTTTGACATCCCCAATTCTAATTGTCTACAGATGAGATCAAACAAGACAGATGAGAATTGCCTGAAGCTGTTTAACTTGGACCAAGCATTTTAGATCACAGATGAGTGTAGCTTAGGGTCTCTGTCTATACACCTTATCCTCCCTTGCTCATCCCCTTCCAAAGTATTCTGAAGGCTTCATTTCTGGTTTTTCATTTTTTGAAAAATGAGGCAGAAAGTGGTGTTGTCTGGCGAACCGCATGGTACACATGGAAGTGGCTGGGTGGAGTCAACACTTTCTTACTTGCTATGCTAAAAGTTCATGTTGTGTCATAATAGGCTGACTTTATTCTTTATGATCTCCAGGGCAAAACAACAAACACTGAGCAGCTTATTATTGTCAAGCAAATCATGCACACCTCAACAAGCGGCAGTCGTCACAAATAGCAGCTGTAAGACATTTTAGGTGATAGCATGTTGTTTTTCTGCTATTGAACTATTTTCTAATAACGTTGTCTTTAATAAAGTGAAGGAAGGAGAGAAAAAACGTTTCCCTAGCAGTTTTAAAAAATTTCCCCATGTAATCCGATTAATCGATTAATCATCTCGAGACCCCATCCGATTCATTGATTATCCAAATAATCGTATGTTTCAGCCCTAGACGATAGTAATGGTGATGGTGACGATGGTGGTGACAATAGTGATGATGATAATGGTGACATGATGGTAGTGATGATGATGATGATGATGATGGTAATTATGGAACCCGTAGTGAGTTCTTTAGTTTGGGGTCTTGTCTGGGTTCCTTACAGACTAACGTTTGGTTGTGACTCTCCTGTTTCAGAGTCGTGCACCCATCTCGGCCAAGCTGGTGGCGAACATGCTGTCTGTGGCCGGAGCGGACCACATCATCACCATGGACCTGCACGCCTCGCAGATCCAGGTGGGTGCGTGGGTTTCTACCCCACATGCTGCTCCCAGCAGCTTCTACTGGTTCAGCTGAACTCTTCTTCTCTCTGAAGGGCTTCTTTGACATTGCGGTGGACAACCTGTACGCAGAGCCGGCAGTCCTCCAGTGGGTCAGGGAGAACATCCCGGAGTGGAAGAACTGCATCATTGTGTCTCCGGATGCCGGAGGAGCTAAGCGGTATGAGGCAGAGATCTCTGGATAAACGGGAATATTCATTCATTCAAAACTTTATTTCAGACATGGGATATGTCCATAACAAGAATAAAATAAAAGTAAAAACACATTCTAATTACAAACCATATAGGCAGTTGTTCCGATGTTTAAAAAGGACTGAGG
This sequence comes from Nothobranchius furzeri, assembly GCF_043380555.1. NCBI lineage: Eukaryota > Metazoa > Chordata > Actinopteri > Cyprinodontiformes > Nothobranchiidae > Nothobranchius > Nothobranchius furzeri. The sequence continues at coordinate 47,153,857 of NC_091754.1, read as the reverse complement.
AGTACCTCGTGTCACTGTAAGTTAAAGATGACAGAGCTCTAACAACCGCGTTAGCTGACAAACTCAGTCGGCAGATGAATTTATACATGAAGAGCCTCAGAAGCGCATGAAAAGTAGGGATATTACTCACAACAAACATATGACTTGCAGGGGTCCATCTAGGGAGCTTCATGAGGATTCTAAAAGCATCCTGATAAGCCACTTGAAGCTTCTTCATTACTACCTTAGTTGCACCACAAGTGGGCTGTATAGAGAGGAGTTCAAAAGGAACGAACGCGGGACACTTTAACAGGTTCTGAGCACATACCAAAGTTACGTGCCAGAGTGTTAGCCTTGCCTCTTAATATCCTCGTCATCACAGAGGTCACTTCTTAAAATGTGCCCCAGATATTTTACTTTGTTTACCACTTTTGAGGACCTGATTTGTTAAGTTAAAAGATGGAAAAACAAAGTCTCTGGTGGAGCTGATTGTCCCGTCTGCTTCAGGGTGACGTCCATCGCTGACCGTCTCAACGTGGACTTTGCCCTCATCCATAAGGAGAGGAAGAAGGCCAACGAGGTGGATCGCATGGTTCTGGTCGGGGACGTGAAGGACCGTGTTGCCATCCTGGTGGACGACATGGCCGACACCTGCGGCACCATCTGCTACGCGGCAGACAAGTGAGCACCGTTTAGTTTTAGTGGGAACAGGTGAGGCAGGTGTTCCTGCAATCACATGCTGCGATTTGTCCCTCAGGTTGATCGACGCCGGTGCTACCAAGGTCTTTGCCATCCTCACACATGGCATATTCTCGGGGCCGGCCATTTCCCGGATCAACAGCGCCCCGTTTGAGGCCGTGGTGGTGACCAACACCATCCCTCAGGAGGAAAAGATGAAGGCGTGTCCAAAGATACAGGTAACCTCAACTGTCTGTCTTTTTCTACAGTTTATTTGTTGGAAAGGTTACGAAATATGAATGTCTGAACAGCCTCAGTTCAGAAAAAAAGATCAGTTCTGACCAGACTGATAAGCTAATGGCTAAAGTCCTCTGAAATGTTTGATCGTGCTTTTTGCTGCTGATGATTAACGAAGCTGGATGTTTATGTACAGTTCTGTCGTTTATTGCGGATATGGTTCTCTAGAGATAAGTTCGGTTTAGGGTTGAAAACCGAATAAAAAAGTTCACATGAACTGGTACGATCTATTTCTAACAAGTGATTCACGACTCGTTCGTCTAGCTGGTCATAATTGCAATGTTTCACCAAGCTGAGGCTGTTCAGAAGGCCGTCCATGATTAAGTCTGATTCTAACGGGTCACTCTTGAGTGTTTATGCAGGCTGAACATGAAGATAGTCTCCTACACCGATCTCCTGCAGTAGCTTCTGATAGGAAACAGACGGTGAAACTCTAGGATTAGAAAATCCTGACAGATCTACGTCACTAACATTCATGGACTCACCCATCTGACTCACGGCAGGGAAGCTGTTGTTGGTTTAGCATCCAGGAAACGGCAGAGAAAGTCTCAGCTAGTACAAGCTAACTATTAGCATTAGCAACTCTACCACACAGCAGAACTCCTCCAAGCGTGTGTTATTTGTGGAGATAAAACATCAATGCTGCAGAGCAAACAGTCAGTGGTAGAGTCGTGTTGCTGTTAGCCAATCAGAGGAGAGATGTCCACATACCAGGAAGTAAGACTCCAGATCCTGTCGACTGAACAACTTTGTCCTCCGACTGAATAAGGTGCTTCTGAGCTCCCCCAACCTCAGAGCAGGGGTTCTCAGTTCCTGGTGTCCAGCACATTTGAGTGGTTTCTCTGTTCGACACCTGTAAGGTGGGATGAGAACACGTTAAGTCTGATATCACAGCTGTAAAAATGCTAAAGTGGAAACAGCAGCGATAGCTAGCTGTAGCAGACCTGGTGCAGTCTGGAAAATGTCCTGCAGGAATTACGTGCACCAGGACTAGCTGTGAATCTGTTTCTCCTAACTGAGGCTGTTCAAAGAGCTGTCTACAACAAATGACCTGAAAAATGTCCGAACTGCCCCTTTAATGCTTATTTTACTGGTGAATGTGAGAACATCTCCTCTGCAACCATGGCCTGGGTAACCGTTACGATGATGAAACTAATTAACAAACTGATTATTTCTGGGATCCAAACAAAAAATTAAACTTTTTATTCATAAATAAACAGATTTTTCTGTTTCTCACTCATCAGGTGATCGACATCTCCATGATCCTGGCCGAGGCCATCAGGAGAACCCACAACGGTGAATCCGTGTCGTACCTCTTCAGCCACGTCCCCCTGTGAACCCCCCCATCATCACCACCACCACCAGGCCGCCCCCCAGACGGCACTTCATCCTGCAGCAAAGCCCTAAAGGGCCAAAAAACATGTGACTCTCTACAGAAACCCCACACCTCTCCTCTGGAGGTCGTATTTATGAGCACGTTTCTCTTCTGTTTACTTCCTGCTCCAGCTGCAGCTCTGACCCCTGGGGACCGGCTCTTCTGCTAAAGGGTCCAGTCCGTCACACCGTGTCATGTAGACTCACTTTAGATGGTGCATCCTCTCTGGCATGTAGAAACTAAAGCATGTAACAACCCCCCCCCCCCCCCCCCCCAGCAGCCTGGTTCTGATGTAACTGATGACATCAGAGTGTAACAGCTATTCTAATGATGTTGATGGGATCAAAGCCCTGCTAGCCAGCCCGTTTCTTTCCGTTCCTTTGAGATGCAGCGACTGTTTCGGTGCTTCTCCTGCAGACTGTCATCAGCTATTATGATGGCTCAGATCTAGTCTCTCTCTAATCTGGGGTGGAGCTTCTCCTCCACGCTGCTAAGGTCATGGGAACTGATTCATCCTGAAGCTTTTGTTAGTTTTGAGTTTTAAGCTTTGATTTGTGTTGAATCGGCATCATGATCACAGCTGGACCGGGCCACTCCTCCTCAGGAAAGGATCTGAAGGTTCTAGTTCGCCTCAAAACAGAATAAAAACAAATGTGGTGATTTTTTTTTAAATATCATGAGAAAATTTGTTTCTTTTAATAGTAAACCTAAAAATTGCCAACAGGTCCTGGTTGTCTCTTTATTCCTCTGCTGGACATTTTACCCATAATGCAACACAACAGCATGGCTTAGGGTCAGGCAGGCTGTTGAGGCTGAAGCTAGAAAATGGGGCAGCAGTAGCTCAGGCGGTAGAGCGGGTTGCCTCATGATCGGAGGGTCATGGGTTCGATTCCAGCTCCCGCCAAGGGTATCCTGCTGTTGTGTCCTTGGGCAAGACACTTCACCCAACTTGCCTGTGTTAGTGGTGGTCAGAGGGGCTGACTGTGCCAAATGGCAGCCTCGCCTCTGTCAAACCTCCCCAGGGCGGCTGTGGCTACAAGTAGCTTACCATCACTAGCAGTGTGTGAATGTGAGAGTGTGTGAAAGCGTCTTTGGGTGTCTAGAAAAGCGCTATATAAGTTCAATGCATTATTATTATTAAAACTAGAAAGAACCAAGATCAACAGAAATGTTAAAACTGCTGCCGGTGGCCCATTAGGGTCACTGGGTTAGCCACCATTAGGTTTGCTTTAAATAGCTGCTGATGGTGAGTTAGTCACCCTGGTGCCCCCAGAAAAGTAAATTAGAGTCAGACCGAAGACGTAACGGTTAAACAGATGATCGCTTACAGGTTTAATCTGGTTTTGAGCCAAACTATTAATGAGGTCTTTGGGTGTCTGGGTGAGCTTTCAGTGCTCCGATGAGAAGATGACACCTACTTCAAAAAGAGACGCAACAGGTGAGAAAAAACCAGCATGTTCACTAAATACTAGAAACAAGCTCAACATATCCTCACCAAAGCACATTAAACTGTTTCTGATCCTTTTATGTAGAGTCTCAGGATCAAAATCACGAGGCGCTTCACAAAAGCAAAACATTTAAATATAAATTATGTTTCAAGTGAAAACAAACGGATTAAAAATGTAAGGAAAAGGAGAGAAAATGAATAGGACTCAGTGGATCCCGGGAAAGGTGGATTGAGAGGGTGGTGATGAAAGTCCCACCAAAGCCTGAACAGGTGAGTCTTCATCTGCTTTTTAAAGGAGACCACCGAGTCCACTGATCTCGGGGAGAGAGGTCAGAGGTTGGTTTGATGAAATCACATTGTTCTGTGTGTGAAGGTGCACACCTGATTTATATTCCCGTGTTCCTGAGCGCAGTTGCAGCTCACCGCTCCCCAGAGGGATGGGTCACGTACGGTGTAATCTCACCAGTGTGTGATGATGACTCATGGGACTTTAATTTATATCTTCTTTTTTTATCACTACTTGATTTTCTGCACAAAACATTTGTTTGTGATTGGACAGCAAACTAACAGCATGTTTTCTTCTCTGTGGAAAAACTGGTTATATTAAACCTTACTGAGACAATTTGTCTCTAAGTTAAGGGAGAATGACTCCAGCTGGCTTTAAATCAAAACAGTCACTCTGATTGATCACAGGTGGCAGGTGATGAAGTGTTTAGGATATGAGCATATATAAATATACATGGGAAATATTTATTTTGTGTGTTTATCTGCACATTTAGCCCTTTCATCGTTCATAATGGTTTATTTCTAACATCCGAGCAGGTTTCTGGTGTTATTAACCAGTAAATTGTTTAACCGCCACCAGGCGGCGCTCAAGACTCGAGCTGCTCATGAGCGTTCACACGCGACCACAATAGCGTTAAAACAGCCAGACATCCGGGGTTTGGGAGTAGACACGTGGTAAAAGGTTATTTTAAAGCGTATTAGTCACGTCATGTAAAATACGAGCTTCATAAAAACAGAAAAAGTTCGTAAATCATCAAAGTTTCCGCCTGTTGGGTGCAGTTTATCAGCCTGTCCAGCAGGGGGCGGAGTGACCCGGATGTTGGGCAGCAGCGATGATGTCACACGTAATTAGCATATTTCCGCCTATATGAGGAGCTTGCGCAAAGCTGCAGCTTTATTGCTGCAAACGTCTCTCCAGACTTTCTTTCGTCAGTAACTGTTCGGTAAGCGCTTCCGTCCCGTTTCAGCCTTTTTCTGTTTCAGGAGGCGAACTCCGGGATTAACGCTGGAATGTGGTGCAGATTCTACGGGAAACAAGGATAAAGCTGCTGGTTTTTGTTTGGTTTTTCAGTAAAAGTCCCTGCTGCTCGTATTTAGTCTAAATCTGTCGCTATTAGCCTTCTAAAGCTAATTAAGGAGGTGATTTGTGTCTGAAAAGCGAAGGTGTTTCAGCTCTTTGTCTCCGCGGCTCCTTTGTTTTGTAGTGCGTGTGAGCTGCACGCGCCCAGCCCCGTTAATCAAACGCTGCTTTAGCCGCTTTTCTTTGGTCTGGACTGGTTTTACTGGCGCTGCTGGGTGTTTCGGTGCAGAATCCGGGAGAAAGCGGGCGGCTGGAGGCTTTTAGATGCTTTCTGTGAGCTGAGCGTGAATCTGGGTGTTGGTTCCTCCAGACTGCGCCCCGGAGCCTCAAGTACGTGACAGTGGACGTTCCAGCTGCCGAGGGCACGTGGACGCAGCACAGCAGCGCAGATTTACATGAAAAACATCTGATTTGGTGGGATTTCTAACGTAAAACTTTTTACATTTGGCTCCATGAGCCTCGCATGGGAACTCTTATTCAGTAAATCTCGGCCCTCGCTGTCATTGTGAGTGCTCCATCACCAGAGCGCGTGCATGTTTACGGGTGGATGCCAGGGGAGCGGGCCGCAGGCGAACAAAAGGAGGCGGACATCAGGAGTGCGGTTGCGTGTTTCCGGCCGAACAAATGATGGTCGGGTTGTTAAGGCCACGCCCTTCCTGTGAGACTCCTGTCTAGTGCTGCTTTAACGCCGCTCGTGTTTATAAACGTCACCCGCGTTTAAGAGATTTCCTCATGCAGCTTGGCTTTAATCAGAGTTTCTGTGATTTCAGACCAGCCGTAACAATGAGCGACAAGCCCGACATCTCAGAGGTGACCAGCTTCGACAAGTCCAAGCTGAAGAAGACTGAGACGCAGGAGAAGAACCCCCTGCCTACGAAAGAGAGTGAGTCCTGGCCTGATGACGTCACAGCAGCTGGTTTTTATTGGAGGGTTTTAATGAGTTGTCCTTGTCTTCCACAGCCATCGAACAGGAGAAGGCGTCATCATGAAGTCTCTCCCATCATGCACTGTACCCCCTCCTCCTGCATTGCCTTGTTTTCCGTCACTTCTTTTAGCCGTATAACTTTGTAACCGAAATTCTGAATTGATGAATATAACCGAGCTGCACATTTGGATGGATAGCTCCTACTCCGGGGCAGTTGGCCCGCCCCACCGAGCCCCCTCTTCTGGTCGTCATTGGTCGGCTGAGGGGAGGAGGGGGTGAATGCCAACAGCATTAAGGGCACATGTCAAGCACACCTTGACAACCAGCTCTGAGGTGTAGGTCGAGGGGCGTGGCTCCTGGCCACCATCGTCCCACCTCCACCACCCAACGCCCTGCAGCTGCTTCTCATGTGCACCAACGCTGAGGCGACAAGCTTATGAGTCTTTTTTAAATTTCGGTAATGCACAACTTTTCGTTCGTTCGCTGGCCAAAATGTAAATGCCCGAAAATCGATACTGTTTATCACAAAGTCTTTTGTTTGTTCACGAGGAGTAACGGTTTCCATCTAGATGTGGGAGAAGTTCAAACGGACCTGGTTTCGGGTCAAATGTGACTCGTTTCGGCCTTTAGTTGGTGAAGTGGGTGAAACGCTCTGCAGTAATTGGTTCTGTGTTTTTGCTTTGAACTGTTAATCAAACTACTTTGTGGAGTTTTTGTAAATTCCCAGCAGTCGTGTTACTCTGCCACAAACCATCACAGATATGGAAAGCCGTGAAATGTTGTAATAAAAAAGAATTTGTTAATAAAACGAGTCTTATTGGTTTAATTCAGCTGGTCTCGTAGAAATGCGACTCTTGACTGGTTATCTATGGGTTGGTGTTCTCCAGGAAGTCTGCTCCCAGAGGAAGGCTTTTATGGACTTTAAGGAACAAAAGGATCTTCATCTGTTATGAGCAATGCATTCTGGGATGCTGTGACCTGAACTGACCCAGACCTGCTCGGCTACCTCGCAGTCAACGGTTTCCTGACTGGTTCTGTTTAAGGGAGGTGGTCCGGGGGCAGCCGTGTTGGGTGTGACTCATCGCTGCAGCAACTCAAACATCTTGTTTCAGCCTAACGGGCCTGCTTCACGGCGCCAGCCTGTTAAATGTAAGTGGATTAGAGTTGAATCAGCTGCTCCTAATGAGGCATTAATCTGCATGGGGGAGTGAGTTAGTCCAGGTCCTGATGAGGATTACTGGCTATTCACCCAGAGAAAGTGGAGTGTAAAGCAGCTGATTTGGGGGGGGGGGGGGGGGGGGCTCAGATATGTTAGCCTCCCCCTCTTATAAGATGTCGTGGCTGGTAACCCATGGCAACAGCTGCTGCTGAGTCACTGCCTAGGCCTGTGCGGCAGAGATCCTCATCCTGCTGGTGTGTTTAACACTTGGATTATGAACGCAGCTCATTCTGCTGTTTACTATTTTTAGACCAAACTGACCATCTGGCTCATGCAGCATTGTGTCTCTGAAGGCATTTGCTTTTGGACAGCTCATCCCAGTGGAGCAGATGGTTTCACTGCTGCAGCTGGGGCTGGTCAGCCACGACTTTCTAGTAAATTCCTGCTGACGGAAATCACGTTTTTCACTTTTATTCGGTTTGTAAACCCAACTACCAGAAGGAGATGGCTGCTTTAATGGCTACCAGTCAGTCTGACCACACCAGGCTCCTGTAGGAGTGTTGCCCCCCCCATCATGTTTTGTGAACTGACAGTCTCAGCGTTTTTTAATATCTGCAGCAAACAACATTCCTGAAACCTAGTTTGCGTAACCATAGAAACCACGAGTGGCAATCATAATGATCACACACGTCTGGGCTCTACGCCGCCTCGCTCCAGCCAACGATGAGACGAGGACATGTTTCCATTTTGGTTCTAAAGATAACTCGTGGGTGCACAAGTCACTTCTGTCCAAATTGATCCAGTCACATGGTGCTTTTTTGAGCAACGTGTTTGGAGATGACTTCCCTTCTGCGTCCGCCAGTCAGGAGGAGTTTTAAATAGTCTGAACAAAAGTCTGACATGAAAGTCCAACACGGGCCACGTCTGGCTCTGAGTGGCAGGTTGTCACACAGTTGCTGTTGCACAAATACTGATGACATCACAGCTGGAGGCTGATTTCACCACCCGGCTGCACTAAAGCGGGGTGGAGACCAGAGAGCAGGCCTGAGCTGGGTTGATTATCCTGAAGGATCTTTGTTATTCCGGCTCCAGGGGGATCACGGGTTGATGCCGACTGAATTAGGAAGAGCATGGCTCAGGAATCGATGCAGCAGCAGAGACAACAGCTCATCATCGTGTGTCGCATCGACTCGAGGGCGACAAACAGACTGAGTTGGACGTCTGGAGCTCTGAGGGACCTCCTCCCCCCAGCAGGGCCTCCTCTCCTCCTCCTCCTCCCTGAAGATGCTGCTTCAGCTTCTGGTTTCGTTGTGATGAGATGGCCAACAGGAACTTCCTGCTAACGCCGTGACTCTGTGTCTTTGCTAGTAGTAGCCATGTTGTCTACAAACACATAAGAAATGTCACCTTTTGTTATTTTTCACAAAGCTGAGAAAGAAAAGCTGCTTCAGGCCAAAAATCATTAAAATATTCAAATCCAAACAATTTTCTGGTTCCATCCTGAGTGTGAAAGCTTTATGGCTGACTAAGACATGTACTAGTAAACAACAAACAAACATCTGCTGTGTTTGATGGAATAATGACCAGACAGGCTCCTGGAGGCCAGGTCCCTGGTGAGAACAATGTTGATCATGAGTGTTAATTACCAGCTGATCCCAAGAGAAAGATACCTAATGACAGCCCGCTGGTGACAACAAGCCCTGATGGGCCGCAGACACACAGCGCCACGGCGCCGTGTGGAGCAGATGGTCAAACCATAGCCTGGAATCTCTCCAAAAAACCCAAATCTCATCAAACTCTGATGTCCACCTACGGAGGGGCGTGGTTTCCCTCAGAGCTGGCAAGTGTTGGGTTAGGCTAGAGCTAGCTGGGTTAGAGGAACAGAATATGTAACGGCAGAAGGCGTCAGGTTCGTTTTTATGTTTGAGTTACTCTTGGATCTTTTATCCACTTTGTATGCTTCAGAAGATGCTGCCTTCCTATTGGCTGATCAGGAAAGCTTGGAGTAACGTGATCTGGTGTCAGGGTCGACGGATGGATGATTGAATGAATGAATAAATGAATGGATGGATAGATGGGTGGAAGATACATGAATGGATGGACAGATGGATGGATGGATGATGGTATAAATTAATAGAGGGGTGGATGGATTGATGGATGAATGGATGGATGATACATGAATGGGTGGGTGGATGGATAAATGAATGGATATATGGATGGGTGGGTGGATGGATGGATAAATGAATGGATAGATTAATGGATGGATAGATGGATGGGTGGGTGGGTGGATGATACATTCGTGAATAAATGAATGGGTACATAGATGGATGGATGGGTGCATGAACAAACTGATGGCTAGGTTGTGGGATGGATGAGTCTGATCCTGCATGACAGTTTAATAATTCAGACGATCCGTACCGTCTTCCTTTTATTCCTGCTCTGTTGGTGCAGGTGAGGTGCCCCGGGAATCATTTCCATCCCAGTGTTTGTGTTACACAAGCACTGATTGATGATTTAGATTTGGAAGAACGCCTGCAGCTGTTTGTTCCGTCCTGGTTGGAGCTGCACCTCTCCAGCTGTAGTTAAAGGAAACTACAGGCTCCGCCCCCTGCTGCAGCTCACACATTAAACCAGGAACGAGCCGTTTCTCAGTAGCGTTGCCAGTTTGTGTTATCTGGGTGGAGCACACTGGCCTGTATGTGTTTCTGTCTAACAGAGCCTCTCTGTTCGTGTCCTGGAGCAGCTTTATTATTGCACACATCAGGAACATTTTACAGCTCTTTGTTTTGAGCCCTGCAGGTTAATGTAAAACATCTACGATGACCTCCAGCTCTGCATCTCGTAGCTTTTCATTAAACCCTCTAGGACGCTGCATCACATGAAGAGTGGGGCGTGAGGCTTGCTCAAATGCTGTTGCTCAAAAGTGCCGTTGCACAACACCGTTTGAAATGTGAACAGGATATTATCAGCATTAGCGCTAATGAGTCATGCTAAATGGTGCAAGATAGATGCATGAAATGGTTAATCCAAGGAGGAGTTTAGGACCAAACTACAGTAATCCACCTAATCTCACGTTGTAGTTAGTCTCTGTTTCCTGTTGGTGAGGTTGATTCAGATTACACTGGTGAGACATCATGAGGTTAGCGCCAGGACACACTGAGCGAGCTAAAACAACACGGCTGAGTTCTGCCAAACAGCCTTAGGGGATCCACAAATCTAAACACTGGTTCTCATGGCCTCAATAGTGGCTTTTATGTCATCAATCATTGAGTAAATTTAACAAAAACACAACAGTTATCTCTGTAAAACTACAGAATTAGGCTCCTTTATGGAAGTTGTTTATCTTTGACTACGTCCACATCCTGTTAGCAAAAATACCCTCTGAAGCTATAAATATGCACCAGTCTGCAGCTGGAAGAGTTCATTTATTTGTGTTTGTTCAGTAGCTGAAAAGTGTTTTTGTTTACAAAGCACCAGATCTAAACGGTATTAGATTAGATTTAACATGTAAAGTGAAGGAATCATCAGCGCTAGCAGCGTGTGCTAGCATGTAGCTAACGCCCTTTTCCTTTACAAATTATTTAAATTCATCATCAAACAACCACTTCTGTTGATTGTCTCAAAGCTAGAGTCATTTACTAAAGATGGATGAAGTAATAGTGAAACAACAATAGTGAAAAAATGTTTATTATTTACAAAAACAGTGGAAGCTAGCTAGGTGTCAGTCTGAGCTGAAGAAGCTAACAAGTCACAGTTTCTACAGCAGCCTCGTTTCTGCTCAGAACGGATTCACACACACACACACACACACACACACACACACACACACACACACACACACACACACACACACACACACACACACACACACACCTGATGGGAGCAGTATCAGCCCTGCAGCGTAGCTTGATAAAGTCTGAAACAACGCCATTCTTTGTTGCCAAGATGCACGCGCATTCTCACTGACGTCATACTGTTTACAAACAGTAAAAGGGTCTATAACAAACACGTAGTTCTGGTGAAATCCAGCTCGTCTCTGATGCAGGACAGTCAAGGCCGACCGCATCAGCTGGAGACAGGACCGCTTCTGGTATCTGTGGGACTCTATAGAATGTTTTATTGTGTCTACACGAGTTTTTCCAGAGAACACATTATCTTAAAACCAAAGATGATTTTACAACTGAGTGTCTGACAGCTCCAAGCATGAATGAATGTTTGTTAAAACCAGTGAGGCTCACACGTCCTGAGGGAGCTGCAGCTGTGGTCAGTGTGGGAAAAACACTGCAGTGTTTGAATTATTCAAATCTTTATGAGCAGACCTTTGGCCCAGCATCAGGATCAGCCTGAATACGAGATTCAGTATCAGCTCAGGGACGTACCAATCAAATCTGGAACTTGATTTATTTGTTTATTTGTCGCCTGTTGAGTGTGTGTGTGTTTTATGAGAAGGCCTTTATGAGCGTAGCTGGTCACAAAAAGAGAAGTCGGTCAGAATGTAACTTCCTCATGTTTAATTCTGCACACACTCGGCCTTATGTACGAGAAGAATCACACAATTTCTTCTTCTTCTTCCTTTAATTTTAAACACAAAACAAATGTTTGCAGAGCTGATAGGAAGAAGGAGCCTGCTTTATTTTGTGTTTTGATCCAGGCCTGTGAGGCTGGAGTCAGTGTGGTCTATATGCTGTCTCCATGGCAACAAGCAGCAAAATTTCCCACAGAAACATGACAGCTCCACATGTTTGTTTAGAAAACACGAGCGTGTCCTCGATGGGAGCTGGAGTGAAAAGTGTTTGAATCCCTAGGATGTGCACTTGAACTAGCTGTTAGCCTATCAATTCAGCCCATTTCTCTGAACGGCCTGTAATCAGAATGAACTTTAACATGGACAAGTCCCATAAAGTCCCTTAGATAGTGGCTTAGAATGATACTGATAACTGGCAACAATCATCTGTTTACAGCGGGATGAATAAGATGTAGTCCAGACTGTCTGGTGGTCAACACCCAGCCAGCAGAGATAAGACTCCACTTACTCAAAACGAACCATAAAAGTGACTCTTGTGCAAGAGCAGTGTGTTGAAATCCAAGTTTGATTTCTGTCTGTACAGTCAGGAGAACCAGGAAGTGGAGGAGGTGATGGCTCTTCCTGTTTTCACCTCAGCGACTTTCCTTCTAAGTTTCGTCCTGAGCATCAAAGCTGAGAGCGCTTCGTACCGCGGCCCGTATTAATGAATAATGGAAGTTTGGTGCACACTTCCTGTGAAAACAGGCGGGAAAGAATGTGCAGAAGTCACACGACTGGTGAAGAAACAAAGAGGATCCATGATTTACTTCCTGCAGGCTGCACTTCCCCAGTCATTCTCTCTGAGGCTCTGAGCCGTTGGTTCCTGAATGGGACGCCAGATGCCAGCGAGCGCCCCTCCACAGGAACAGCCGGTTCCCGGGTCTTTTTGTCCGTTGAGGTCCCTGATCTCACATAAAAGCTTCGGTCAGACATGTGCCTATACACTCGCCCACCCCTCCACAAATCTCCATGGTCGTGAGCTGGACTGGACTCTTGCCCAGACGAGGACCGGCTCTTTGTTTTCTTGAATCTGGCTGTTCAGACCTCGCGGGCTGCGTTCCAAATGGCGCCCATGCCCCCACTTTTCCCAGTGCCCTCTCTCGCCCCTTAAAATCTCCCTCCCTTCTCACAGGCACGCTGCCAAGATGAGCACGACAGTCATGGCGTCCTTTGGCAGCATCTGATGCTGTTTTCTAAAACATGGCTGCCAGGAAACATCCTGGAATCTTGACTCAGCAGGAATACAATCAGATTTATTCTGACTTTGCTTTTTGTTTCACTCTGAAGGTTTGAACTCAGAAGACAAATCTTCATACATTCACAAGCTTCCAGAACCAGACTGTGATATGAGAACATAAACAGCTGATGAACCTCCAGCCTCAACTGGTTCAGGTTAGGGTCAGAGGTCTGGGTGGTGGTAGTATGATGGTCTGGGGCGGCTCTGCTGCTTCAGAGTTTAGATCAACAGAAGAACCACCCGTGAGGAGGTGAACGTGTGGTCTGACACAACTGCTAATCTTTGCACTGACATGTCTGAAAGTGTGATGATTTGCAGTTTGGAGCAAAACAGCTGTGCTGCCCTGAAGCGGGACTTCCAGACCTGCCTGTCAGAAACCGCATGGTGCCAAATAAATGTTCTGAGGATGCTCGTGTTTCTGTTGCCCACAAACATCAGAGTCTGATGAAGCGTTAAACGCTGGTGGGATTTATGAACGTGAGTAGCACGTGGAGGAGAGAACGAGTGTAACCAGAATGTAAATGTTTGGATTGGCTGGGAGAAGCAGCGGTTTCGGCTCATCTGTTACGCCGTCGATTATCATTCCGATGTAGCTCGGACCTCTCTAGATGTGGGCGGGAAGAAGGCTGACGTGGGCAGGAGGGAATGTCGCAGAAAAACACAGTTTTCTGTCTTTCTAGCTGGATTTTTGAATAAAAAATAAAAGCAGAGGTGGGTGACTTGGGGGTGACTCGTAGCTGCAGCCAAAATATTCCCAGCAGGAGCCGATGGAGCACAGCCCGCTCAATCCTGACCTTGTTTTCTTTCGATTAGGCAGCAGTGGTATTCCATGGGAGATGTTAGACAAAACAAGACAGTGTTGGGAGGGGGGGTGTATGAAAGTGGTCAACCCAGAGGTCAACGTCTCTTGCTCTGACAGCAAATGGATGCTGGGTGTTGACTGGGCAGCCTGTGAGTGCTTTGGGATTGGCTCGGGCCCCAAAGCAATGCACATGTCGCACAGAGAATAATAAACTGTTGTACATCAGGAGTCGAGAGACTTTTAAAATGTGCTGCTAAGCAGGCAACTCAAACCCTATAGGTGACCAATCAAAACAAAGGTGTGTTCTTAAAGGGGCAGACCCCAAAAATTAAGCAGTTTAGGAAAACATAAGATTTCTTTCAATTTTTGCTGTTTGAGTGTCAGAATTTCCAAATCAAAGTTTTAGAAACTGTAACATGTTTGATTTAAAGGGGACTAACCCTAACCCTTATCTTCCTTTTGTGTCTCTAATGCCTCTGCAAACACTTCAACGTGAACAAAAGACTTCCATCTGTTTGGTTCTAGGAATCCGCCCCCCCCCCCCCCCCACCGCACACACACCCCACCTGTGGACACTGGAGCAGCAGCAGCTCTACTCCCAGACCCTCCTGGATATTTGAGAGCTCCTCACCTCATAGCGGCCAATCAGGGGATGAGTGGGTGTGGCTCTGAAATGGCTTGTTCTGCTGAAAATGCCAAGAATAACCCTGCTGAAGGTTCTTTTTCTGAGAGGGATTTAGTGTAAAGAGCGTGTTTTAGACCTGTCATACAGTTAAACATGTTTGGCTTCCAGATAGGCTTGACAAGGTCTCAAAGCTCAGCGTTAGTTTACTTAAATAAGTTAAATTAATCCAAAATGCTCTTTTACAAAGTTCCTTATCTTTGTTTGTTTTTGTCTAATCTGAGTCTAATCTGGTCTGGGAAATATGTGTGCTGGTAAACACCCCCTCCCTCAACTGGTCCGACCTGCATACTTTATTTTCAGCGCTGCAATTTAAAGTAGTCGAGTCAAAAGAAACAGTTTTAACTGTAAACATGTGCAGAAAAATCCACCTTTGTTCAGCGCTGAGAGAACAATGATTAACGAGTCAATAAACTGGAGACAAATGCATGAGCAGACTCGAGCATTCCTCCCAGCCTGATGAGATTATCTAACTGGTCCAACCAAACCTCAAGTGTGGCAACAATGAAGAGTCTGTTCAGCATCTGATACAGAGACAATGGGGAGGCTGGCAGCTGCTGACATTCCTGCACCTACAGAATACCCTGACCATCACAATTTAATCTGTTTGCACGTTAGCTCAAACATCCTTGGTTTCACCTGAACTGGTTACTAAAATACTGAGTTAGGTGCTGATAGGTAGTCCTTTGGTGACTGATAGGTAGTCCTTTAATGACTGATAAGTAGACTTACTGGTGACTGATAGGTAATCCTACTGGTGACTGATAGGTAATCCTACTGGTGACTGATAGGTAATCCTACTGGTGACTGATAGGTAGTCCTACTGGTGACTGATAGGTAGTTCTTTGGTGACTGATAAGTAATCCTACTGGTGACTGATAGGTAGTTCTTTGGTGACTGATAAGTAATCCTACTGGTGACTGATAGGTAGTTCTTTGGTGACTGATAGGTAGTCCTTTGGTGACTGATAGGTAGTCCTACTGGTGACTGACTGATAGGTAGTCCTACTGGTGACTGATAGGTAGTCCTACTGGTGACTGATAGGTAGTCCTACTGGTGACTGATAGGTAGTCCTACTGGTGACTGATAGGTAGTTCTTTGGTGACTGATAGGTAGTCCTTTGGTGACTGATAGGTAGTCCTACTGGTGACTGATAGGTAGTCCTACTGGTGACTGATAGGTAGTTCTTTGGTGACTGATAGGTAGTCCTTTGGTGACTGATAGGTAGTCCTACTGGTGACTGATAGGTAGTTCTTTGGTGACTGATAGGTAGTCCTTTGGTGACTGATAGGTAGTCCTACTGGTGACTGATAGGTAGTCCTACTGGTGACTGATAGGTAGTTCTTTGGTGACTGATAGGTAGTCCTTTGGTGACTGATAGGTAGTCCTACTGGTGACTGATAGGTAGTTCTTTAGTGATGGGGAGTCATACTCATCAGATTGTGCACGCTAACTGGTACCTGCAGCGGGTTTCAGCTGTGTTTTATATAACTGATGTCACAACAATGAGGTTGAATATACACTGAACAAAAATATAAACGCAACACTTTTGTTTTTGCTCCCATTTTTCATGAGATGGACTTAAAGATCTAAAATTCATTCCAGATACTCAATATCACCATTTCTCTCAAACATTGTTCACAAATCAGTCTAAATGTGTGATAGTGAGCACCTGTGCTTTGCTGAGATAATCCATCTCACCTCACAGGTGTGCCACATCAAGATGCTGATCTGACATCATGAGTAGTGTACAGGTGTACCTTAGACTGCCCACAATAAATGGCCACCCTGGAATGTCCATCTCATGAAAAATGGGAGCAAGGAGGAGTTCGGGATCAAGGGTCACACATAAAATTAAAGCTTAAAGAAAAATAAACAACCAGCTATGTAAAAGAGCAGAACCTTCCCTCTCATGGAAGTGCTAAGCGTGCAGCTCTTTGAGTCAGTCTAACCTAGTCTGAACCTAGCTTGGATTTGACCCCATTAGCTTCGTGCTTTTGCTAATTTCCAACTCATCTGATGCCTAAAGGAAGTGTTTACCAGAGGATAACCAGCTTTGCTCTCTTCTCTTCCTCAAAATTTGTCTCCTCTGTCTCATCTCATCCAAGGAAACTTTTTTTTACCCACTCTGGAATACATTTACATCTCAAACTAGCATTTTTTTTACTTCAATATGTTGAAAATGACAAAATGAGCTTGTACCAGTTAGCTTACAGAACAGTTAGCCTTCTTAAAGTTAACTAGGCTTTAAATTCAGATGTGAGTCAACAAAAACATCTCATACATAAAATTCTCATAAGAATGACATCAAAGGGCATAAAATTAGTTATAAGACCTGTTTTTGTTAAGCGCTGATAGCAGGTAGCTTTGTAGAAACTACAGTTAGCGAAAGGTGACCTCTGAACTTTGAAACTTCAGCTCTTAACTCAGAAACCTCAGAAATAACCCTAAAACGTAGCTAGTGCTGCAAGCTAGCCAGAGTTCGAATAGGTTTAGTCTAGCTGCTCGTCTGACAGTTTGAATGTATTTGTGTAGTTTTGTTGTAACACGAGACGCTCCCGTTACCGTATGAGAGAAAACGCATTTCTGTTAGAGGAATAAGGAAACTAACTGAAACGGTGGTTGGTGTGAGACAAAAGGTCAGAGGAAAGCGGATCTGTTTACAGAGAGAAGCTGAGAGATGTATAATTACAGGAACTGGAGAGGCAGCTTGACCTGGCTGATTATTAAGAACCAGTGTGTAAACTTCCTCTACATTTAAATCAGCTCCACTAGGTGATCCGTTTACATTCAAATCACAACTGGACAAACAAAACACCTCGTGCTGCCTGCTGAATCCCTCGTACGGTGCAGGCACCCAGACGTTAGCTGCTATTCTTATAATAAAAATCACAATTTAAAATGAAATCAGACATTTAATAATAGCAGAAGTTAAACAAAGTTATAAAATAATCACGAAACAGCACAAACCCCTAAATAATAATGAGATGCAAGATAATAACTATTAAGCAGATGTTTAAACAGACAGCATGTCCTAACAAGTAAATATTAAAATAAAATGGGAGCTAGATTAAATCTTAAAATTTAAAATGAAAATAGTGAAGAGTAAAAATGTGACTCCAGGCACACGGATAAATGATTCTTGTGTAAACAAACCTAAAGGATTTATGTTTAACATAAGCAGAGGTTTATTTAAAACTCCACGCCCCATAACTGTGTTTGCAACAAGTTCTGATCTCACCAAAGAAACACACAGAGGACTCAGCATGAGAAGAAGGCTGACTTCAGTAAGACTCACGCTGTTGTCATGGTAATCGGTGCCAGGGCCAAAAATCTAGCAGATGGCTCAAGAAAATCGATGGCTTTGCCTCAAATGATTCAATTCACTGATTTACTCCAAACCCCCGGAGAAGAGTGTTGGGATTGGTTCTCAGTGTGTGTCTGCAATGTGAGACGAGGTCAAGCAAGCCTCGGCCTGCCACCGTATCAGACAGTTTGCTGTCTTGTGTCTGCTCCGGGCCCAGACTTGTCAGAAATTCCCTTCAACTGGATGCCAAACTGAGGCCCGAGGACTGGAAATAATCCCTCCTGAACCGGAAAACACTTTAAAAATGTGTCAAATATCAAGTAAAGACAAAAAATGCCCATGTTGCTTATTTTCCCCATATGATGACTTTTATTTTGAAAAGCTCTGTCCAAATAAAGATGAATCCAGGCTTATCTCTGTTGACCTTCCTCATTCCTGCCACTGTTTTAATATCAACACAGCTCAATGCGACAGACAACAACAGCAACGGTCCAATATTACCCATAATCCACCCTGATGCATCTGAGCAGGGCAGCCCGGCTTTTGTGCTCACAAGCAGCAGATCAGACCTCATATTATGTAATCCTGCTTTTATATGAAAGTACGCTTAAGGCAGGAAAACACACACACACACACTAACAAACACGCACACATGCACACACTCACACACACAAACATACTCACACGCACACACACACATGGATGCATGCACGCACACACACACACACACACACACACACACACACACAAACACACACACACACATACACACACACACACACACACACACACACACACACACACACACACACCTGATGGGAGCATCCCTCTCCTGGCTCTGTGGTCCTTCCTCAGCCATCACTCCTGGCCGGAACAGCAGATGGAGCCGCCACTGATGTCATCCGTCTCTGACTGCTGATTAAAGGTGATGTGGAGGTTTCTGGACGTTGTGAAGGATGGGTGTGTTTGATTCCTACTGGGAGGCAGCGCCTATCAAACAGCAGGGGGATAATCCCAGTTAAGATCTTTAATGGATTCCTCTCCCCACAGGGATCATGGAGCTCATTTTCCACAACACACACTCTCTCCTTCCCCCTCATTTCTGACTTCAACTTCAGTGCTGCTGGTTGCAACATTCCACTGCATGAAAAAATGTCAAACATGTGAGCTCCTGCATCCTGTTTTAGGACTCATGTAGCATAAAAACCGGTTAAGCGGAACCAGCTGCTCCAATCCACCTGCAGCAAAGCAGGAATACGGTCCAGTCGGCGGGCCGAGGCCCTGCAGGGAGCCTCTCGTCCTTCAGCATAGCAGAACCAACGTCTGAGCATGTGGAGGTGTCGTGTCATCTCACGGCCTTTAGTTGATGCAACCAACTATTTGCCAGGTCTGACGAACTAATGGTGCACGCACGTGCAGCCACGGCCAAAGATAAGCATGTTTTTATTTGAATATGTTACATAGTAGAAATATAAACATTATAATAATTTGCCAGATTTTGATCAATTTTTCCAGCACGTGGTAGCGACACTGCTAAGTATCGTTAAGATGAGTGTAACTCACCTGCAGACCTGATTCCCCCTCTCAAATACTGATACCTCCCAACTAAAATTAGACCTAATCCAGTCGGTTTGGATCCTCGCCCCGCTTCCACGGGGCTCTTTCTGTTTTCCTTAATAAATTTCCGTCTACGAACTCTTAGCTGTGTTTGGAGACTGACTCTGAACGTCCTGGGTCGACGGTAAAGCCCAAACATGAGTGAATCAGATAGATCCACAGCTGCCTACTGAGCAATCCGGATACACGGCTGTACTCAGAGTTACCCGCTTCAGGCAGTTTAATTGATCCATCAGGATTAACCGGCTAATGAACACACAGCTTATTTTATATTCATGTCCTGGCCAAGTGGGCGGGGCCTTTACTATGTCTGCCTGTATATCAGGTCTCCTGGGTCATTTTGAGCCACAACACCATGTCATATGTTATCTAGAGGCTCAGAGAGAGGG
Organism: Nothobranchius furzeri; assembly: GCF_043380555.1. Lineage (NCBI taxonomy): Eukaryota > Metazoa > Chordata > Actinopteri > Cyprinodontiformes > Nothobranchiidae > Nothobranchius > Nothobranchius furzeri. Next base: position 47,134,033 of record NC_091754.1, on the reverse strand, counting down.
TAACCCTACGACATCTAAGCTGTTTCCCAATCCTGGTCCTCAGGGCCCACTGTCCTGCATGCTTTTCATGTTGCCCCTTTAAACACCCGTGTTTTCCCTGCTGCCACACACCTGGCTTTAATGGATGAGTACAGGCCTCTGCAGCACTTGATGTCCTCCTGAGGAGCCGATGTAAATCAGGTGTGCTGGAGCAGACATGGAAAACATGCAGGTCAGTGTGTCCTGAGAACCAGGGATGAGAAACACTGATCTAAGCAACAGAAAATCTGCATGTGTGTTTTATTTTGATATCACATGGATTCTTTACTCTGCTCCCGTGTTTGATTTCCTGTCTAACCTGATCTGAGCTGCTGAGCGTACCGTCGGACCCGCTGGAATAGGGTGGCTATCATTAGCCTAGGAGCTAGTCTGGGATGCTGTCCAGCTAGCCAGTAGCTTATCATTCTTGGAGAATGTGAACTCTGTTTCTCTGAACTGAGGCTGTTCGGGAGGCTATCTGAAAATTCCTTTTAGCATATTTAATGGCAGCTCATCTGGTGGATCTTTGTCCCTGTCCTTCACTCCTACTGAAGCGTGTCATTGCATCCATGGTGGGAAAAGCATTGTCAAGTGTGTGTGTGTGTGTGTGTGTGTGTGTGTGGGGGGGGGTTTCCCTCAGCAACCGACCAATAGGAGGGCTCCCTGCTGCGACTGCTGCCGGCCTCCTTCACTGATCTGTGGACATTCCTGCTCATTAGCAGCCTGGTGATGAATGGTCCATGACAGGTAAAGTGATGCTGTCCTAAAGGAGGACGTCTCTGTGGGTGGTGAGGACAGGGGACGCTGTCACCTCCCTGACATCCACCTGGGGTCAAAGGTTTTTTCTCCAGTTTTCATCACACTTCAGTGAGAAAATGAGTGTGTTCATGTAGAAAACACACACTCTGTGTGGCTCCTACCTCATTTCTTTTTTTTGGGTTTTTACTAAATACCAGCATGCTTCCATATTTGGGCGTGAATGGACATGCTTCCCATCTGCAGTGCAGGAATGTCTCCATCTGTGTCTTTTGTCTCTGCGGGTAGGAGACGTGCTTCAGTCCCAGACCTGGTGCCTGGAATCAGGTTTGAGGAGGTTTTTGGTGTTATTACATCAGCGAGGTTCTCACTGATGAGGTCATCGCTGAAGAATGTGGGCGGTCCTTCCCTCTGCTACAACCAGGCTGATGACCATCCTCTTACACTCTCGCTCCCTCTCTCATCTGTTAGAGCCACGAAATCACCAGATTTCCAACAGAAAATTCATCTTTCCATCCGTTTATTGCATCCCTTATTTGCATGTTTGTTTTCCTTTTATACACACATAATTTATTATGATTAATGTTAATATCTAGATGTAAAACTACATTTTGGTGCAGATTTGTGCTTTCAATGTTTGCTAAATCGTTTAGAAGGATGCAGATGATGAATGTTTGTGACTCATGGGGTGAACATTAGAATATTTACAGCTGACTGAGACAGACTGGGTTTATTACGCTCATAAAGTTGCCAGTAAAATTAAGCAGGTGAAGGATTTTACTACTTATTTGTTTTTTAAATCATTCTGTCCTTGGAGGGCATTTTCCTGAAACATCTTCAGCATCATCAGTAAGTAAGATGGTTTATAAACATCTTCAGTTTGGGGAAATAGTTTAATTCTGACTTAATTGATGAGCTAACGGCTAGTCTGAGCAGCGAGGACTTGAATCTTTAGCGGCTTTATGTAAAACGTGGAAATGTGAATTTACAAACGCTGTCATCCATGTTGGGGTGGAGGCACTAAAACGAGTCAGAGGAACAGCAGATCCTGCAGAACGAGGTTTATGGTTTACAGAACCAGATTATCGGACCTTCCTCGCCTTTGGATTTAAACTTGTAACATAAATCCTGGATTTCTTCAGTTTCACAGCAGATTTCTCAAAGGCTCCTGCTGATGTTCTAAAGAGGAAGAGGACGAGGAGGTTCTGATGGAGAACCGAGAGCTCCAGCCCTCCACACTTCTGCATTTGTTCGGAGCAAGGAGGAAGTGGGCTTTCTGACTTCCTGCTGAGGAAACAAGTGGGCGGGGATATTGAGAAGATAGGGCAGAGCTTGTTGTACCTTTTGCGTTTCACCCAGAATCGTTTGAGTGAATGAAGCTGCAGAAAGGCAGGAAGTGTGACCCAGGCTCGATAACAGCGGGAGTGAGAGCAGACAAAGAGGTGTCTGTTCCGTTTCCTGTTGCTTGTTTTGTCAGATGTGAGAAGCTGAACGTGGCTTTTTGTGTCATAGTGAATGACGTGGTGGACACAGAGGAAAACGTCGGCACTAGTACCCGGAAGTGACTCCAGGCCTGTTGTTCAGCTCGCTGCTGACTCCAGATCAGGCTTGGCTTGATACAAACCTGATGTGGAACTCTGGCCCTCACCGCCGCCTCTCGTCCTGCTTTTCCCTTTTCCTCAGGCACCTAATAACTGCCATCAAGCCAGCCCTCCATTTGGAAACGACTGTCAAGCCAGCCCTCCTTTGATTTTTACGGGCGCCACTACAAGAGAAATTACGGTGTCCTCGTTCGAGAGTGTCTTCCAAAATAAAAGCACACTTCTAGGATGTGTGTCTGAACCATTGACATATAAATATTGGACAATAGGTTTCCATATAGGCTCCAATAACACATTTTTGAAGATAAATGGGAGGTGGTCACCACCACCATTTTGACCTTGTCACAGGTTCCGTCAAGCCCAGACAATTCCACAAAAGGGAAGAGAGGTGGAGCTGAGGGTGGGGCTGTAAGGCTGAGATCAACTGACAACACCTGGTCAAACTAGCTACAAGCTAACCTGAAGCTAACCCAAAGCTAATGCGGAGGTGGGAGCTAAGCTAACGGAGATAGCAACCTAGCTACAACCGGAGTTAACTGTGCACAACACCAGAGCTTCCGAGTCAGAGATACGCCGGGCTGACCGCTGGGTAAAACTGGGTGGAACACACAGGTCTCCCGAGAGCTCCACAAGCCGGCAGCCGCACAGCAGCCAAGCGCCTCTGCGATCTGAGATGCACAGAGCTGCCGCTGGGGAGAACCGGGTGGAAAGGTTTCCATCCCAGAGCTCCACAAGCCGGCAGCCCGCGCAGCAGACAGAAGCCGCGATCAGACAGAGATGCGCCGAGCTGCGGGGAGGGGAGAACGGGTGGAAAACATCGGTCTCCTGAGAGCTCCACAAGCCGATAGTCGGAATCCAGCTCCACCAACATGTTATATTTCAACCCATTTTCTAAAGTGCAGCATTATGTTAAATGCACTGGGGTTTACCCTATTACATTTAAATTTCATGGTTAAACAGTACATGTTAAAATCTAAGCTCAGCTCGGCAGTGACCTAAAATACATAAATATAATTTTACTTACTGAAAAAAATGAAGTGGAGACTCCTTGGACGCTCTATTAGTGCAATTAATGCCACAGCAAGTCATTTTGTCCAACAATTGTACAAATAATATCCAAAAAAGAATACACACACACAGAGACTCAAAATCCCGGAACAGTTTCCAGGCCAGACTGAGGCTCTACTGAGGCCTTTCCACGGAGCTAGCTTTGTGGTCACGTGGGTCTGATGCTCATTAATTATACAGAATTTTAGGCTTTTAATACACTTAAACAGAAGAGTGAGAAAAAATTCACCCCCTCAGAGTTGTCATGAGTGTAAACTAGATAATTTAAACAAAAAACATGTTTTGGTACCAGGCTGTAAACATGTTTATTTCTCCTGTGAAATTGGTATTTTTAACATGGGAGTCAATGAGGATCTGCTCGCTTCCGACACCAGCCCCCCACCATATTCAATGGTTAATTTCTCAAAAACTGTCTGATTGCGAAACATAATTCCACATCAGTCCAGAAGTACACATCGAGTACTACATCCTCTCCGACTTTCATAAAGATCTGATGTGGCATTTCAAAATAAAGTGCAATCAATTGTTTATAATGACAATTTTCACCATATTCAATGGTTAATTTCTCAAAAACTGTCTGATTTGCGAAAAATCATTCCACATCAGCCGGGAAGTACACATCGAGCACTACATCCTCCCCGACTTTTATAAAGATCTGATGTGGCATAACCCTAACCCTAACCCTTTGAGAAATTAACCGTTGAATATTGTGAAAATTGTCATTATTGACAACTTTTATTTTGATTGCACTTTATTTTGAAATGCCACATCAGATATTTATGAAAGTTGGGGAGGATGTAGTACTCGATGTGTACTTCCGGACTGATGTGGAATGATTTTTCGCAATCAGACAGTTTTTGAGAAATTAACCATTGAATATGGTGAAAATTGTCATTATTGACAAATTTGATTGCATTTTATTTTGAAGTGCCACATCAGATCTTTATGAAAGTAGGGGAGGATGTAGTACTCGATGTGTACTTCCGGACTGATGTTTTTTTTAATTGAACTTTTTACTTCCGGACTGATGTGGAATGTTGTTTCGCAGTCAGACAGTTTTTGAGAAATTAACCATTGAATATGGTGAAAATTGTCATTATTGACAACTTTTATTTTGATTGCACTTTATTTTGAAATGCCACATCAGATATTTATGAAAGTCGGGGAGGATGTAGTACTCCATGTGTACTTCCGGACTGATGTGGAATGATATTTCGCAGTCAGACAGTTTTTGAGTTTATCGTTTATTCTTTTTCTTAAAAGTATATTTTAATAGATAAAATCATTAAAAACGCAGTTTTCTCTTAGACAAATTAAACACATACAGAAAAAGTGTTCATTGGCACGTTCAGACACACATCCTTGAAGTGCGCTTTTATTTTGAAAGACACTCTCGAACGAGGACACCGTAATTTCTCTTGTAGTTGCGCCCGTAAGAATCGAAGGAGGGCTGGCTTGACAGTCGTTTCCGAACGGAGGGCTGGCTTGACGGCAGAGCCTAATAAGGCAACATCTGCAGAAACTGGAGGTCTCCTCATCGATGACAGACAGAAAAATATGTGACGATCTGCCGCCTCGACCCCGTTTGCTACTACGAGGAGTATGACATCTGCTCTGTTTTCTCTCCTCTTTTACTTCACATGTTTGGTGAAGTAAAAGGCAGCCAGATCAGGAACCTTTGCACCACGTGCGGCCGACTCTTCCCCTTCTCCACAGCTGCTGCTTTTCACAGACTGTCCCAAGAGTCCGTGTTCTCGTGTTTTGTTAAAATGGAGGCCAATAAAAGGGTTGGGATTATAAACGTATCTTCCAGGGAAAGATCACGCCGGCATTCCCTCTCATTTTGAATTTAGAACGGTTTGACAATAAAGCCCTAAAACTAGAAATATTAGCAGTATTTAGGCTGATCAGGTCAAAAAAGTCTCAGATCTACCCTGAGCAACTGCACGCCAACTTCCTGTTCACTGCTACTTCCTGAAAACGGAACCGGCACAAAGCGGTTTTTCGTGTTTTGCTTTTAAGTTCTGTAATCTCCAAGTAGAAATGAGACAGCACGTTGGCTCAAACACGAGGAAGTGAGACAGACGGCAGTGGTTCGCCTCCAAAGCTCTTGGTTTAAAAGGAGGGGGACTTAAAAGAGGCCTGCCAGACGTCTGTCTTCAGGCGTCCCCACTCGCTGTGAACATGCGTTTCATTATATCAGCTAGGTGCTTTTATCCTCCGAATTCAGCCGAGTGACCGCTGCCTCCACCGGCCGCCTCCCACGCAGCAGAAGTAAATCATTAGCAGAAGTGGAGTTCTGTGGTTTCCAAAGAGCTGCACAACCAACTGTTGCTAACTTAATACATATTCAATGAAATGATGCACGTGATTCATTTCTGCACCACGGTGAACTCGACTGTTTGGGTCCATATGAATAAATTGAGGATGAACTGAGAACTGGTTCTGGGTTTGTTGGTCCCATTGGGATTTATTTTGAGTAAGAAAAATATACGTGTGTGTGTGTGTGTGTGTGTGTGTGTGTGTGTGTGTGTGTCCGAGGTTTGGATGGACTATCCAATCCAGATGGTGATCTTCCAAATTAAAAAATTCCTCTTGAATCTTCTGGATGAAACTGGAAATGCCACAGCCCTCATGAGGTTTAAAACTCTTAAATCCTCAGATTCAAACAGTTTTTTTCCGTTTCTGTTTTATTGTAAACTGCATCCTCAAATTTCCAATCCAACTCTGAAGAAACCTCAAGATTATTTTCTAATCCAATATGGCTGCCCGGAGCAGGATCAACTACTGGAATAAACATTTAAATTTCTTCTTAACTCTTTGAATCTGATCAACTTCAGTCACACGCTGTACTGTGGTGCAGGCTGCCCCCGTGTTTGAATCGATGGTTTGAATCAATGCGATTAGCTTGTTTGGCTATTAATAGCAAGCTTGATCCAGCTGCACAATATTTAAATGCCCCAAAACTTCTGACTCAGTTACGATGTGTGTAACATTTATCCTCAGATCAGAGTTAGGACTTCCGGGGTAAGGGAAAAGCTCCAACAAGGCACCATTTATTAGGACTCAGTCAGCACCGTCCGTGCTAATGATCGGAGTAGCTAGCTTGTTCAGGCACAATGTGGGGGAGCAGAAAGAAACAAGGAGAGGCCATGAAGCAGGAAATGCAGGACAGGGGAAATGTGGAATGCAGAGGAGGAGGAGGAAGGGCAGTAGAGTTAAAGGCTAAAGACGAGTCCTGTCCACACACACACACACACACATGCACACGCACACCACAGGACCATGAATCTTAACTGTGGGATATCTGGAATTCAGACTCAATCACCCAAAGGAAAAGAAGTCGTTGGTAGGAAGAACAGTTGATCTGTTGGTTTTCTGATTCGGAAAAATGAAGACTTCACTGAGCTGGAACGAGAAACAAACTCATCTTCTAGGATATGCAGACAGAGCTACATGATCACAGTCCTCAAGTCAAATCTGGACCATCATAAAACTTTACATCCTGGCATCTTATCTGATACGAGAACTGGGACATGGAGGACAAAATCCTGGAGAGTTCCAAACAAAATCAGCTCTTATCATCCAACGGCCCAGCGGTCTAAACCAAGTAGATGTTTAAAATCTCACCACTGTGGGTTTGTTTGTGGTTCCTACACCAACACGTTTTCTTTTCAGTCCTTCGCTTTCTGAACGCATCAACAGTAAACTCCAACAGGAAATGTTTTCTTCACTCACTTATCAACAAGTAACACGGAGCACATGAGGTCAGCGAATGTCGGTCAACTCCCAAACATAAGCGCGACCTGCTGGTTTTACTTCCTCCATTTCCTTTGGTCCTTTTTCTAACAGCCCCACTGATTCCCTTCTACACAAAAGGGTAAAGATGCTGCAACAGAAATGGTAAATATTAAATCCATTTATTCCCTGAAAGCTTCACTGATATTTCTGTTCCACAAAAGCACTTCCTGTAACCTTTCTGATGCCAGAATAGCAGAACTTAAATGTCTAAAGAGGACCTTAACATGGCCATAACACCAGATTTGTTTACAATGGTGGGAATCTCGGTTGGGATGCATGTTTAGAACGTTGTCACTGGAGGACAAGTGTGCACCTTTACATGTAACCGTCATCCTTCTGAGGCCGTGGTTCTCAACCAAAGAAAAGGTGGATTTACAACTCGCTGCCCAGAGAGAAGTCCGTCTCTGAGTGGAAGAGTTTCTGGACTCAGGACCTTATTCAGGAGTGAGTGTGGGTGGAAACGAGAGATTTACAATCAACATCATCTGGGACGTGGACTCTAAACTGTTGTGTGGTTAAGAGAGAGCTAAGATAGAAAGCAGACTACAAACCAAACCTCTTTGCTGTCTTTGGGTTAGGACAGACATAACTATGACCTCTGGTTCAGGGGTCAGGTCTCCATCACCCACACTTCCATAAACCAAAGATAACAAGACGAGGGACAATGCAGAACCATACAATACAGTCAATACGATAGAGTTCAATATGATAGATGAGGCAAAACAATACAGAAACACTCATTACAGAATTATACGATGCATGATCCAATCTGACACCATAGAAACAATACGATAAGACATAATACGTACCAATATGTTGTATGTGATTAAATCCATAAAATATGATACAATATGATACGATTCAATACCAGTTTACCCGTTTAATTATAGATTCACTAGAATAAATATAATAAAGTTTATCTCTCACCAAATAGAATATTTACTAAGAAACCACAATGCAACCATAGAAACACTGCGTGGTATATATGTTGTGTGTGCGTGCGTGTGTGTGTGTGTGTGTATGTCTGCTCTGTCTTCTCCATTCCCAGTGAGTCACGGTGGATGGCTGCTTATACTGAGCCAGGATCCCCTGGAGGTTTCTTCCTGTTAAAAGGGAGTTTTCCTCTCTACTGTCGCTGCATGCTTGCTTAGTATGAGGATTGCTGTAAAGACTCTGACCCTAGTCAGTGACTTGATGCAACCTGCTGGGTTTCTTCTATAGGAAACTTTTTTCTGATTGGCTTAATGACCTGACCTGTATTGGAATGTTTACTTTGTGAAGGTCCTTGAGACGACACTTGTTGTGATTTGGCGCTTTATAAATAAACTTGAATATGATATGATATAATATGATATGATATAATATGATATGATACAATATGATATGATACAGTACAATGTGTACACAGTACAGTACATCAGTGTTCATTTAGAGAAACTTGAAGTAAAGAAACACACTGTTTGCACGTCCCTTACTAAGAACACCAGGATTGAAGAGGAGGTCTTCTTTCCAAAAAGCACCATTTTATTCTGTCGTACTCAGAGTTTAGAGTAGAATCCTGATCCAATTGTTTTTGCGTTTAGTCACATTAAAGAAGGAAACTTGTCTCCTGGACAGAGGAGTTTGGTCAACAGTGTGAGTTAGATGGCAGATGTTGTGAATGCCACCCAGCTGCAGGTTGTGTATAATTACTCCATGTGTAAATCTGAGCACTGACTTCGATCTCATTCTAAATAAATGTTCACTGGATGTTGCACTAATGCTAAAGGGAGGATGTGGTTACTCGCTGCTAAGCTGTTGGGGGATTTCCCACAAGGCCCAGCAGTTGTCTCGTAGGGTGGGGTTCATGGGAAAACAAATGTGATGAATCAATGATAACTCTTTGTCCTCAGGATGGACCATATGGCTGTGGAAACAGAGCACACTTGTGTCTTTCAGAATAAAAAAAAATCTATATTTTCTGCATGTTTCAGGTCAACAAGAGCTGCTATCTCTCAGAGTGCTTCCACCAACGTTTATCAGAAAGAGACAAATATTATGTTCCACCGCTGCAGACATAACAGGCATCTTTTTAGTGATCTCGTGTTTGGAGAGTCTCATTTCCTGGTAATCAGTAAAAGTTAAAGCCTGTGACACCACCTTGTCTGTTAGCGCCAAAATAGAAAGCAGAGGAGCACTAGAAACTAGCAGGGTGTCAGTCAAAACACACAGGCCATGTGGTGGCAGCGGAAAATGAAAAACCCTTCCACTCCAGTCATGAGTGATCACCGTCAAGGTCTTTAAGGTGTGGGGGTGTGATGGGAAAGGAACAGCACACACACACACACACACACACACACACACACACACACACACACACACACACACACACACACACACACACACACACACACACACACACACACACAGCTGATCATCTGCTGCATAAAAAGCCACAAACTTTTTTTTATGTTAGCATCTGAAACCTGGCTTAAGTCAGACAGCAGTAGAGAAACACTCTGTTGTCATGGTCACAATGTCACTGTCTTTGATCTGAGATCGTTTCTAGACATCTACAGTATAGGAGGAGACATGTCCAAAGTGGTCTTCAACTGGACTCAGGAGGGACAACATCCTGTATAAAAGCACTTTCAGGTCTCATGACTGTTGAGGACTTTGCGTCTCATCCTCAGCAGAACCAAAATGACCCAAAAACAGCTCCGAGAAACAGAACTGAGAAGCTGGTTGGAATGTCATTGTTTTTTTCTCAATCACCTCTTCATGCTCTTCTTGTGCACGGCACTTTCGGAACCTCATACTATGATACATGTGCCCTGGTTGGGACATGCCAACCTGTCATGACTGAAGTAGATCTCTTTAACAAGAGGCATCCCCCAGGGCGCGCGCGCGTGCGTGTGCGTGTGTGTGTGTGTGTGTGTGTGTGTTCAGGCGAACATGCCATCATGTTTGTGGCGTGGTCTGCTGGAGCAAGGCGGGGACTACAGACCCCACTTCCTCATAGTCTTTGTCAGAAGCAGCCGAAGCAGCACAGAATCAAGAGCGCCCCCTACTGGGGAGTGGTGCTCCTGCATGCTGGTAAAATTCCACTCTCACTGATGAGGAAGGAAACCTCAAGTGCAGACGGGCAGAGAAATGACTTGATAAGGTCCTTCTGCGTGTTTTTGGGAATTCCAGGCGTGTGTGGCCGGACTGCTCTGAAGACTCGGAGTTGTCCCTAACCACAAAGAGCTCAAGAAGTCTAAAATAGCACATTTCCTGTCCCAAATGAAAGATAACTCCTCTGGCCGACACACTTCCCCCTTTTTCTGGAAACTTGAGACATTAAAGCTGTTAAAAGCTTCTTGGAAGCTCCAGCCTCCTTTAAGGCTGCTGTTTAAGAGCCTGAAGCTTTTATCGCTTTTCCCTCATACCGCTGATGCTTCTGCTGGCACCAGATACATGAATGTTGAAAAAAAAACATTCCAAATAAAGTTTAAGATGGTGATGTCACGCTGACAGTTATGTTACCCCCAGAGCTGTAGAGCTTTGTTTATACGTTTGTGCATTTCTGTTGTTGCATATTTAAACTTACCATAAACCCCAGTTTCATGCTGAGTTGCCTCACTTTACACATCTTTTATTTGTTTTACCTTTGTGTGAGAAACAAAATGATTTAGAGAAGCTAGAGACACCAGTCATGGCTGTGAGGTACAGGAGACCATTGGACTGTTTCCGGGCCAGGCTGGGGCCGACCGGTGCTACCCGGCCCGGGCCGACCCGGTACAGATGGGAATGGCCCATAAGACAAGTTAGCTACAGCTAATTAACAGTTAGCATGAAGCTAGCATTCATTGAGGCGGTTGTTTAGTGTTCCAGCCAGTTTGAAGGCAGTCTCTGAGAAGAAGTTAAAGACAGGTTACTGAAAGGCCTCAAATCAGAGAAATTAGTTTCATTCTACCGGACTGACAATTGCTAACAGCTAGTGCAAGGGAAGTGGTTCATGCAGCATCATTTCATGAATACAGTTTAATGCTCACTTGGAAAACTTCACGTGCAAAATGTGGCACTTCTGGCGAATCTAAGAGTCAAGTTCAATTGGAATATCGTAACATTCCCAAAGTTATTCCAGTTTTATGGAATGTTAAACATTTCACCAAACTGAGCCTTTTCAGAAAGCTATCTACTGTTAGTACAAACATTATTAATCACAACTTTGTTTATAGAGACACTGTTAAAAACGCAGAGTTTGCTACACAATCCCAATGTAGGAGCAACATCAGTTGTGCTCTCTTATCCAGTGAGCCCATGTCTCTCTGGGCGATGCAGCAGCTTTTCTAAAGCGGCTCACTCTGAGGATAACAACTAGCTGCCCCTTCTGCAGTTTGACGTACAACAAAATCTCTGGTCTTAACTTTAAAACCACAAACATGCCTTCATAACCTATGATTGCTCCGGAGCTGAGGAGCCTGCCCCGTCTTGTTACCAGATACCCTCCTGGATTCTTGTCTGGAGGCTGCTTGGCCTGTTTCTGCATGCAGAGTCCAAACATGCTGCATTCACCTAGAAATGATGAAGTTGGTCTCAATCCCAAGGATTAGTGTGTTTTAATCATTAAATATGTGTTTACACCTTCAGGAATTGTAGTCTAAAGAAAGGGTTTGTGCTTGCTGTGGGAATAAACGCCCCTAGAAGCCAAATGCACACGTCTGAATCCTTTTACAAAAGCTATAATCCTGCAGCACATCTACTGTGGTGAACTTACAAATCAAACATTACAAACTTTATTCCCCATAAATGCAGAAAGACTTTCAGCTGAACCTTCAGAGTGAGTGAGTCAGCAGCTCCATCTAGTGGTGCATGTAGTTAGTTTCATAGATGAAAGACAAAAACAATATGGCTGCTCCCTTGTTTGAGGTTCTCAGTTAGCAGGAAGAAGCTGAAACTCATGAAGAAGCTCAGGTAAATCAGTCTAAACCCATTTATTCTGTATTTAAGCGTGTTGCTGACATCTCTATCTACGTTAGGACATCAAACATAACAGACATGCATCCTGCCAAGGTCTAAAATAGATAACATTCTCTGCAGCCATGATGGACACAAAGGAAATCGTCCACCTTGCTGTCCAGATGGAGAAGCTGGCTGCAGACCGAAGCTTCGTGGACATCCAGACCCTCCTTGGTGACCTGGATAAGTCTCACATCACAGCAGAGCAGCTGGAAACAACAGAACTGGTCAAAGTCCTCTATGGAATCTTGAAGACCTGCTCAGACACCAATGTGAGGAAGGGGGTTAAGAGCTTGTTGTCCAGGTGGAGGAAACAGTACAGCTGTGAGAGGACAGGAGGGACACACTCAGATGAGAGAAAAGATCCTGCAGGTTCTTCAGCCCAAGTGGATGGAGATGGTGGAGTACGTGCTCCAGAACAGCAGGCAGACCGTCCCCTCCAGGGTACTTCTGCTTTGTCGGACTCTGTGAGGACCAAATGCGTTCACCTTCTCTTAGCTGCCCTCCATCCTGAACCTCCTGATCAGATCAAGGCGGAGCAGCTGGCTGAAGACATTGAAAAGCACATCCATGACCTCCACAAAACCAGCAGACTCAAATACAAAACCTGTGTGAGGAGCAAAGTCGCAAACCTGAGGAATCCCAAAAGTCCTCACCTGTGCCAGGGCCTACTGAGTGGCTCTCTGCTGCCGCAGGACTTTGCCAAGATGTCTGTGGAGGACATGGCCAGTCCAGAGCTCCGGCAGCTGAGAGAGGAGTTTTCATCACAAGGTGTGAGTGAGAGACAGCTTCCTCAAGGGGTGGAGGGGACGCCGACGCAGAAGATCCACTGCAAACGGTGTGGAGGATCAGACTGTAGGGTGACACAGGTGTCCAGGGGTGCTCTGTTTCTACCTGCATGGGTGAGGCAGGGAGGCATTGACCAGGACGCTATGACATTTGTGACCTGTAGGGGGTGTGGTCAGCAGTGGTACCACAGTGGCTGGGTTTGCTTCTAAATCAGGTGATGGTGGCAGAGGAGTTAATTTTTCATCCCCAAAACCAGAGGGTTGCAGATTTGCATCCCCGTTATTCTGACGCAGTCGTTGTGACAAGACACTTCATCCTCCTTACCTACTGGTTGTGGTGAGAGGGACTGGTAATGCCAGTGTGTCCCAGGGCAGCTCCATCCTTCCATCCTCCATAAACAAGACCCTTAAACCTCTAGAGTAGGGATTCCCAAAGTGTGGTGCGCGCACCCCCGGGGGTGCTAGGGGGTGCGCGAGGTGAAAAGTGTAATGGCTGCAGAGCTCAGAGAAGTCTGTCATATGTCACCATACATATATATATATATATATATATATATATATATATATATATATATATATATATATATAGCCATGCCCTGATGTGGGGGCTGGGGGGGTGCGTCGACATGGTCGGGACATAGAAGGGGGTGCGCGGCTAAATAAGTTTGGGAACCACTGCTCTAGAGGAACAGATGGTCCCAGCCTCACGAAGAACTTTCAACCTTTATTCTAAATACCAAACCGGCTTTTAAACAGTTTTATTTGTTTTCTGGATTAAATAAATGTGTAAGTCAAGTATTTAGTTTAGCTTCCCTTAAAGAGGGACTGCACACCATCAGAAAATGTAACTCCACCCTTAGTCAAGATTTGAAACATGCCATGAAAGTGGGCGTTGCCAGGAGGCACAGAGTGGCATGGCCAAGTGCGGGGAATTTCCATCGCGGGAGGGAGGAGGAGTAGGAGGAGACTGTACTGATGACGTGGAATTGTACCAGCCCCAGTCAATCATAAATTTAAAATGCAGTAGCCACAGTTCAACCCACAGGGGGCAGCCCTAAGATGTTTCTAGATCTAGATTTAATCAAGTTTACACAAACATGTCAAAAAATGCACAGAAACAGAAATATTACATTTGTAAAGACCCAATTATACAGTTTATAAACAAAAAAAAAAAACGTTGTTTTGGGGGTTATTTACTCTTTAAAGCCCAGCCATGTTTTTGATTTACCTCTGAAGAGCTGAGGCACTGCTTTTAGTTGTAAAGTGAAACCAGAAGTTATTTAACTGCAGCCCCACTCATCAGATTCTCTGAATCATTTCCTGTCTCGCTCTTCAGAGATTTTACATTTGCAGCTGTTTATTTAAACGCCATTAGTGGCTTCCACCATCTTCCTGCTGCACTTATAAGTGAGTCATTGAGAGCTTGGATATCGGGTGAAACCCCAAAAAAGTGACAGCAAATATCTCATTCATTTGTTGCCAGTGGCGGTTTTACCATTAGGCATAGGTCGGCAGCCGCCTGGGGCCCCCTTCTGTTGGGGGCCCCCCTAGCCCTGACTGCTGGCACCCCCTCTGTTAATGCCACAATGGACTATTCCTATTGCACAAACAGGAAGTGATTGGTAGTCATTCCACTCCAATCCAGTTGGTGGCAGTAATGCACCAAATTCTTGTTTGCCAAGTGCCATAAGACCACAAAAAAGAAGAAGAGAGGCGGGAGCTTTCATAACAAACTCGAAGCAGTAGTCAAAACTAAGGATGAAATGGAGTTATCCTAGTGGCTCCAATAAGAGAAAGAAGCAGCTTGCTTTAAAAAAGCAATCTTCACTTTGAAAGTGACGTCGTTTTTCAATGTAAACATCACAAGGAAGCAGAAAAGCAAAGACAATGGAAAAATGTTTAAAGGAAGGAAAACATAGACCAAAATGGAAAATGGAAAAAAAGAAAGGCAAAAGCACAGGAGCACTGACAGGAAGCAGAAAGAAGAGCAAATATTGAAGGGACTCAAAGGGAGAGAAAGACAGGAAAAAGAGGAGGACTAATAAAAAGTGAATATAACTCATGTCAGAAGAGCGGAGAGTTTCGCAACTCCAGTTAAAGATAAGATTGTCGAAGCAGAAAGAAGAGCAAATATTGAAGGGACTCAAAGGGAGAGAAAGACAGGAAAAAGAGGAGGACTAATAAAAAGTGAATATAACTCATGTCAGAAGAGCGGAGAGTTTCGCAACTCCAGTTAAAGATAAGATTGTCGAAAATTTAGTGTGAGGGGGCCCCCATGTCTGTGTTCGCCTTGGGCCCCCAAATAGCTAAATCCGCCACTGTGTTGCAAACTGAATCCTGCGATTCAGACATGTGATTTCAGGGAAACAGTGAGCATGTGAGGCCTCCAAAGCAGCCTGAGGGGGGGGCACAAACTGGCGTACAAATGACTTGTGGACACATTGCCGTGACATCACGAGTTTCTGAGAACATCATGTCAAGTGTTCATTTGCTGAAGGCTCAGAGGAAGGAAGAGTTGAGTTTCCTGTATGTTGTCAGATATGTCTGGTTTCTGACGCAGCTGTGAGCATCAGATCTACGCTCGGGAGAACACGAACAAAATGTAATATTAATCAAGCAAAGCAGTTACCAGATCATGGTCAATGATGATTATTATCTTTTGTGTTTTGTTAATAATTTTATTTGAATTTTGGTTAATCACCTGGATAATAAGCATTAAAGAGACATTTATAAATGTGAGTCCTTGTATTCACATGTAATTACAGATGTTCAGTGGAGGTTATTAGTAATTTCTTTGATTTATTTTTTTTTTAGTTTTAACATAAGACATGTTATTTTGATCCTCAGAAGCTTTAAAAAGGCTTTAGATTGAGTGTTTTCTAAGGGTTATTGATCAGAGATTAGGGTGCTAAATGGAGACATTCGACATTAAGAACTCCTTTTTATTTTGTTCAGTTGTTTGAGTGTCATGGTGGATTTAGGAGAAAATCATCAAAACATTTATTCTTTAGCTTCACAGTTACATCTTATGTATGTATTGACGTGACTGTAATCCTCAACAAGAATATGTATCTTGTTCAATTATAAATAAATAATTTTAAAAAAAGTTACATCTTATGTATGCTAGCTAGTTTATAACCATGCACCATATGGGCCATAAGAACCATGCACCAAATGAGCCATGCCTGCAGCGGCCCAATATGAACCTCCTGACCGGAGGGGGCGTGGCCATCAGCGGGTCATGTGAGCGTGATATACTGCTCCAGAGTTCCAGAGCAGCGGTGGGACACCGGAGAGACATGTCACCGTCCGACTGCAGCGCCCTGCCGGGCTAAACGGAAGGAGTTCAGTCCGACAACGGGCACCACCCCTACGGGCAACAGCACGGAGAGGTAGTCATTTGAACCCTGGATTATAATAGTCGTTTAATCGGTTCAAATTACAGTTGAAACTTGCAGCTATTAGCATGCCCATTATCGGACAAGAGTTGGCGGTTAAAGTTCCATTATCGGACAAACCCGTGTAATGACATAAGTGCTAAACGCTACCGACCTGATTCATCTGAGGTGATTACATCACGGAGATGTCGTCCCGTAGCGTCTAAACTTTTATTTTAGCCTCCGTTCTAAAATAGCAGGAGTTTGATGCTTTAGCCTGTTTACATGTTCGCCTCCGTGTTTTCTGCTCCATTAAAAGCTCTTTTTCATCTTTTATGTCACTGATAAGGACTGAGGCGTGTCCCTGCTCCGCTGAATCAGCTCTCATTTGTAAATCATTACTTTGCTTCTTCTACTTCCTGTTTTTTATTTTGGTTTAGAACCACTTATTTTATTTTGAAGGTTTAAATAAAGTGAACGAATGGGTTTTTATTGTGAAAGTGTCACAGAGCAGCTGATTCTTCAGCTGAGTGAAGCACATGACTGCTGAGCGTGTGTGCGCGCGTTTGTTAATCCATCTCTGGTTCTGCTGCCTATTATTTTTTTATAAAGAACCCGTATGATCAGTTCTTTAATGGCTGAAAATAAATAAACGAAGTTGCCTTTTTCTGAACTGTTCGATGCAGCAGGATGATAACCTCAATCAGGACAGAAAATCCACCACAGAGAATAATCCAGGAGTTGTAAATCCCATGATTGATCTGCAGCAGCAGAGCTGTAACTATGGTGGCCCTGGAGGTTTAATAGAAAGTTTGTTTGATAAATCTGAGGTGTGACCTTGTTGGACATTTTCTGTGGACTACTGAGGGTTCCGGAGCGCCGCGGCTGCCCTCTTGTGCTTTTCTTCTCGAGTCGTGGTTAGTATGGACTCATGACTTCGAGCCGGCTCTGTGTTCATCTTAAACAGCTACTATTTCCTCTTCTGGTCCTGTGATCAGCATGCATGTGATGCTCTGCATACATGTGGGGAGTTGATGATGTCATAACGGTGGATTAAGAACTGGATTGACTTGAATCAGCTGGATGATCCAGAAACAGTTGAAGTTAACACCTGAGGAAGGACGAAGGTAAATTACTAACATACCAACATCCCAGACTTTATGATGGTTTGTCTCTAATCTCAGAATATTAAAACTACAAACCACATCCTGGTTGTAATCAGATTACTGATTTATTTTGGAAAATAAAACGTCTTCATCTATTCCAAAGTTTAAGGATTTCCCAGGAAAGAGCTAAACTGGGATTGACGATGTTTATTTAACCTGACATGTCCTTGCTTTGAAATGAGATTAAGTCCTAAATGACTTTTTTTGATGTTATCACTGTTAATGCTAAGCTAAAGCTAACTGCATACAGCCAGATTAGGAGAATGACTGGGCTGGTTAAAAATGCTTCTCCCCACTCTTCTAACTCTGGGATTATAGCTGCTGACTGGAATTTCTCATTTGGGAGTTCTTTGCTTTCTAATTCATCTGGATGTGTTTTCCTCCTCAGTTCGGAACGTTTGGTGACTCCAGACCTTCAGGGCGGTGTCCTGAACTGGATTATTAATTCTAGAAGCCAGGATGTCAAAGTCTGCTCTCCTGAAGGTCATCCTCCTCGGTGACGGTGGTGTGGGTAAGTCGTCTCTCATGAACCGCTACGTCACCAACAAGTTTGACGCCCACCTGTTCCACACCATCGGCGTGGAGTTCCTCAATAAAGAGCTGGAGGTGGACGGGCATCGTGTCACCCTGCAGATCTGGGACACGGCGGGACAGGAGCGCTTCCGCAGCCTCCGCACGCCGTTCTACCGCGGCTCTGACTGCTGCCTCCTTACCTTCAGTCTGGACGACGGACAGAGCTTCCAGAACCTGGCCAACTGGAAGAAGGAGTTCTCCTACTACGCTGATGTCAAGGACCCGGACAGCTTCCCTTTTGTGGTCCTGGGAAACAAACTGGATGTTCCGGAACGCCAGGTGTCCGGGGACGACGCTCGGAAGTGGTGCCGCGAAAACGGTGGACATCCGTACTTTGAGACGAGCGCCAAAGACGCTACAAATGTAGCCTCAGCGTTTGAGGAGGCTTTTCGACGAGTTCTGGCGTCAGACAACAGAGATGATCACATGATCCACACAGACACAGTCGATCTGCAGAAGAAGAGTCGTCAAGGATCTGGCTGCTGCTGAGCCCAGCCTCGCGGGGTTCGGAGGTCACAGGAAGAGGAAACCAAGGTTGCGTCTTTTTTACTCATCAGCCTTTGTGTTTCAGACCAAAACAGATGATTTATGGTCTTTTAAAGCAAATTTGCACCAAGAAATCTGCAACATTTTTTAAAAACAAAAAGATTTTCAAACCTTAAAGAGGTTTTTGTGACAAACACCAAGACCAACAAGACCTGAAGGGACGATTGGAGCTAATGCACATTTTTATCACCTTTATATGATTTCTCGTCATGGCGGGTCATGCTGAAGAGAAACTGCCACAAGTACTTCCTGTAACACAAGCTAGAAGGCTCATGTGCAGTTGGAACATTAAAATGACTCTACCTAAGGTCCGTAAAACTCACCACAACTCTAAACGAAGCCCAAGTAGGCTGAGAACATCTGAAAAAGCATCTTTTTCTTCAATATTTGGTCTAATTTACCCAAAACTAATCTGAAGGTTACATAATGAAGTTATAGTGGTTATGTACTGTAGTTTATAAAAGTAAAAGTACTGTTTACACGTGTGGTTTTACTGTATTTGACTCCTAAGAAAGCTGAATGTTTCTGCAGCTAATCAACAACTGATTTAAGAACCACATTCAAAAGTCTGTTTCTTTATTTGAGGTGAAGTTTGTAAAAGCAAAACAACTTTAAGGAGAATAACTCCAAACCCTGATTTAACTGAATTCAAACTAAAACCCAGCAGCAGGACCGCTTTCTGACCACGTGAAGGCGCAACGGGTCAACTTTAGGCTCTGCTGGTTTAGCTCGGTTAGGCGTACATTTGCTATTTAATTTTAATGCTAATGTGTTTTGCAGTTTTAGGTCTTTAAGAAGACAAACCTGTTTAAAATGCAATTCAGGTTGTCTGACATTATTTTGGTCAACGTGGTCAAAACAACGGCCTCTTGTCACCACCGGAAGTAGCTCTCAGTGAGCTAAAATAGCATCACCTGCTAGCAGCAGTAGCTAGTAGCAGGCTGCCACTTAGCTCTGGTCAACAAATGCTCCGAGTTTGTAATCAATTTCTCTGTTTTGATCTCTACGTTTTGTGGATTATTTAATCACCTTCAGCTGGAAACCATCTGAGATTATTTTATGTCGTTTAAAACGAAATTAAATAAACAGTTTAAACCTGAAGTTACTGGGACTGATGCTTAAAAGATTAACTTTGGTTCAACTTACTTTAGGAGGTTTGCTTAGAAACTACTAAAACCCCATGAATATGATTTAGTCCAAACCCAACCCGATAACTGTATAAAATATTCCTGCTTGTGAAAAATCCATTAAGCCGATACTGTTGATCAAGAATAGATCGCCTGTTTTGTCACAATTACCTGGACACATTATTTTAGATAAATGGCAAAAATGTGAATAAAAAGCTGGAAATAAAATGAACAGAGCAACAGTAAATCTAAACAATACCAGATAATCTAGCAAAGATTATAACTTTAATCTGTTAGGATTATTTCTATATGAAAGTTTAAATAAATCTAAAGTACTATATTATTTACTATGTGTTGCATCACTTCATTGCTAAAATCACTTAAAACACAGTGATTATTGACATTTAACCTGCTTCTCTTGGATCTTCATCACACTTTTATGATATATTTAGATTTTAGGGCTCGTCTCTGTTTGACTTATTTGTCAGTAAAATACTGAAATGTTGGCTTTTGAGTTTAAGCGTACTTCTTTAGATTAATGTCTCACTGACATGAAGTTTTGGTTTCCATGAAAACCACACAGGTTAAATAAAGAGGCAGGACGCACACGTGTCACGATAATAAAAAATATCGGTTTTACTAGAGAAGGTTACAAAAATCATCACTATATAGGAGTCTGAGAACTAATCCCAATTTAAGAAAAGAATACCAGAATAATGAAACACCTACGGGGACTACAATGCCATCAAAGTACAATGGAGTTTCTCTTTTTTCTTTTTTTTTTAATAGAAAAGATCAGGGTGGGGGGGCAAACATCGCCTACCATAGTTGCCAGTACAAATGACGACACATCACCTGGAAAACCGCAAAGACACTCATGTCTCCTTCATGCAAATAACGAGGTAACAACAACACCCTTATAGGAAACTCAAATCTGCCTTTTTACATCAACCTAGCGGCAAAGCGCGAATAATTATTAAACAAAACACAATAAAGTCCTTTTGTATACAGAGTTGACAGCGGTCACAGGGACAATACCGACATGCTTCACCTCAGCAGAAACCGCTCAACCTTTTGGAGGAAAAGTCAGCAGGAGTGATTAATACACAAATATTAACCCAGACCTGGTTAGAAAATGCATTTATGAAAATTCCTGACTCATTTTTATTCAGAGTGTAAACATCCAAAAACAGTCGTCGTGGCTTTTATGAGGCATGGCGTCAAAATCCCAAAATAAAAAACAAGAAAATGACTTTTTATTTTGGCTAATTGTTTAAAATTAGCAAACAGATTCAGTCAAATACGTCATCACAGCTGCCTGAAACTGATAAATATTAAAAATGTTTTTTTTTTGTCACATCTTAAAACGTCACAATCACCTGAATCCATCATAACTGCACTGTTTCCCTCTCACGACAAAGCATCTCAGATGTTACGGTACAATTATTATATCAAATGCAGAACTAGTAATCAGTGCTAAACACACGTGTCAAAGGTACGTTTACATACATGTGTGGAGAAAAACAAACCAAAACGGGCTCCTCAGGGACAGGTGGGATTATTTACAGGTGTTGTATAATTCACACAGCACAGATTAGTCATCTGGAACGGGTTCAAATGGATAAACAGAACAGAAATCAGATTGGGTTTGATACCTGAGGTGTGCGTCTCCTTTAAGACCCAGAAATGTTTTATTTCAGCTGGTGAAGAATGTGGATTAAACATAAAGTGTTTGGCTTTTACCTGTCCAACACGAAGGCATAGAAACACGTTTGTTCATTTCTGATCTGATGCTTAAAGAAATTCTGTTCATGTAAAAATCGCCATAATCCTCGAGATGCCGTAATCCTAATCCAGTTAGAGGAAGGTGTGGTTATTAAGGGATTTGAAAGTTCTCCCTTACTGTTCGTATTTATTTTAATAGTGCAATAATGTATCGAGTAATAAAAGGAAAACATGGAGAGAAAAGAAAAGACCATAATAATCATAACGATAGCTGGCATACTCTTCAGAGGAAATAAAAAAGAAAACCACACTCACTCACATTCACACCATATATTTATATTCATATCTATTTATATGTATATAAAACACCAAATAAAACAGAAAGTCGGTTGCTATCTGGCCGTTCAGCGACAGGCAGTGAACATTATTTTTTAGGCTGTTTGATGTGTATCGAGAGGCTGAGTTGGCTCAGGGCGCTAGGCCATCACAGCCGGGCCACGTTCACGAGCCGCCGCCCAAAAGCACGAGGGAAGGGGGGGGGGAGGCGCTTCTGAACCCATCTACCGTACCTGAGCTCGACCCCGGCGGGCGAGCCCTCCCGTTCTGAAGCATCTACCTCCGTCCGCCGCGTCTCCTGACCCGCTACCCTCTTCCTCTCTGCTGTGAGCAAACGCACTCACCACTTGGACCATCGCAGAAAGGGAAGAGGATGGAGAATCAGGAGGGTGGGAGACTGCTGAACATGACCCAAGGAGGGGGTTAGGTGTTGTGGGGTGGGGACAGAGGTTTGGAGAAGAGATGGACAATGGCGGGAGAGGAGGTCATGTCCTTATGAGTAGGAGGAGGAGTTCTGGCCCTCCTTGGAGCGCGCCTCAGCCTCCAGGTCTTGATCGTCCTTGGTCTTGATGTCATGGTACTCGTGTGTGGAGACGGCGCTCTTCAGGTAGGCCCAGTTGGCCGCTAGGATCATCAGGTAGTGGATCTGGGAGGAGACAAAAGTGTGTTTAGGAACAGCTCACTCTGGAGCTTCTGGTTTTAGTGGAAAGGGAATGTTCTCCAGCTGGAAACGCCGACACCTCCGAATGCTGTGGAACATTCCGACTTATGGAAACCAGGTTGAGAAGGGATGGAGGCGGTTTCCAGAAGACATTACAGACACTCCCTCAAAAATAATGTTTGCAGATTGCTGCATCCTAATCAGGTGACCCTGGGATGTCCAAACTGTGGCCTGGGGCTGTTTGTGGCCCTCTCAGAACTTTGTGGGGTCCCCACTTGAATTTCTGCAGTGATGAAATTTGTCTTTCTAGATATTGTTGATGACATTTGCTAACGTTCATTAACTTTTATTAACACGAGAAGAACCTATTAGGGCTAAAAATAAGACCGTTGCACATCCAGCGATGCTGCATCCGTGTAGCAGGAGGCTGTATCTGTTCTGAAGCTAGCTACTGATCTGATCAACGATAGAGTGGTCTAGGTACTACATCTGACATCCCACTACAGCAACACCACACAAACAAACCACATTGCACCACATTTTGTTAACCAGCTAAGCACTAAAATCAATATCAGACTCTACCAACAGAAAATAAGACAATTCAAGTGTATGAATTCTAACACGCCTTTAATTATTTAACAGCCCTGGCTGTTAATAACATTTAATAACAGCATTGAATACTTCTGTTTACTTCATTTGTTCTTACATCATTGCTATTTGTTCAATAAAGTTATTTTAAAAAGAACACCATTTCATAACAGTTCCCCCAAACCCATTTTCCCATGAGCAAACAATGAATCTTTGTAAAAGTCGTCCGTGTTTCCTTGGAAGCAGAACAACCAACAAAACTACAACCAGGAGCAGATCTGGCTAGCTGGGCACGTTATGTTAACGTAACTTAGCCAATCTGTCCAGACAAACCAGAATCTTCACGCTAACGTGCCAACATTCGGCCAATCGTGTAGTGTGATGACATCAGCAGGGACAGGGTCCTGAGCAGATCTGATAAAACTACTCACGTGTGTTAGTATGAGAGAGGCTAACACCTAGCATGCCTAGGCCTGTCGCCCTCTGGATCCAGATTTTACATGTTAACCATTTTTAAAAAGTATTTGCAATCAGCCCAGGCATGCTAGTCGTTAGCCTCTCCAATGCTAACACAACTGCGTAGTCTCCGTTTACCGAGGCCTGACGTCAAAATGGATGCAGCCTCCTAGTTTCAATTTTGGCCCTAATGGGGCTCCATAACGAGCAGCTAATTCTCAAACGTCCATCTGAGAGTTGAGACGT
The DNA here is from genome assembly GCF_043380555.1 of Nothobranchius furzeri. Lineage (NCBI taxonomy): Eukaryota > Metazoa > Chordata > Actinopteri > Cyprinodontiformes > Nothobranchiidae > Nothobranchius > Nothobranchius furzeri. The sequence continues at coordinate 47,110,217 of NC_091754.1, read as the reverse complement.
TCTAGAGGTGGTGGGCGGAGAGTCAATTAAGCCAATAAATCCTCTAAAGTAGCTGCCGCCACTGAGATTGTTTAGAAAACCCACCTGGACTGAGTTTAGCGTGGCTAAACCACAAAAATGGGTTTTATTTGAGAAGATGAACATAAAAAATAATGTTTAACTGGAATTTAGAACACCTAACAGGACTAGATCAAAGTCTGGAACAGGTTTTATCTTTTTAGCATCATCATTTCCCTGGACACACACAAACAGTCCACCTACACACACACACACACACACACACACACACACACACACACACACACACACACACACACACACACACACACACACACACACACACACACACACACACTGCAGGCTACAGGCCAGGATTTCAGCTGATAGTATGACATACGTGAGAGGCGGGGGTTGTCATAGCAACAGATAAGCACGCCTTGGCAACGTGCATATTTTGAGCAGTCTATTATCAAAGCAGCTTACCAAAGCGATGACGGTAGCTCCGGCGCCGGCTAACGCCACGATGTAGAGGTGGTAGGAAAGGTAGAACTGGGAAAGCAGAAGGGAAGTCGGTGAAGGAAGCACAAACATCAATTAATAAGGATAAAAATAAAAGGAGTCCACCCTTCTCACCTCGCTGGTATTACAGATATCTCCCAGTGTGGCTCCACAAGCTTTTCCTGGTGTAGCGTTCAAGGAGACGAGACCTGTGGGATCAGAGGGACGAACCGTCAGCATGCTTCTCCCACCCCAGAGACTGTGGGATGTTTGCTTCACGAATCAGGCTCAGATGGAGATTACAGGAAGCAGGCTGCTGGACAAATATGGGTCATCGTTCTGGTCTCACGGATTTTCTCCTGTAAGCTAAAAAACACGCCAACCACACGCCTTCCTCATTCAATCAGCAGAAAATGACTAAATGCAGAAAAGATGTCTGATTGTTTTCCTACAATAACTCCACTGGTGCCAGTAATTGGGCTTAATATTTCATGCAGCATAATACTACAACATATGTGATCCGACTTTGCAAACAGGCCAGCTGTCTTCTAAATGTGGGTCACATGCTGTACATTAACACACAGAAGCAATCTGCAAAGCTGCAAGACGGAGATCCGATCAGATTATTTAATCTATTCTGGCATAAAAGCGTTTTTTTATGTAGCTGAAGTGGTTTTAATGAGGTGAAAAAGGAAGTTTTAGGTTTGAAGGTAAAAAAGCTAAATAGAAGACATTATTTTAACACAATTCAACGTTTTCCTGTTTGCAGCTTGCATGCGTGTCTGAACTCTAAATGTTACATCAAACAAGAAAGAGGCGCGTTGTTTATACTCATAACCCGTTTCTGCTCCAGCACACCTGATCCAGTCTAATAACAACATAACGTCATTAACTAAATGAAGCCTGAAAACCACAGCTGGAGCAGCAGAGAGGGAAAAACTAATGAGTTCAGGAGAAAAGGTTACGGCAGTTTGGTTTTCCTGTTTACCCTAACCAATCAAAGACTCATTTGATCACTCATTTAATCAGTCGTAGTGGATTTTGGCTGGTTGTAGGCATCTTTTTGATCAACCTCAGTTTGGAGAAACATAGATTTGTCCTCTTTTGCATATTTCTTCTGTGTTTCTTCTGATTGATTTTTAGGTTCTTTTTTTAACACAGAAAAGTTTTTTTTTAACCTTGCTGACAGTTTCAACCACTCCTGTGGTCTTCATCAGAGCTAACCGCTAATGGCGGTGTCACTTCCTTCTCCGTTTATCTGAAACTGTCAGCAAGGTAAAGAAACCTTTCCTGTGTTGAAAAAAGAACCTAAAATGCAATAGATCCTGATTGAACAGACAAGCTAACCGTTAGCCACACCGGGGTGTCCTGGAATAAACCCAGTGTCAGCAGGTTTTACAAATACTACTTTATAAACGTCATAAATCATGATGATGATCCCAGCAGGATTATTATGAGCAGACATGCTAAAGTAGCTAGCTAAGCAGCCAATTTACATTAGTGAAAAGCAGAGTTCTATGAAAACCACGGTGTAACAGTAAAATGTAAAGGTTTAGTGTTTTCATGGGATACTTTGAATGTCTGGAGATCATAGTTTTCATTATGGCTCCCACTAAGACTAGCCGTTAGCATGTCAGTCAAATGAGGAGTAATCCATTTCTCCAAACTGAGGTTGTTCAGAGGGCTATCGACAGCAGCTAAGATGCTAACACACGAGCTACTGACCATACTGTCTGATGTCCACGCAGACGGAGTTCGGAGACGTGATGTTGGAATCCGGAGATCTCATGGCTGCGCAGGTGTTCCACATGTTGAAGAAGAGGAAAACTGGGATGGCCGTGAAGCAGAAGATGGCGATGAAGACCAGGGCGAAGATGTAGGTCAGGAACATGAACTGAAAAAGGTAAAGAGATGTGATGTTTGTTGGAGATCTCAACCGTCCACCCACACATGAGTCAGAGTCTGAGATGATGTAACTGGACGTCTGAAGTCATTAACCTCATCAGTGTAGAAAGGACAAACTGCCAAAGTTACCCTGAAGGCTCAGAGAAGATGCATGTGCTTAAATAAAACAACCTCGCCGACGCTAAGACCCTTCTCCACGCTTGCAGCAGCCTCATAAAATCACATGTTAACTGAAACATGTTTCGTTTCATCCATCGGCTTCAACGTGAAGGGGAGGTACGAAGACATACAAAGGCGGTGATGCAGCGTCCGCAGACAGTCGTCTTAAAGTCGCTCTGCAGCTCCTTCTTGATGGCGCTGGTGGTGTAGAAGCCCTCGCCCAGCAGCAGAATGGCGTAGACGAAGAAGAAGGAGGCAACGCCGTAGATGATGTACTGAAAGATCTGGATCCTGGAGACACATGCGGGACACGTGTGCAGTTTATGAGCCACATTTGTACTGTTTGTCATGTGGATTATAATCCCTGAGGACTTACACAGTTGCCAGGGTAGCGTGGTCACTGGTGACCCTGGAGAAGTTGTTCTCCAGCATGGTCAGGGTTCCGGTCAGGGCCACGTGGCCACAGCCGCAGAACAGAGCCACACCTGAGAAGCAGAGGATGGTGGCCACCAGCGAGGCGTAGGGCACCCCACCCAGACACTTCAGGCAGCACTCGGAGCATCCTGCAGGGGGCGGCAAAGAGACGGATTAGTTTGAACTGTCTTGCAGGAAGCTGGAAAATCTCTCAGAAACCAGGTCAAATCTGAAGGCTGAGCTGTGAATGTGACTCTGCTGATGGCGCTCGGAGCAAACCTCCACTGCTGTTTTGTGCTGCAGCAGAAACCTGTGGGGATGTGTGAGCACCGTTGGGACTGAATCAGACACGCTTCAGCAGCGTTACAGGCGTCAGGCGTGTCAGGCATCGTTCACACAGAGAGAGAGAGAGGTCCTCAGCTCGTCTCTGGGTGCTGAATATTACATGTGAGCTACAGAAAATGCTCTCCTCATAACTCATAACCCTAGAATAAGCAGCAGCAGCTGGCTATGGGGCGTCGAAGGTACCGTAATACAGCTAATAATACAACAGCTGTAATTCAGCACATTTAGCTTCAAGTTGATGTCTGAGAAATGTCATCTACTGCTGTTCGCTCTTCCTTCGGGAGTAAAAAATGTAACGTTGATGTTTTATCTCCACTAGGAACACGAGCCTGAAGGAGTTCCTCCATGTGCTGGAGTCGCTAATGCTAATGGCTAGCTTCTACTAGTAGGCGGACTGAAATATGACTAAATGCTCTGTAGTGAGTTCTTGTGCATGATCCTTTAAAATCAACACCCCATAATAAACACTCATTGCTATGGTAATCTTTACAGTTAAAGGTCAAAGGGAGAGCAAACACGTTCACATCTGGGTTTTAGAGGAATTAGCTAATTAGCCGTCAGAAGTTTGCAGTTATCAAAACTCAACCCTCCCTTCCTCTGAGCTGAGCCTACAGAGTGATGATGATGAATTAGTAAACCTGATCTCCATTAAGGTAGCAGCTTGCTGCATCAGTCATGAGCCTGGGACGTCAGGTGGCACTGATGCGCCACGCGGCAGAGTAAAGAGGATAAAAACCAACAAAACAGGGAACAAAAGCATCCTGCACAAGAGCCGCATCTTATATAACCATTGTTAAAAATAACTCCTCCGGCAAAAGCAGGAAGTTACTCTGGGAAGAGGAGAAAACCCAAAACCAACTGCCTTGTGTGTGCCACTTTTCCGTTTCCATGGCAACCTGCTCCAGTTGGCAGCCCTGCAGCGCCATCATCTCATGTTCATTAGTCGTTTGAATGTTTCTGCTTCGGTGTGATGAGTTCTGAACCGGACAGCTAATCGGGTCGGGGTTCTGGCTCTGATGCTCATATGACAGACCCAGTTCCGCGGGTCTAGGAGTGATGTGATTTAAACAGGACTGCTCAGAGGGGGGCGGCTTTTATCGACAGTTTAAAAGAGCCGATTGATTTAGGCGCCCTTAGGGGACGAGCAGGCATCGATAACACCTCTGGGCCGAGAGGAAATGAACTAAACGTAGAGATTTTTCATCTCTTTGTTTAACTTCAGCAGCTTCAGCCATCAGGTGGGTGAAGTCACACGTAAAGAGCTGAAGTCAGGTTTATCAGATTAACGAATGACTGAGAGCGCTGGAATGACCTGATTCAAGATGGCTGCCACTCAGCTGATCTAGCCTATGTTGAGCTAAAGTTTCTGGAGCTGAGAGTCATTCCAAACTCAGATTATGAATAAATCCCAAAAGATCCAGTGATAATCTGAGATGAGTCAGAATAACGTGGCGAGCTCCGCCGCTCTCTGAGAGTTCGCCGACATCAGGACGTTAGCTTGGGCAGTTTTATTTAAATGTTCAGATTCAGGAGAGGACTGACGAATCACATGCCGTCAGATGGGGTCTCTAAACCACCGGTGCCCAATCCTGGTCCTGGAGGCCCGGTATCCAGCAGGTTTTAGTTTTAACCTGCTTCAACACACCTGATGTTAATCAGCAGGTGATCAACATGCTTCTGCAGAGCCTGATGAGCTGCTGCAGGTGATTCAACCACTGAAGTGTGTTGGAGCAGAGAAAGCCCTAAACCTGTAGGATACTGACCCTCCAGGACCAGGACTGCGATGACGTTCCCGGTGCTGATAGGAGCTGCAGGTGGCTGCTCGGTGTCTAAGAAGAAACAACCATCTTTAAATCTAAGAGCTGCTGCTGATGAAGGCTTACATAACACAAACCGAGGCTTGTTGCATAATGGATCCAAATCCTGGTCATGCTAATGAAGGAAGGGGCTGATGGAGGATGGAGCTGATAAAGTCTCTAAAACCCTGAGCCCAGAACCGGGCCGGGTTTCCTGGGTCAGGTGGTTAAATGGTCACTTCCTATGAGAGTCCTCCTCTTTAGATCAGGAGTTTCATTCATCCGTGGGACTGAAGTCACTCCCTGATATTCCAGCTTTGGTTCCCTGCAGCTTCACGGATGGATTCACCGGTTTTCTGAACACTGAGCTGGACCGACTCTCCTGGCTGCCTCCGGCTACGACTGTCAGCCTCGCTCTAAAAGCCTGCTAACGGGAAACAGACAGGCCGGAGTGGTCAGGCCGAGCCGGGCCTCATGGGAATCAATGGACTATTCATTAGAGCAGAATTTAGGTGACACACTGATCTGCCTCGTTTTCTACCTCGCTGCCTCGATCTTCGCCGTCTTGTCATCCTCGCTGCTCTGGCTCCGAAATAAAACCATAGCTGCTCTTATGGAAGCAGCTGGAGTTCATCTCAGAGACAAAGTGTTATATTCCTGTTCCATTATGGTCTCATCCATCATTTTAACAGGTTTCTCACTTATCCCACCTCATTTCAGCCACAGAGGCAATAAAACGAACAGAAAATACTTTAAACACCTTCCTGCTGCAGGGAAAAGCTAAACAGTGATCTTTCCAGGATTCAGGAATGTGATGGGATGGCAGCAGCGATGAGACTGGGAGAGGATGAAGGAGAGATGAGGCAAAAGAAGAGGAAGACAGAGAAAAGAAGGTGAGGGAAGAGCGAGAGCGAGGAAAGATCAGAGCAAACGATGAGAACGTGGATGTGAAGAGCTGTTCTTGGCCCCAGGGCCGGCAAATGGCAGTTGCCATGGCAACGTGTTACCCACGACCCACTTCAGCGGCGGCTCACTGCTTCTCGGCCATTTTCCTCTAACGCTCAGTGACGTAATCCAGAGATGCTGCTGCCTAACTCTAACCATAACATAATCCAGAGATGCTGCTACCTAACTCCAACCATAACATAATCCAGAGATGCTGCTAACTAACCCTAACATAATCTAGAGATGCTGCTACCTAACTCTAACCATAACATAATCCAGAGATGCTGCATCCTAACCCTAACATAATCCAGAGATGCTGCACCCTAACCCTAACATAATCCAGAGATACTGCATCCTAACCCTAACATAATCCAGAGATGCTGCACCCTAACCCTAACATAATCCAGAGATACTGCACCCTAACCCTAACATAATCCAGAGATACTGCATCCTAACCCTAACATAATCCAGAGATGCTACACCCTAACCCTAACATAATCCAGAGATACTGCACCCTACCCTAACATAATCCAGAGATGCTGCATCCTAACCTTAACACAATCCAGAGATACTGCACCCTAATGATTCATTTTCATGATTATGTGGCAGACGCTTTTATCCAAAGCGACGTACAATTTTTTTTTTTTTTTCATAACCTATAGGGCATGTTGTGATTTGTGGGGGAAACCGGAGTACCCGGAGGAAACCCACGCATGCATGGGGAGAACACGCAACTCCACGCAGAAAGGCGAGTTTTGAACCTGCGACCTTCGTGCTGCGAGGCAACAGTGCTAACCACTGCGCCACCATGCAGCCACAACATGCCCTATAGGTTAACAATAGTTAACCTATAGGGCCTTCTTACTGCAAGGCAACTGTGCTAACAACTGCACCACCGTCTAGCCTGATTAGGTGGTGTCTAGAAGACGCCTGTATTATCAATAATCTACATTTATTTTCAGCGAGGTGGTAAAACAAAAATCATCTCCCTAAGGTACGTGTTACCAACCAGCAGAGAAATAATCTCATGAATACTGTTGGCTCCTTACTTGTTTTTAACCTGACTTTAGCCTGATTTTAGCCCGACTTTAGCCTGACTTTGTCTGATTTTTCATGTTTCTTTGTCCCTAAAACTGTTTTCCTGCTTCAGGAAATCAATAACACAGTTTGACTCTATGATTATTTTCCATTATAGTCAAATGAAAGCTCTCTTATTGGGCAAGAGCGCTAATCCAGACACTTTGATTGAATAAATGCGTCCTGGCAGGCTGGCTGATGTGGTGGGAAACAGAAACTGTCACCGACCGCTGACATCTTTTGTGATCACGCTTCGCCTCCTGTCAATCATCTGACTCCCACGGTATGAAGTAATCCCTCAAAGCCGTACAGAGCTCTGCTGTTTGGGTGTAAATTAACAGCTTTAAGTAGAAGAAATGAAGCAGCGAATGCACCTACGTGGCCAGGTCAACATGCTTATGAAGCCAAACTGGGACTGACCCACAAAACGTCCAAACCACTTCCACAGCCTTGCCGTCGCCCACTGTTGGTGCCAGAATGCATCTGCCAGGAATAACAGCTTTTAAAATGTCTGTGAAGATTTCAGCTCGCTGCCTGAGGCTGCATTCCAATTTTAAAGACACTGTTTCCTCACAGTGCATTGTGGGTAGGCTTCCAGAAGGCTTAGGGGTGTGTGGTGAGAGGAGAAGGAGTCGCGGATGAAACGCCGTTAGGTTGGTATGAGACGGAAGCATCAGCTGCTACCATATGAAGATAGCTGATCATCTACATGATCCACCAGGTTAGAGCTAATCAGCCCTGTGACTACCTCTGACACCGGCTCTTTCACACACAGTTGGACCTCTGCTCATGTTGCATTAATCTGAGACCTGGCGCATTTCTGTCACTCGCATCCATCCTAACAGAGGACGATGCAGCCCGCTACGTAATCCAGCAGCCATCACTCCTCCCAAAAATGGTTTTGTTTTTTCCTGCATGGCTGCTCAAACCTGACCCTAATCCTGTGTTTGTGAGAAGCCCGTGCTGTTTGTGGGGCATTAGGCAGGTCGTAAGGTCACCGTGGCCAGGAGTAACTGAGCTTGATGGACTTTTTAATCCCATTCTCGGCAGAACGTCGGCCGATCGATACTCTCATCCCGCAAATTAGACACGTTAGAGCGTTCTTAAGGTTTTACTGCACAAACGTTTAAAATAGCTGTTTGTCAGGGCCCAGAGAAGCATACAGGCTCTCAGTGTGGTAACCATGGCAACCTCTATGAAACACTGACAGAATAGTCTGCATGGTAACAGCGGCTCCTCAGATTATTAATCTGGTAAAATCCATGTCCTCTGCTCTACTGATCTTGACCACTGTGTGTGTGTGTGTGTGTGTGTGTGTGTGTGTGTGTGTGTGTGTGTGTGTGTGTGTGTGTGTGTGTGTGTGTGTGTGTGTGTGTGTGTGTGTGTGTGTGTGTGTGTGTGTGTGATTACATCACTCTCAGAGCATGATCGTCACATGATTCAAGACGGTCGCCGCAGCTGATCAGCCTTGGCTAATATAAACTAAGTTCTTTTTCACGTGGAATTAGCTGAGATTCATTAGTGACATAAAGCCTAACCGTTGTCAAGTTTTCTGGATTAACCTAAACAACTTCACCTCCAGGCCAAACGTCTGGCAGTAGGCGGTCCCTCAACAAGAGGGATGATGTAATATCCTGTAGAATGAGCTTCAATAAAGCAAAAAGAGGGTAAACATATCCACTGGGATGATTCTAACCCTAACCAATCAGCAGCCTACTGTTGCGTCTCTACCATTGTAATATTAAAGGGACTTTACGGAGTTTTGAATTTTTATACTCACGATTGTCCCCTCAGGCCAAAAGCGTAACGGCAGCTTCAATAGTAGGCTCGTGCACGAGGCGCGCATGCTGTACGTGCACACTCCTTAACGAAAATAACAGCTGAGACAGTCCCTTGTGTGTGTGTGTGTGTGTGTTGCCCGGAGGACAGAGGACAGGAGAACGTGCAGCTAATTTATTAAATAATTTGGTTCTGTACCTTTCTCTTCAGCACAGCCGACAAAGGTTTAAGATGGGTCAGTCCTCCTGCATGCTCAGATCATTCCCTTCCCATCATCATCTTTTCCTTGCTTGAAAAATTGTTCCAAAATGAAAGTTGAACCCACATCTTTTTTATCTGTGAATTCAATGCCGTTTGGCGAGTCTCAAATAAAAATGTGGGCATCTTACTGTAAAAAATATACAACTAATGTAAAAAAGAAACTCTAAATCAACTATGTTCACAATCAGATTCGAACCCAGGTCTTCTGCATGAAAGACCGAAGCCTTACTGGGCGAGGTAAAGCGCCAGTGGCCTTTCCCGTATTTGTAACATTTATATCCTTGATGACAGCTGAAACAACGTTCAAAGAACGGCTCGGAGGGCTATGCCTGAGCGTGAACGAGCATGAAGCAGCCTGCTCGACCCGAGCAAATCTCTTTTTCTGTGATTTTACAGAAAAATAGGCAATCACAGTAAAAATGCCAGGGCTCATTCTACAGGACCAGGGCATTGTAGGAGAATGTATTAAGAAGAAATGTATTATTTTTCTATACATGTTTTGGCTGTCAAACTTCCATAATGCCCCTTTAAAGAAACAGATCCACGCTGCACCAGGTTCTGAACAGAGCCATAATACAGAACCCCCCGAGCATCCGCCCGTTATCTCCGTCACTGCAGACACCAAGAGCATCGGGTTTTATGAGCCGTGGCAGCAGATTGGGCATCAGTGGTTGATGGAGGTGAGCCATGTTAGGCTGCTGGCATTAGTCAAGAACAAGGCGTGCTGTGCCCAACTGCTACTCGCTGCTATTCATAAACCCACAGCAGACCGAGGGGAGTGCTGCAGCGTGCCGTCCTCGACTCTGCAGTCGTGTGTTTACCACACGTATGTGAAAGTGTCAAGCGTTGCTGTAATGGGTGAATGAAACGTAGTTAATTAGTTAAGAAGTCATTTCTTATGTTAACCGCTGTTACTAAGAGGACAACAAATAACCACAACTACATGTTAAAGTGTGATATTTTATGAATTAGTTAAAAATTAAGCAGTTCTGCATTTTCAAATAATCAAACTATATATATATTATTTTTTTTTGGGGGGGGGGTCCAAAAACAATGATATTAAACACAAGACAGTCCTTTTAAGAGTTTTAGTTCAGTAAGATAAACTTATATTTCTTGCCGATGCTCTGATTGATGTTGGGTTACTTTGCGAGTCAAACAGCTGACCCTTGCTTACCTCTTTGCAAGTAAAACTCATTATTTGAACCTGACTAAACGACTCTAATAAGTATGGGTTTATATAAACACTAATCCTAACCCTCCTGGATATTTAATCGTTGATATGTAAATCACATTAAATAATCTTCTCTCTGGTCCTAAAAAGCATTTGTTGACTTTATTTCCCACTTTTGCAGACAAATAAACGTATGAATCCAGAAGTAAGACAGCCCCCTCTGGTGGCTGGCTGCAGTACAGGTTAAGCCACGCCCTCTCCATGTACGTTAAAATTAATTTTAAACGTTTCTTTCACTACTGAATTAGTAAATGTGAGTCATCCATAGTTGAACAAGTAGGAAAAACAAAAATAAGAAACTTTTCAAAATTTTTACATAATGCACCTTTAATTAGCCCTCAATGGGAAATGGAGCGTGTCTGAATGGCGTTTCAGGACCTGGGAGCTGAAAAACACAACGGATGATAGCAGGAATTCACTGGAGATCCAATTCCCAGAGCTTTAAACGTCAAATCCAAAATAACAAAATAACAGGAACTCAGGTCTACTGGTTAAATACCAGGTGCACGATGCAGGCAGGAACTAAACGGCTTTATTCAGCTACAATCAGCTTAAAGGTGCACGATGTATGAATAGAGTGAGGATTTTACGGTGAGAAAATCCCAAAAGACTAATGTTTCAGTCATTTAGGAAGGAAGGTTAAACTGAAACATGTTTCATATCCAGCCGGCTGTGGGGATTGTCAGTTTTCTCCTTTCAAAACAAAAGAAGGAGGGACCGAACTACTGTTTACCATCAGTGAGTGTGGGGGTGCTGTGCCTCCTGTGAGTTAATGCTGCAGGGTCGACTTTTGTAATTTGGTGACGGCCAGCAAAAAGCTCCAGAGTTGTTTAAATTGTTACAGTAACCAAATTTTACCACAGGATGTCATTTTTTACATCATTTCTACATACTGCACCTTTAATAATACAGAAAATAAACATTTAGACTAAAGCTTTACCAAAAAGTTAGATCTATATCTTTATGTGGTGGTTTTAAACTAAATATTTAAACTGCTGATTCAGCACAACATAAGTAGATAAACACATCCCCTATGTGTGGAGTCCCTCTGATGGTACGATGAGATGAGCTTGTTTGATCGTGGCTCGTTTATTAATGTCTAGAAGCATCGTTAATGCTTCCTTCTGACACCTTAGACAGAGGTTTAACAATCAGGCTGAATTTTACTTTAGATTAGGTGAATCTTTATATGTATATATTTGATTCTAAATATTATAAACTTTATTATTTATGATCCTGATCCCAGCTACAGGAACATCGGCACAGGGGGAAACAGAAGAAATGAAAACATTTTCCTTTTTAGTGTCTGACTTGCTCCAGATGTTTTCCATCTGCACACCAAAACGAGCTGAAGGGGGCTGTTACTAAATGTTTTTATGCATGCATGCAGAGAGGAAAGCACATTTAAATTTAAATACAGCCATGCTGTGGGATGGAAAAGGGCTGCATGTGAATGTGGCAGCGTACTGCTTTTAATGGACCAGAATAGAGCCAGAGCACTCTCACAGACATTCCCCTCAACCACTTCTGGTCACTGACACGTAAACAAATGCTAGCGCAGATACCGACACACACACACACACACACACACACACACACACACACACACACACACACACACACACACACACACACACACACACACACACACACACACACACACACAGCCTCTCTGTGTGTGACGGCTTTCACATGCTCCGACAACCTCACGCACCTCCGGGGCGAGCGGTCGGTGGGTCAAGGGTGTGTTGTGTGCCTGATAAGTGTGTGTGTGGGACGGATATAATGTGGTAGACAATACAGAGGTTGCTCCAAAAGGAGTGGACTTAACACCTGGAGCAACTTCAGTGTAAAAAATCCTGGTAACATTTTGAGGAAAAGCACAAATTAGCGTTTAGCTTTTTAATGCTAAACAAACTGAGTATGAATGTGTAATTAATGATATTTCTGTTTTCTTTCAGCATAAATGTATTTTTCACATAACTCTTCACAACGATGCTTTTTTGTTGTCTTCTAACTTCCACCTCTTCTGAGGGCAGAACTCTGCCATAAAGATAGCAGAATGACAGCAAAACACACGGTGGAAGATGACATAAGCCAAAATACACACCTCCATTTTTCCCATGCAGCTCTATTTTCTACTCATACTGATGCCTTTTGGACAGCCGGGCTCCCGTAGAAGCTCTTCTCTGCCTTTAGAGCTTTTATGCCCATGTTTTGATCTAGATCTAAACATTTAGATTTTTGTATTGATTTTAGAACATTTAAAGTCATTTTGGCCTCATAAGCTACCATTTTATGAGATTTAATCACCACTAAACAGCGAAACTCTGTTGTGGTCCATAAATGTCTGTCATTTCTTTATGTCATTTCTGAAATATAATCGGTCACTCTGAGTTTTATATGCATGCTGAACTTGAACGTGTTCTCCATCCCCATCTCCTGCATCAGCAGCAGAAAGAAAACAGACTAGAATCAATCTGGTCACAGGTGAAATTAGTACTCAAGACCCCGCCCATCTAGGCTTGGGGCAGCCCACAGGAAGGAGAGAGCATAGCGCGTCTCTGCTAGTAGAAGCTAACCGTTAGCATTGGCACCTCCACAACATGGCATAACACATTCAGGCTTGTGTTATTAGTGGAGATAAAACCCAAGAAAGAATGAAGGCAGCAGAAGAGTTGTGTTGCTGTTAGCCAATCAGAATAGAGATGTTTGCATCTCATCTGTGTGACCCATAATCATGTTGTGCCCCCCCCCCCCCAAAAGAAAACATGTTGGTTTTGTTATAGTTTATTATTTATTTGACCAAATAAGACAAGTGAGTTAATTTCTGTGGTGTTTCTATAAGAGTGTGAAGAAGGCTCAGGATTTTAGGCTGTAAAGAGGATTAAATGATGCAGAGTTACACAAAATAAGCAGAAATCGAGCCGTACCGGTCAGTTTTCCACTGACGGGTAAATATCCCAATAATCCGTTCAGGTGAATAAAGAACGACTTAAAAGAAGAAGCTGAATGGAGCCAATCTCATGTTTCCAACAGCAAAGACCTTCAGGTGTTTACTGTTTAAAAGGTTTATCTGCATGGAGGTCAATCAAAGCAGGAAGCATCCAAAGGTCAGCAAGTGGGAGGGAGTCGCTCCTCCACCAGGGTCCAGCTGAACCAGAAACCGCCCACGCTGCAGTTCCACCTCATCGTCAGAAACAAAAATCTGAAAACACTCGTAATGGTTTCATGCAGCAGAAATTTGTTTCATCGACTGAAGCTGCTGTTGAAAGGCTGAATCAATTAGTTCTGCTGCAGGCGGCGTGCAGCAGAACCGTTTAACCGTTTAGACCGCCAGTCCATGTCCGGTGGTCGTTCATCTGTCGACACGTTTAGATTTTAGCCAGGAGGCGTTTGTCAAAAAACGTTTCCGGTATTTTCTATTTTTTCATCACAAATGAAATATTTCCTCTTCCAATAGTTCAGATGGCAGATTCTTACTAACCTGACCCAAACAGTGTGTGTGTGTGTGTGTGTGTGTGTGTGTCTGTGTGTGTGTGTGCGCATCCTTACAGCAGATTAGACTCAAACCAGTTTAGAAAGCCGACTAGAAGAGTCTGTCTTCGGTTATTCTGGGAGGATTTTAGGCATCTCAGAAGGCTCTGATCTCCCGTCCACCTGTGTAAAGGTTACACAGGTGCGTACAGGTGTGCAACAGTTAAACAGATGCATACAGGTGTGTAAGGATTAAACTGATGTGTACACATGTGCTAGGGTTAAATAGGTGCATATGGGTGTGTAACTGTTAAACAGATGTGCAGAGCTGTATAAGGGTTAAACAGATGTATACAGGTGTGTAAGGGTAAACAGATGTGTACAGGTGTGTAATGGTTATACAGATGTGTACAAGTGTGTTAAAGTTACACAGGTGTGTACAGGTGTGCAACAGTTAAACAGATGTGTCCAGGTGTGTAATGGTTAAACAGATGTGTACAGGTGTGTAAAGGTTAAACAGATGTATACAGGTGTGTAAGGGTTACACAGATGCGTAAAGGTGTGCAACGGTTAAACAGATGTATACAGGTGTGTGAGGGTTACACAGATGCGTAAAGGTGTGCAACGGTTAAACAGATGTATACAGGTGTGTAAGGGTTACACAGATGCGTAAAGGTGTGCAACGGTTAAACAGATGTATACAGGTGTGTAAGGGTTACACAGATGCGTAAAGGTGTGCAACGGTTAAACAGATGTATACAGGTGTGTAAGGGTTACACAGATGAGTAAATGTGTGCAACGGTTAAACAGATGTATACAGGTGTGTAACAGTTAAACAGATGCATACAGGTGTGTAAGGGTAAAACAGATGTGTGCAGGTGTGTGACAGTTAAACAGATGTGTACAGATGTGTAAAGGTTAAACAGAATTGTACAGGTGTGTAAGGGTTACACAGGTGCATAAAGGCATGCAACGGTTAAACAGATGTGTGCAGGTGTGTAACGGTTAAACAGATGTGTGCAGGTGTGTAAAGGTTAAACAGATGTGTACAGGTGTGTAAAGGTTAAACAGATGTGTACAGGTGTGTAAGGGTTACACAGGTGCGTATAGGTGCGCAACGGTTAAACAGATGTATGCAGGTGTGTATTGGTTAAACAGATGCGTAGAGGTGTGTAACGGTTAAATAGATGTATACAGGTGTGTAACGTTAAACAGATCCGTACAGGTGTGTAATGTTTAAACTGATCAGTACAGGTGTGTAAGGGTTAAATGTGACTGGCACATATGGGATTACTTTATTACAGTTATTCCCAAAGGTTCTCTCATTTTGTTGACGTTTTGGTTTCCAAACCTGTAAACGTCTCACACGTTCTCACCCTGACCTCTGAAGCTGAAACCCGCTCAGCTGTTAGGATCCGTTACAGCTGCAGAACAAGGAGGCTTCTGGGACTTGAATCAGCATCTATAAGCCACTGACATCAGAACTAACTGGACCCAAACCCGTCTGGAGCCATGTGCCACTTAAACAAGTGTTCTGGACCAGAAGTGAAAGCCCGTCTCCTAAATGTGACTGAGAGATTTCCATCCCGGCTCCTCTCTGTCTGACGCTTCTCCTGAACCAGAATCTGTTGATCGCGTTTCACCGACTTTAAGGAGAACATAGTTCTGATCCAGAGAAACCCTCTTTGTTGCTCAGACCCAAACCTGTTCATGCAGAACCTTCTATAGAACCTCCAGACGATGATGTAATTGTTCTGATCTCAGCATCGTAACGGAGGAGCCAGCGCTGGGTTATGTAAGTGTGTGTGTGTGTGTGTGTGTGTGTGTGTGTGTGTGTGTGTGTGTGTGTGTGTGTGTGTGTGTGTGTGTGTGTGTGTGTGTGTGTGTGTGTGTGTGTGTGTGTGTGTGTGTGTGTGTGTGTGTGTGTGTGTGTGTGTGTGTGTGTGTGTGTGACACTCTGACTGACTCAGAAAACAAGGTAAACTAAAACACTTCAAGACGTTTGTTCAGACTAATGAAACGGAGCTGATGTTATCTAATCTGAAGCACAAAGAGCCTCCCCACACACAGATTACAGATTATATGAAATCATGAACATAGATCAATCCCACCATCTACACTCATCCCTCCAGATAATAACACTCAGCCGTTTACATTTTCCACTTGGTAAACAACGCTGCGCTTAATCTCAGGCACAAATAATGGAGCTGCAATCAAGGAACTGCGTTTATCGTAATGACGGTTGTCATGGCAATAAGAAACATGTGGCTGGTGCTGATGGGCGAACAGTTAAGGTGGCAGAATGATACCAAAACACAACGGTGGTATCCATCAGTATTTGCCCGTACGTTTCAGCCATGTTTCTGGGATGGACCAGTGAACAACACACCTCTAGTAGTGTTCTCCAGCTCAACTATCACTATCATGGCTTTTACTTTTAACGATCGCACACGTGGCTGTTTTAATAAACGAAGTGGGCGGATTCTGAGAGACCAGGAGACATTTATTCTGTCTTCCCATCATGCATTTAGAGGATTAAATTAGTATGAATAAACATTAAGTCTTCCTCTGGGGCTTCAAACATCCCGCCCACTCTAACAGCTGCAGCTTCTGTAGGAAGCTGGTTTGTTCCTCCGGAGAGGATGATGAGGAACCCCCTATCCTCCTGAAACATCACACACACACACACACACACACACACACACACACACACACACACACACACACACACACACACACACACACACACACACACACACACACACCAGGTAGCATCACAGGGGGAGGGGTCTAACCTCCTTTAACTATTTCTTCCATCCATCAGTAAAGGAGATGTTTAATGTTCATTAAGATGTTCCACAGATTTTTATTCTTTCTAAAGCAGAACTTTAAGCTCCTCCCACTCCTGCAGCTCGTGAACAACAGCCACAACTCCAGAGTGGATGCACGGCTACATCCTGTGGAACCACCTCCCAGATTTAGTCCGTGGGGCAGACACCTTGTCTACTTTTAAGACTATAGGCTTAAAACATTTTTATTTGATAGGGTCGATGGTTAAAATCTGATGTTAGCCCAGATCTGGACAAGTGGGGGAGTAGAGTTTTTCTCCCCAGAAGAAGCTACAATGATGTTCTGCTGAGCTGTGGTAGCCTCATGGAGGGGGCCATCGGCTATACACTGCTGCTGACCACTTAATCATTCTCCCTCTCCTGATAATTACATTTTACCCTCTTTGACATTGAATGTGCTACTACTAGTTTACCCATTTAATCGTAGATTCACTAGGATAAATACAGTAAAGTTTATCTCCCACCAAATAGAACATTTACTAAGAAATCACAATGTAACCATAGACACACTTGGTATATATGTTGTGTGTGTGTGTGTGTGTGTGTGTGTGTGTGTGTGTGTGTGTGTGTGTGTGTGTCTGTGTGTGTGTCTGTGTGTGTGTCTGCTCTGTCTTCTCGATCCCCAGTGAGTCGTGGAGGATGGCTGCTTATACTGAGCCAGGATCCTCTGGAGGTTTCTTCTTGTTAAAAGGGAGTTTTCCTCTCCACTGTCGCTGCATGCTTGAGGATTGCTGTAAAGACTTGTGACACTAGTCAGTGACTCGATGCAACCTGCTGGGTTCCTTATATAGGAAACTTGTTACTGATTGGCTGCGAATGACCTGACCTGTATTGGGATGTTTACTATGTGAAGGTCCTTGAGACGACTCTTGTCCTGATTTGGCGCTTTAAAAATAAACTGAATTGAATTAAACACATGAAAATATATTCTGTTATTCATTATTTAGGCTTAATTTAAATATCAGCTGTTGGTGAGCCTCTAGTCCAGGGCTATTCAATTCTGGCCCTGGAGTGCCTGGTTTTAGTTTTAACCCTGCTTCAACACACCTGATTTCAATCAGTAGGTGATTAACAGGCGTCTGCAGAGCCTGATGAGCTCCTGCACAGGTGATCTGGTGTGTTGGACCAGAGAAACCACTAAAATGTGCTGATACCGACTCTTGAGGACCAGAATTGAATATCCCTGATCTAGAGGGTTATTCTCAGAAAATGTCACTGAAGTACGTTTCTGATTCAGCGTTTGGCTAAAGACTCATTTCACTGATGTTAGTCACACCTGGACTAAGACACCTGCTGCTCAGCCCGATTATTTTATACTTAACACATAAAATCCACACATTTAGACTTGTGAAGTTTTCTAATCTTCATAAAAATCCCAGACACAATCAGAACCGGTTCTGTTCTAAAACGGTTCTGTTCAGACCAGGACTAAATTATTTACACTAAACACAGAAGCTGTACATTTGTTTTGTTGTGAAAACGTTTTTATTTGTTTAGCAATAAATAATCCAGCTGAGCCCCAAAATCTGGTGGAATGGTCTTTTAGCTGTATGAACCCACCAGCGCAAGAAGACACGCCCACACGTTCCAGAGCAACAATTTGAGTGGAGCTGCTCATTTTAGCGCTTTATTAACACAATTCATACATATTTGCGCACATTTAGGAAATAAACGCGATTTCCTGCGCAATTTGGTCTCAAAAGGCGCAAATCCTGATCCCTGGATGTCTGCAGGTTATGGCTCCTTTATGGGATGGGCGGGCTCCGTGGGCGCTGCATGCCGTCTGCGCCAGGAGCGCACCCGGCTCCGCAGCTGGAGCGCATCTCTGCGCTCATCCTGACAAAACCCGCGAACATTGCAGCGTTTCCGTTAGTCAAACACACCGATAAGGACCGACGCGGCTGCAGTGGGATCCACCTGGTGAGAACAAAGCAGCCACAGAGGAGAGACGCAGCGCAGCGGAGTGGCGCAGCCGCTCGTTATCAGGCAGAAATAAGCTCATGATGCTCCAACAACCAAAAGGCTAATTGGCATTAATGCACGCGCCATAAACCCAAACCTCCACCCCTCACCCCCCATCAGCTCCAATCACCAACATCAAAGGAAACACCCAGGACTACCTGTCATCCATCCCATAATGATATAGAATCATTTCTAATGTAATAATAGAGTAAATAAAAACAAACAAGGCTGTTGTTTTGTGCAGCCAGGAACCATTACTGCCGCTAACGCTGGCGCAAGTGTCCTCACCGGGAGAGCGAGGGGGCAGAAAAAGGCGCAGACACAGCGGCAGTCTGAGCGGATAAAGAGCGTACCTTTGCTCTCCTGTCCCTCGTCCTGAGCCTCCTCCACGGTGGACTCCATGGCCGGTTTGGTCCCATCCATGATTTTAGAGGTTTAATGGCCTCCTGCTTCTGCACTTGTTCCTGTGAGCGTGCGCGCGTACGGTGGAGTAGTCCTCGTGCCGTGATGCCTCTCTCTCTCTCTCCCTCCCTCCCTCTGTGCTCTCTCTCCCCTCCCTGTTGGAGCTTAGCAGCTCTCTATGTATTTTATAAATCCAGACTCAAAACGCAAAGGAGATAGATTTATTTCACCCGTGCAGATTATTATAACCCCCACCCCCAGCCATGATTGCAGATTCCTGACCCTAATTCATCATTTCCACCTTAAATGATGCTGTTTTGTCTTTTAGAGCTGATTTCCTCCCTTGTTTCAGTGAATCGGTGCAGGATAGAAGGACAAATTGTTCAGTAAATATGCAAACTCATGGGTAGCCAAGCATGCATGAACACACACACACACACACACACACACACACACACACACACACACACACACACACACACACACACACACACACACACACACACACACACACACACACACACACACAAACACCACCCCCCTCTTCAGCTGGGTGAGAAAGTCAGGAGGCGATCCATTGTGCGGTTTGGTCATATCAAACTTCTCCTCCATAACAAACTGGTTCCATCACCTCCACGCTGCAGCAGGAAGGTGATGATTATTATTAAGCTCACCCTCTCATCGTGGAAAGAGCTGTGATTGGATTAAATTAACGTATCAGAGCCTCTTAGCTGCTCAACTTAGGAGACAGATCCTTTGTTTGTCTCTACTGGAGGCCAAAGTCTGGCGAAGGCTCATAAAGGGGTAAATGCATCCCCAAGATGTCAGAAATAATGTTTTCATTAGGTGAAGTGGTGAGGAGAAACACCCCATTCTCCATTGATAAACACACCTTCAAACAAAGGCCACCATCTGCCCTGAATCCTCTTATAAGAGATTTTAATACTAGAGAACATGCGGCCCCGATTCAGACACAAAGATAACCCCCCCTCTGACACACACACACACACACACACACGCACACACACACACACACACACACACGCACGCACACACACACACACACACACACACACACACACCAAACAACGAGCAAAGGTGACGGCACCATCCTGGGATGTTTTCACACACACATGAACAGTTAAGGTCTACGGTAGTGTGTGGTGGATCCTTTTACCCCCGAGGGCAGGAATTACACCCTCAACCCCACCCCCCACCCCCGCTCCATATGTTGATAAATCAGAGGGTCGTCCATCATGGTGACGGGTGTGACGTCTGAGGCTTAGCTTTTAAGGGAAATCTGATCTCTATCAAACAGTATAAATTTAGCTTCTTAAATTTTATTTTCTGATCATAAAATTGGAAGAAAACAGGAGAAAGAATTAATTTAAACTTTTAATTACACTTTTTAAAAACTGGAAAACCAGGAACAAAGTCTGGAAACTTAGAGGCCATAACTGAATTATGTTTCAATTAGAGTTTATCTTGCTTTAACACAAATGACTAATGCAAATGTCTGACCTGTTTGACCTGATATAATCACTAGAATACGTTAAAGTTATTTGATTAACCTAAAAATTAGGATTCAGTGAGTAAAACGGCTGTTATTGCTAGCATGAATTAGCAGTTAGCATTCCTGACTTCATGGACAGAAAACTAAAGGAATCAGACTCTTGTTGAATAACTCTGCAACAATTTTTAATCACCAAAGCACTTATCTAATAATTAATTAATAATAATGTACAGGTAGAATATGCTAACTCCACACATGCATGAGAACATGCTAACTCCACATATGCATGAGAACATGCTAACTCCACACATGCATGAGAACATGCTAACTCCACACATGCATGAGAACATGCTAACTCCACACATGCATGAGAACATGCTAACTCCACACATGCATGAGAACATGCTAACTCCACACATGCACGAGGACACGGTAACTCCACACATGCACGAGGACACAGTAACTCCACATATGCATGAGGACACGGTAACTCCACACATGCATGAGGACATGCTAGCTCCACACATGCATGAGAACATGCTAGCTCCACACATGCATGAGAACATGTTAACTCCACACATGCATAAGAACATGCTAACTCCACACATGCATGAAGACATGCTAGCTCCACACATGCATGAAGACATGCTAGCTCCACACCTGCATGAGAACATGTTAACTCCACACATGCATGAGGCCACAGTAACTCCACACATGCATGAGGACATGCCAACTCCACACATGCATGAGGACATGCCAACTCCACACATGCATGAGGACATGCTAACTCCACACATGCATGAGGACACGCTAACTCCACACATGCACGAGGACACGCTAACTCCGCACATGCACGAGGACATGCTAACTCCACACATGCATGAGGACACGCTAACTCCACACATGCATGAGAACACGCTAACTTCGCACATGCATGAAGACATGCTAGCTCCACACCTGCATAAGAATATGCTAACTCCACACATGCATGAGGACACAGTAACTCCACACATGCATGAGGACACGCTAACTCCACACATGCATGAGGACACGCTAACTCCACACATGCATGAGGACATGCCAACTCCACACATGCATGAGGACACACTAACTCCACACATGCATGAGGACATGCTAACTCCACACATGCATGAGGACACGCTAACTCCACACATGCACGAGGACACGCTAACTCTGCACATGCATGAGGACATGCTAACGCCACACATGCATGAGGACACGCTAACTCCACACATGCATGAGAACACGCTAACTTCGCACATGCATGAAGACATGCTAACTTCACACAGGCACATGAGGACATGCTAACTCCACACAGGCGCATGAGGACATGCTAACTCCACACATGCATGAGGACATGCTAACTCCACACATGCATGAGGACATGCTAATTCCACACATGCACGAGGACACGCTAACTCCACACATGCATGAAGACATTCTAACTTTGCACATGCATGAAGACATGCTAACTTCGCACAAGCATGAAGACATGCTAACTTTGCACATGCATGAAGACATGCTAACTTCACACATGCATGAAGACATGCTAACTCCACACATGCATGAAGACATGCTAACTTCACACATGCATGAAGATATGCTAACTCCACACATGCATGAAGACATTCTAACTTTGCACATGCATGAAGACATGCTAACTTCGCACAAGCATGAAGACATGCTAACTTTGCACATGCATGAAGACATGCTAACTTCACACATGCGCATTAGGACATGCTAACTCCACACATGCATGAGGACATGCCAACTCCACACGTGCATGAGGACACGTTAACTCCACACATGCATGAGAACACGCTAACTCTACACCTGCATGAGGACATGCTAAATTCACACATGCATGTGTGTACATTTTTACTAACTGGAAAGAGTAGAACGTAATTCAGCATCAGAGATCAGGAGCTGTATTGGCCACGCCCACACAGGTCAGTGACTGGAACACTTATGATTACTAACATTATAATAGCATTTAAAATTTGTGTTTTTAAAACAATCAAATAATTATTTAGATGTGATGAGTTTTATGTAACAAACAGCAAATGAATCCTTATCCTGGTAAAAGTAAAGCGAGTAGATTTGAATAACTTTTAATGTATTAAGAGTTTGTTTGCCCTGTGAAACAAGACTTAGGGATGTTTGCATCATTTCCGCTGGTTCTCTTATTGAGGCTCTAAGTTTTCTCCCAGCTGCACGCTGTTCAAACAGATGAAATATATCTGAATCACTCCAGTAAAAAGAGTAAAATAGATTTATTTACAACAAAATCAGGCTAAATGTGGAACTAGGAGCAGCAGTCTACTTATGTAGAACGTCATATAAACGGAGAACAGAGAAACATTTAGGAGAAAAGCGCAGCTTGTTCAGAAATAATCAGTTTTCATTCATCTCAATTAATCCCACATGCGTCTTGTGATGTTTGGTTGGTTTGGATTTGAGGACAGAAATGAGTGAATTTCCAAAGCAAATATCAACCTTTATATCCTCTAATGGTCTTTGTTTTAAGTAGTTCAATCTGCTGGAGTAAAGAGACAAATCTTTTATAATTTCAGGTCTGAAGGCTGAGTTTAACGTCCCTTTTTACTGCAGAACCTCCATAATCCCTCACTGGGTCACACAGATTAAGGACTTGTTCAAAAGATGAGATACAGTGCTCCCTGGCAGTCTTTACCATGACACACACACACACACACACACACACACACACACACACACACACACACACACACACACACACACACACACACACACACACACACACACACACACACCGTCATGTTAAACATCACAAAAGTCATGAATCTGATTGTGAGCTTCTGTTAGCTCGTGGTACAGATTCATCTAACCTTTTCAGGGGGTTCAGCTATTATATCCTTTATGGTAATACAATGTGCACAAGACACTTTTTACCAAACGCTGAACCTCATTTTGTCTACTAGCTCAGCCACCCTGGTAGCCCCGCCCCTGGCATGAATGAACTGTGACTATTATACTTCAATAGAACCGGTGTGACAACATGAAGTCAGCTAAAAGACCTCAAAAAGCAACACACCCTTCCGTTTCTAAAGTCATTCAGGTGCTAAAGAATCCTAGCCTAGTGAACTAGACCAAATTCTTGCTTTGCAAAGTTTATAATACATTTATTTAGTCTGGCTTGCCAGGCTAAAAGAATCCAGAATGACATCAGAACCACTGCAGGTCTAACTTGGGTCAGGTCAGAGGCCGTGGTTCAAATATAGGAGAGAAATTGGGGGCGTAAACATGGGAAAACTCATTTGTTAAAAAAACATCAGGATGATCCCAGAGACTAAAAGAAGAAGCTCTAAAGAAGCATTAACGCTGAGTTCCAGTCAGGCATGGTGGTGGTAGTGTGATGGTCTGGAGCTGCTGAAACTGGTGGAACCATGACTTGGAGGAGAACCTCTGATCTTTGGATAAAAACCAGCCGTATCGGTCTCCTGGGCCTAAAACATCTGTACCAAATTACACAACAGTCCATCTACAGCCAAATATTCTAATCCAGAACCAGCCTGTTGGTGAAATGAGCGACGTCCCAAGAGCTGTGCACTATTTTATAATGTGCTGAGAAATAAAACGATTTATCTTTGTAAAGCTCCTCGTTGCACTGAGGTAAATACTGTGTTAGGAGGAGAGGCCAGGTTAGTGGATTAATCCCTAATTCTGAGGGAATATTTCAGATCTGAACTGCAGAAATGACATTCAGGATGTAACACCTCCACGGTCAGTTTGGTTCAAACCGTAAACAACGTTGGTATGAGCGGGGATGCTGGTGAGTGTTGTTAATGCAAACAAGTCTCACAGCCTGGTGCTCAGAGATGACCCAAACCAGCTGGTTCTGCTGAGTCATGCGTCACCAAGGCCACGTTTTGTTAGCCAGATGGCCTCTAAAGGACTGTTCTGTTGCACCGCAGCAGAAACCTTCTCATCTGCCTACGCAACTCTTGATTTCCATTAACAGGAAAGGCGTGAAGACCCGTCAAAGGCTTGTCGCCCCTCATTAAAGCGAGACAGAAGAATAAGAGCTGCGCCGCTCCTCCATGTGAGAAGATGTGGAGCCATGGAGGAAGGAGGACACAACAGGACGTTCAGGATAGCCGTTTGGACCACAAACTCGACATCCAAGCTGTCTGATCCCTCGCTGATACAAGCTCTGCTGTTGCTATGACGATGAGAAGCTCCACCAGTTGGCTGCATCCATTCAGATCTTTTATTGATGCTAAACGTTGTATTTGGCAAAGTAACAGTTCAAATCAGCTGGTCCCTGGTCCACTCTCTGGCAGGTGTTAGGTGTCAGCAGATCTGAGTCCATGCTGGTCAACAAACATCTCTAGAATGTCAGACACGCTGGATCGGTTGTGAAGAAGGTGAAAAGGACCAAGGCGGGACACCACTGATGCTGACAGTCAGTGAGAGTAAATTAGGGAGTTCTCTGCTGTAAATCTGAGTAAATGGCTACAAACATCTTTATTATTGTCTGTAATCAGAAAGCAACGCGTGGTCAGCAATTCAAGATGGATGCTGACTCTAGCAAACACGACATGGCTCAAACTCAGACCGTTTTACTGATATCGATCTAGACTTTGGTGTTTTAGTAGCTGATTCCTGCTACATACTCCTGATGCTAACCAGATTTCATGAAAACGTAACCGTTGGAATCAAACTATCCTCTTAGTAAAACCTGTCATCAACCAGGTGGGTGGTTTTTAGTAAACTCACTGGATGCACATCTAAAACTGATGGAATCAACCCAAATGTACATATCAAGTTAGAACAAAACCTTTTGATTTGTGCTTTAAAGCCTCAAAAGCAATCCAGAACTACTTATTCATCAGGAACCGGATCTCGGAGCCTTTAAATAACAGAAGAAACTTTGTTGGGGCTCACAATGGCCCAGGAGCTGATTGGCTGGTTTACCTTGATGGCTCCATGACTGGCTAAAGCTCGTAACTCTGTTTACAGTCGTCTGTCTGGAATACCCAGTAGGCAGCTGTGGTTCTATCTGGGATTCATGTAAATGGTAAATGGCCTGTATTTGATATAGCGCCTTCTAGACTCCTGGAACCCCCCAAGGCACTTTACGACACAATCAGTCATTCACCCATTCACACTCACATTCACACCCTGGTCAGCTGCCCTGGGGCGCATTGACAGAGGCGAGGCTGCCATACACAGGCACCACCGGTCTATCCGACCACCACCAGCAGACGAGTTGGGTTAAATGTCTCACCCAGGGGCATAACAGCAGCGACAGACTGAGCGGGGCTTGAACCTGCAACCTTCCAATTACAGGGCGAGCACTTAACTCCTGTGCCACCGTCGCCACATAAAAGTCTGGATATTCCCAGAAAATCCTGGAATGCTTCATGTGTGCTCTGACATTCTTTTTTTTTCCTTTCACCCAACAAGAAGGTTAGCAGTAGCTCAGGCTAGCATTAGCAGTTGCTCAGTACCTTTAGCAGTAGCTCAGGCTAGCATTATCAGTTGCTCAGGATACATTTAGCAGTAGCTCAAGCTAGCATTAGCAGTAGCTCAGGTTACATTTAGCAGTAGCTCAGGCTAGCATTAGCAGTAGCTCAGGTTACCTTTAGCAGTAGGTCAGGCTAGCATTAGCAGTACATTGCTCAGGTTACCTTTAGCAGTAGCTCAGGTTACCTTTAGCAGTAGCTCAGGTTACCTTTAGCAGTAGGTCAGGCTAGCATTAGCAATTGCTCAGGTTACCTTTAGCAGTAACTCAGGCTAGCATTAGCAGTAGCTCATACTAGCATTGACACTAGCTCAGAGTAGCATTAGCAGTAGCTCAAGTTACCTTTAGCAGTAGCTCAGGCTCGCTTTAGCAGTAGCTCAGGCTACTGTTAGCAATAGTACAGCTTAGCCTTGTTCTATGCTTGAAATTATCGCAACAAACTTTTAATGTCCAAACTTATGATAGGTTAAACCACCTTTTCTAAGAGCGATAGTTTCTCAGCGGTCATTACAACATCCCTGGTTTACAGAGGCGTGGTTTCCAG
Organism: Nothobranchius furzeri; assembly: GCF_043380555.1. NCBI lineage: Eukaryota > Metazoa > Chordata > Actinopteri > Cyprinodontiformes > Nothobranchiidae > Nothobranchius > Nothobranchius furzeri. Next base: position 47,083,530 of record NC_091754.1, on the reverse strand, counting down.
CCCGTACAGACTCATCGGACACCTCAGCTGCCTTTACATAACAAGGTTAATGTGGTTTTGAAGTCTATGACACCTTTAACCTAGCACAGTAAAACGATGCCAAAGAAGGGGGATGCAGGCTCAGGGTTAGGGATGTGAGTCTCCCTAACCTACAGATAATCCAGGTTTGAAGCACACATCCTCCCTAGCGCTGCTTTTTGTTTCCTGTCTGTCTCCTCTGGGAGGCTGAGCTTCACCACTGGCATCATTTGACCTTTAAGTATCTTCCTGACTTGCTGCTCAAGACCATTATGTGTCTCTTTTGTCTGACTATATAGCCGTGGGGCCGGAGATGAAAGCTTTTGGCTTGGAAGTCCTTTCGAGGTCAGTTTCTGCAACCAGAGATTGACCTCTTCGTGACCCCTGCTGTTTGTTCTTTAGTGCCTCTGGAAGAGTCTGCTGCACTGCTCCGGAACGTTCGGAACATTCTAGTTCAGCCTGAAGGAGCTGATGCTGGTTTATGGAGTCAACTCTTTTTACTTTCATTTTAAGGCTGCTTGTGATGTTAAAACTCTACATTAAAGCATTTAGAAAGGGCAGCTCGCCTTTATGAGGCTGCTTTTACATCAAACCGAAAACTTTTTCCTGGTACGATAGTTTCACGGGCCGTTCCAGTCCGGTTCAAATCAAACACAAATCACGGGTTTGGAGATGACAAGGAACTAAAACAGGCCCTTCCCAACTGTGGATCCTCCACCAGGGGGCAGCAGACGTGCACAGGACTGGATAAGGCAGGTGAAGGTACTAATCCTGATGCTCCAGATAATGGGAGGCTGCAACAGTAGAAACCAGATTAAAGTTAAAGTCCCATTAGTTGTCACACACACTATTGTGTGTGCAAAATTTGTTGTCCGCATTTGACCCATCCTCTGGGGGAGCGGTGAGCTGCAGACACAGCCACGCTCGGGAACTATTTGGTGGTTTAACCCCCCAATCCAACCCCTTAATGCTGAGTGTCAAGCAGGGAGGCATTGGGTCCCATTTTTTCAAAGTCTTTGGCATGACCCAACCAGGAATTGAACCCTGATCTCCCAGTCTCAGGCCGGACACTCTACCACTAGGCCACTGAGCTTTACTGTGGGAACTTAAATGTGATTCTTTCTGAGCCACCTGCAGTGTTTTGATAGAAAACCAGTTGGACTCATTTAGTGTTTAAAACACTTTTAGATGTGTCACCAGGACATAAATAACCACAATTGTCTCTTAATTATTTGTAATCTATCCAGAGTAATTTTCCTCTTTCGTTCTTAGTCAAATTATTGTCTCTAGCTGTCTCCCAAAGTTGTCCCACATTTAATCCCAGAGAGGACGGATTTTACGCTTTCATCTGTTTTCTCCAACAGAAACGATAAAAGACGGAGATTTGAAGCTCCCTTCTGTGTTGGTGCATGGATGTATGTCTTTAAGTTCAGATACGGGACCTTAATCTGTGCCGGAGATGATGACCCACTTTCACCCCCCTCCGCCCTCGGTCGCCAAGGAGACGCTTCCCTCTCATCCCTGCCTGAGCAGAACCGTCAGATGCTGGCAAAAGGTTAATCCATCTCCAAAACACGTTTGCAACCTAAAGAAATCAGATTAACACTCGAGAATCGGGTCAGTCCAGAACACCGAAACACGTCCCAGAAAACCGGACAAAAGGAGTTTAATGCAAATCCATGCAAAACGTTCCCATCAGGCTCTGTGATCCTCTCAAACACCTGCAGGTCTAAGTGTGCAGGGCAGACACACACACACACACACACACGCACGCACACACACACAAGGTTGTAAGGCCTGACTGAACTTTCACTTTAGATAGAAACAATCAACTTCCCTCCGAGATCATCTTGTTTACAATTCCTGACTTCTGTTGGTATGGATGGCTTAACCTCCGCGCGCACACACACACACACACACACACACACACACACACACACACACACACACACACACCCCAGTCATTTATCCAACGAGCCACTAATCCTGCTGGCCCAGATTTGGCCCACAGTCTGCTTCACATGATGTTACGCCGCCACCGCCATCACAACTGCACCCATGTACACATGTACATACCCCCCCCCCCCCCCCCCCGTGTGCTTGAATTATGCCCCCCCCCCTCCCCACCGTAGGAGTCATGTGACTCACGAGCTGGTGCACCTGCGACCTACTATATGGAAAGGCAGCATGGGATTAAAGCTGCTCCATCTATGGCATCCATGAGTCATGCTGGGGGGGCCTCATCATCATCATCCTCATCGCTGCAGAGGTGGTGAGGAGGAGCGGGAGGGGGAGGGGTTGGGGGAAGTGGCATCCCCTGCTGCCTGCAGGTCATACTATAGTCATGCCGGCTCTATTTTAGCATGCGTGGGCGTGGAGTGAGTAGATGCATGTGCAAAGATTCAAAGTGACGCCCGCCTGGAAACTCTGTGCTTCTGTACGTTGCCTTGGCAACAGGTTGTCCCAGCAACGATGGAATTTGACACATCAGAGTGTCCGTCGGCCGCAGCCTGTGGTTTTCATGTGCGGGGGGAGGGGGCACGTGTTGCACAGATGTTTAACACATCTAGAGCATTCACACAGACTAAACAAAGACCTATGAAAGGGTAAAATACTGATCCTATATCAGCCCACAGGAGAAGTTCACTGGAAAACGTACGACCTTTCACCTCTGCGGGTCAAATTCAGACATCGTTAATCAGTCATTAAAGGATTTTGATGCATCTCTGACCTCCTCTGGGCGGCGACCTTTCAGTGAACACAGATGAATTCACTTTTGCTCATTTTTTTCCTGCCAATAATCTGAAAAATCCTCGTTCTGGAGCTGGACGAGAACTGAACGGATGCATCAAACAGCTCGTCTGGCGTGAGACAGAACATGAAGCAGCAAGGTACGGAGCCCCAAGAAAACAGACGGCAAAAACATGTCTTCGTTTTATTAGTTTTTATTGTTGACTTTTGTTAAAAACGTGCCAGTATTAATAAAATCTAAGACTGAATGATTTTAACCTTTTAAATTTATTTTATAGTTTAATTATTTGACAAAAAACTGTAAAAACACAACAAAATTGGCCCTTTCCACCTGCAGTTCTCAGACTCTCCAGCAGAGGGCGGGAGGTATTTATGGGGTTTAGAATGAGACACATCAGCCATGCTACGTGTGGCTTTAGAGGGTTTAATTATAAGTGAAGTCATTATTACTGAATCTGGTTTACTGCAGGTTCGGTTTTAGGGTTTTAGCCTCACGTTTGTTTATTCAGACGTTCTTTAAAACCTGAATGCTGACTGGATGAGTTACTAAAAGACAGAAACCCTTCAGGTTAGTGAGACGATGAGCTACAGATGCTGCAAACGTTGAGATGTTTGGGAAAACTTCAGAAGTGGGAAAAGGCATAAAGCAGCTAAAAGGTGACCCTAACCCTAAGAGTCTGTAACTAAATCCTTTTATAAGCCCTAAAACTCCCCGTTTGGCAGCCATGGTAAAAATAAACTGGACGTTAGTGTTGAAACTGTTGACAGGACAGTCTTTGTTCCTGTGTGAATGCCTTACCGTACATGGACTGGTTCATATAAGCAAACCATTAGAGAACCATTAGAGAAAAGACCCCCAACAGCACACGTCTGGGTAGAAGCAGTAAAAGAGGCTCCAGCAGCTGCGAGAGCCGAGTGATGAATGTTCTCCGCAGGATTGGCTCTAAACATGCAACAGTTCAGCCTCTACCATCCAGGAATGACTCGTTTTAGTTTGGATGAGCTGCTTTTGTTGGGTTAGTTGGTTATTTCCTGCTTTTTTAAAGCTTTCGTTCCTGTTAACTTTGGGATTTTCTCTGTAGAGATGAGGAAGTCTTGGTTTGTGGACCCAGCAACACCTGGTGCTGTTTTAGGTTACGGCTAAATTCCCTCAGGATCTATTCGTCCTGAACTCCTTCTCACTTCCCTTTTCTTTCAGTCCTGCTTTGCATGAGCTCAGCTTTGGGTTTCTCACATTGGTGATATTGTGGGTTTTGTCTTCCTGCTGCCTGTTAGTGAAGTCCTCCTGCTTCCTGCCACAAAACTGATGCTTGGTTTTCATTCTGCTAAATAAAACCTCCGGTGCACCAGCAACCGCTCGTTTTGGATTTCAGTTTAAACATTATTTTGCAGACACTCGTCTCTGTTGTACTGAAACATCCATGTGCAGCTGGGTTTAGGACTTCCTGAGATCCATACTCAACACCGGCGTTCCACAAGGACGTGTCCCGAGCCCACTGTTGTTCTCAATCTCCACGCTTAAAGAAATCCAGACTTTTACCAATCACACTGATTGCCCCGTAATCAGAAGGTTGCAGGTTCGAGCCCCACTCAGTCTTTCGCTGTCGTTGTGTCCTTGGGCAAGACACTTAACCCTCCTTGCCTGCTGGTGGTGGTCAGAGGGACCGGTGGCACCTGTGCTCGGCAGCCTCGCCTCTGTCAGTGTGTCCCAGGGCAGCTGTGGCTACATTGTAGCTCATCCCCGCCAGTGTGTGAATGTGTGTGTGAATGGGTGAATGACTGATTGTGTTGTAAGGCACCTTGGGGGGTTCCAGGACTCTAGAAGGCGCTATATCAAATACAGGCCATTTACCATTTACACTGCTCTTGTTGGCTTGTTGAGTTTATGTTTAGGGGAAGGCAGAGAAGATGCTGATTGGTGTGTGGCTAAAACCCAAGCATCAAAGTAAGAAACAAGCTGGTGGACTTCAGACGGAGAGTTTGTACCCCGAAGATCCTGCGCAAGCTGCAGCCGCCCTCCTCTAGAGGACATTTACTGCAGAACCAAAGTAAATAAACCATCACCAAGAAGATACCATAGCTTTATGTACCACTAAAGGAAGGTGTTGTTGTCTACTCTCAGACCGAACTGCTGTTCCATCATTATTCCAATTAGAGTCCCAGATTGCTCCACTTTCTCCTTTCCTCCAGCTGAACGATCGTGTTTTCCTTAAGAAGAAGACAGCCGTTAAATCTGAAGCCTTTGAAGTCTCGCCTTTCAGTTTCAGTCATAGCAGCAAATCTACAGAGAGGATTTGAGATTTCACATGAAGCCAAACAGAAAGTAAACGCAGCCAAAACCAGAGCACAAAGAAGGAATTCATAGAGGAGGATGGTGGAGCGTGGTGGGGGTGGTGCGAAGAATAATGATGAAGACAACAAGCAGAGAGATGATGATGATGAGGAGGGAAACGGGTGAAAGATGAGATGGTGGCGGTTATGAGAGGAAATGCTCAGTCTGGGGTCAGAGCCGGGAAAAGCAGGGGAATTGAAAGAGAAGAAGTTTATGATGGCTTGGCGCAGAAAAATGGCCCCAGCACTAAATCATGTCACTAGACTACATCCTGTCTGTTCTCAACTTCTCACCAGCCTGAAGGCGATAAACAGGCCTTATTGGAAGCAGATGTCCTGAACGGTGGAGAGAGATCCAGAGGAGCAGGGCTGAGACAAAGGTCTGGAGCTACTGGGACTGATTTTATCAGAGGTTTAATGAAATCCTACTGGATTCATATTGGCTGCTATCTTCTAGAAAAGGACAAACTCCTTCCTGAACAAAGTACAAGCAGATGCTGTCGTAAATACTTCATATTGTCCACCCTGATGGTTTATGACATCATGGAAAGGATCCATATCTGTTTAACACAACTGAAAGAAATCACAGTTATACCCTAGAGATTCTTCATGCTTCAGAATGAAAACAGACTTAAATCTTGTTTGTTTGCATGAGTAAAGCAGAAACGACGAGTCATGGGGTCATGACTCCTCTCTGATCAGACTCCTGTTAGAATCCTGCTTGAATGTGTCAGTGTCATCATTACCCGGTTCACACAGCAGGATAAATATGATTCAATTCCTCCCTTCCAACAATCCTAAGACCCTTGATTACCGTAACCCTCTAAAGATAATCTTATCAGATGATCCTGCCATGTGTGGTGTGTTAAGAGTGCTTTGGTCTGCTCACAAGTGCATCAGGATCACTGATCATATATCAGGGATGTTAAACATGTTGGGTTGTCCAATTCAGAGGATGAGTTCAAACGAGTGTGCTGCCTGTGGAATGCGATGTGTAGCCAATCAGAGAGCGAGCTACAAGCTCCTCCTCCACCATGTTTGTTTGCTCTGAAGTCACATTTCATTCTGCGATGTTTTGCAACATTTCCTGTCTGACGGGAAATGTTTGTGTGTTTTTATCGCCACACGTGGGGCCTCTCACGCTTTACAATACTTCAGGAATTTTAAATCCTGCAGTGTGAAACGGGTCTTCATGAGACATTTTAATTTCTACTTAAATAATAAAAATGACTGAAGGCTGGCGGGCTGGATCGGCAATTTTTAGATTAGAGAGCGAATACGTCCAACGATCCAGAGAAGAGTTCCTAACCAGCAACAGCAACCATCTGTTGGATTCATATTTTTACATTAAATGAATAAAACAGAAGTGCTCGGATCACCCCTTGTGGCCGTTACAATTACAGCACTCTAAATCATTTACATTTTAGACTCCGGGTCTCGGCTCTGCCTCTTACAGTCTTATTGTGCACTAACTAAACATTCCTCATCTACCTGCATAAAACTTCCTGAATCAAAATAAACAAATAAATCACGTCTGCATCACTTTTTCCACATCAACTCGATGTTTAACCATCTGGATTTATGCAACATTATTTACACCAACGTCACAAATTTAGAGTTAAAATGAAAGGTGAGAGCAGCAAAGTGAACACTCTGGTTAGAAATCTGATTTAGGTTAAGACACCAAAATTTGTAACGGATGAAATCGGAGACTTAGGAGTGAGCTGCTGTGAGGAATGAGTAATGTCACATTTCCTGTGCAATGGTAAATAAATGTTAAACCTTTAAACAAATAAAATCCGGCACAAAGGTTTATACAAACACCAAATTATTTTCTGAATGAGTCTAGCTCAAAAGTAAAAGAAAAACTCAACTTTATCCATAATCAGTTCCTTAAAGGTTTAAAATATTAATGGTCACAATTAGGGTTGGGCATCTTTTGATTTTGAACATTCCGATTCCAGTTCCTTGTTTCGATTCCGGTTCCTATTGATTCCCGATTCAGATTCTTTCAAGACATGACATGTTTTACATGAGCGAGCTAACCACAGGTCCTACTTGATGAAATAATCTTAACTTCGACATGAATTTTAATTCCATGAACAATAACATCACCTTCATTTAGACAAAAACATGTTTTGGAGAAAAAACGAAAAAGACTTGCAGCACAACCAGTGTGTTTGTTTCTGACCACAACCAAAGTCTGGAAGAAGCCTCTGGGATGAGAGGCTAAATGTCTCCAACATATCCAGAAACGTCCAGCTGTTTTCAGCTAAAACTCTCAGGATGATCATGTCCAGGATGACTGAGAACTACACCTCCATGCTGCAGCAGCGTTCAGTCAGAACAGGAAGTGAAACTTAAATGTAGCTGCTGTCAGTAACAATCTAACAGATATTAAACATTAAAACTCTCAACAGAAATAGTTCAGAAAGGAAATTAAAATGTTCACAACTTTGAGTGTGATTTATTATTATTATAATTATTTATTGTGACAGAAGCTGGTGAGGTCCACCACAGAGAAGCTGTTCTAGTATGATGACCTTAATTATTCTACAGGTTATTGTTAAGCCTTCTGACGCTCACACACACACACACATACACACACACACACACACACACACACACACACACACACACACACACACACACACACACACAGTGAGCGGCTGCGTCTGACTGCTGACGCTCTCTGTGTTTTTATTTCTGCAGTGAGACAAACTCACCTCACATAGTCCAGAGTTTGTTCTTTAAAGCTTCTATTAAATCCACCGTGTTGACGTATTTAACACGTTTCCTCTACGCTGCAGAAGTTAAAGTTTACGTTACGGAGAAAAAGTTCGGGAGACGTTTGTTTATATTTGGCCGCTGCGCGCCGGGTGGGGGTACTCGGTGCTGCACACAGACAGCTGGTGTGATTAGTATGGAACTCAAAAGTATTCAAAATTCAATATATAAACAAGACATTATGAAATAAATATCTACATGAAGAAATACTAGACAACCATGTAATCTGACAATGAAATGATGGAATAACAGAATGTTATCTAAGCTCAATATTATGAAATATTTTTCATTCTTCTTTTAAAATGGCTTTATTTATATAAAGTTTTTTAAAAGTCATTTTTTCATACTAATCCAAATTAATATTGAGCCATTTTTATTTAATTCATTCAGTTTTTATTACATAACGTCTTTTTAACAAAGACAGCTTTTATTTCATAAATCCATAGATTCCATAGATCAGCTCTGAAAAGTGTTGATCACAATTTGCAGATCACGTTTATTTTTCACGGAGATCGGCCGCGGATTCCTTTTCCGTCTGCATTCAAGGATTCAAAATAAAAAACTTTGAACGATTCTGGGAAAAACCAACAGTTGGATCCGGTTCCAATCGATGCTCGATGCCCAACCAGTCACAATAAAAGTGAGCTAATTAGGAGTAAAGGATCTAAACAGCGTCTGATGAGCACCTACACACCATTCATCACACTTGTTTCCAGCTTGGTCGGCTCATTTAATCCACGGTGAGTGATCCCATCACTCCCTCTTAATCCAATCAACAACGGCTCTCACGTGAGGATGATGAGGTCAATCTGTCCTCTCAAATTATAGCCGGCAATTAAAGAATCACCTCAAACTTGTCTTTAGACTTGCTTAAAATGTTATGAAATGTGTTCATAGAAGTGAAAGTTTTCCAGATTTAAAAAGTTGAGCAGATTGATACTTAGGTAATACTTAGGGGTGGGAGTCGATTAAGGAATTAATCTAATTAATCTGAGGCTTTGTAATTAATCAATCTTGATTAATCACATTTTAACTGTTCAAGGAAAGCTCCTTTAAAGTCAAGTCAACTATTCTTTATTCTGTACTTTTAGTCCAATTGACAGAAAGAAAAAGGATTTAAGATTTAGAGTTTTTCTTTGTCTTGGTTTGTTTGAAATCTGAACTGTTGGATGTTGAGCCTCATCAGCTGTTTGGTCCTGGTTTTATTTGTTTGTATTTTCATGACTTTAGTTTTAGGAGGATTTAAGGCACACACTGTCATATTTTATCATTCTTCATGTTGAGTTTTGTTTTTCATTGCTCCTCTCCATTACGCTCGTAAACCTCAGCTGTTTTGTGAAATCTTAGAAAAGTGAAACTTTTCTTTTTTCTCTCTAGTTTCGGATCAGACCTCACGTTTACTTTTAGTCTCGGCTAAATGGTGAATGACATGTATTTGTATAGCACCTTCTTGGTTCCACAACCCCCCAAGGCGCTTCACAACACAATCAGTCATTCACCCATTCATGCTCTGGTGGTGATGAGCCTTGATGTAACCACAGCTGCCCTAGGGCACAGGCACCACCGGTGCCTCTGGTCCCTCCAACCACCACCAGGTTAAGTGCCTTGCCAAGGGACTCAACGGCAGCATTCTCTGGGGATTGAACGTAAAACCCTGCGGTTGCCGGACACCTCTGCTGCTTTGAACTGCGGTAAATAAACAGTTTATTGGTGATTTTGATCTCAGCTCCTGTTTTACTTGGTCAAGTTCAGATCTCAGCCGTTTTTCTGTCTTTGGTTCTGCTTTTGTTGAGGATCTTTTAACTCTTAAGCTTCTGCTGTTTGATGGATCTTCATAAGATTTTAACCTTTCCTCTCTTACTAGGTTATTGAGCTTGCTGTTGTTTTTGCCTCCTGACTACTTCTCCTGGTATCTGCGGTGATCTTCTGTTTCGGCTTTTTTCTGGATCATAATCATAAGAGAATTTAGAACACATTTGGTTTAAGTCTCAGCTCGTTTGTGAGATTTTAACATGGTGGTGTTTTTTTTAATATAAACGATAAATGAACCACATCTAATCTGGAGCTAAAACTTTACCAATAAAATTAATTAAATGAAGCTTCAGGAGACACCCCCCCCCCCCCCCCACACACACACACACACACACAAACACACACACAAAGACACAGCGGGTTGCACGCGCTTTCAGCTGCAGCGAGTCTGCAGAAACGCGCAAATGCTTCTGCGCCTGTTATTATAATAATGATAATTGTGCAAAAGTGGATCTAAATTTAGCATCCATGCAGGAGTGGTGTTGGACAAAATGATGCATGACAATAAAATAAAAATATTTTACGCGTTTGGCGCGTCTGAAAGTGCGCATCCATAAACAGATCTGCGCACTTTTAAACCAAACCCAACAGAAGACCACAAACCAGCCCACTCACCCATTTCTACTGAAAGTTTCCCTGAGAGGCTCAGATGATGTCTACAGGTTGTCGCTCCGCAGAAACTACTGGCTGTCCCGGGCGTGACCGAGGAGGGGAGGGGTCACAGCCTTGACTTCATTAATCCAAACAGACCAGAGCCCTGATCGCATCTACGTCACTCATAGTTTGTGGATCTTTCTGTTTCCTTCAGAGATGCGTTCATGTCCCTCAGAGAAGATCGGAACTTTCCCTTCTTCTCCAGAGCAGAGAAGTCATCTGGATGCTGCAGGGACTTCCTGGGTCATCTGGTTACGTTTTTCTTCATAAAAACATTTTCAGAATTTTCTAAACTTTCTGAAAATCTTTAAATATTTTCTTGGATGTTTTTAAAACCTTATTTTCAGTCCAGATCATTTTTAACATTTTCTTCCTGCTTGGTTGTTATTTCAACCAGGCTACGTGATGCAACTATGTTGCAGGTTCGAATCCCAGCTGCATGCTGTTAGTTTGATCTCTAAGATATCAGCTCCACCTGCTACACATCACACCTCAGTTGTATCTGGGGATCATCCTGGAACAATCTGTAGAAGTCAGCCTTCATGGAGCTGAATCCAGACCTGAGCTTCTCTGGAACGAGATCAGCGTTTTGTCATCTGCATCCAACAGCACGACTCAGAGGTCTCATGACCAGACCTAGAGAACCTAATTCATGCGCTCATCTCCAGCAGGCTGGACTATTACAATGGTCTTCAGAACCTTCATGTATCCACCAGCCTTTGAATGAATGTTTCTTGCTGCACCTTCTGCACTGTAACTGCTGTGTTTTTTTTCTCATTCTTAAATCTGAGATTAACGCTTGTGTGTTAACTGTGCTGTCATGTTCTCGCCAGTGGAAAGCACATCCAACACCCTCATAGTCTGAGATGAGCTAAATGAGGCTTCCTTCTCCTCGTGCCTGTGTGGGTTTCCTCCTACAGACCAAAAACCTGTCAGTTTACCTGGAGACTCTAGGTTGTCCCTGTGTGAGTTAGTGGTTGTGTCTGTGATGGACTGGAGACATGTCCAGGTGTCCTCTCTCCTGGTGACAGACGACCTCCCTAACCCTGCTGAGGAAACCCGACTGTTCTGCTAGAAGAGGCTCAATTTTTTATTAAAGAAAATGATCAGTTTAATGAGAATCAGTTTCAAAAATAACTTTTGTTCCTCTTTATTAGTTTTATTTGTCAGCATTTACTCATCTCGTGTTTTACCTTAAAGGTTTTATTTACTGTAAGTCTATTTGTGACTCTTGCGACCATGACAGAACTGTTCATGTAGATCAGTTCGTTCTGGTTTAGTCTCTCCGTCTTCCAACAGCAGAGCTACTCGTGAGTCTGGATCAGACCCACGGCGGACAGGAAGCCAGCATTACAACAACCCAGCAGCACTTACGCTTTATCTTAATACGTCTCAGAAACTTTAAGTGCAAAAACCAAACTGTGGCAAAAGTTTGATTTCATTTACATCAGAGGCGACACCTGCAAATGTTTGAGCTGCTAAAACAAGCTTTAATCACCTGACAGTAGGTTTTAAATACCAACTTCATCCTGACTGATTCCCCTATATTCTATTAACTGCATGCTGGTCATGCATGAATAATATGTTTATATCTACAAACTCTGGAGATGTGGTTCGTTTCCTTAAAGAGCAAGTCCCCCCCTACCAGAGTATTACTCCACTCCCACTTCCTGTTTGAAAAATGCAACAAATGCTGTTGCCTAGCAGACCGAGAGGGCGGAGCCACTAACAAATACACACACACACAAGCTCACAACATTGTGACATCATAATGTACCAGCTAACATTCTAGGGTACTTCTTAGCCAATAGCGATGGCAGATTAAAATTCCAATGCAGTGCTGAGTTTTTACCTGACAACGGCACAACACTGACAGTTTTAGGCAGAATATTACAATTTTAACTAAAATCCAGTAAAATGCAAAACTATTGACTACACGTGTTTTCAGCATGATTAGACACGCATTTATATAGTTTATCAGGGGGAAAAAAGTTGATTTGGGGGTGACTTGCTCTTTAAACATCTTATGAAGATCAGGAAGTAAAAGTTTAATAAAACTAAAGCAGAACGAGTTAAAATGGGTTCTTCATTAAACCACAGATAATGGATACTAGTTACAACCATAACCCACTACCGTGAGACCGGATCAGGTCTGGAAAAACAAACCATCCCTTTTTAAAACTCCTGATTAATAATCAGCTGGTCTAAAACACTTTTAACACACTGAAGAATAAAATATGACCTAAAAAGTCCAAACATTATTATTAAAACACACATTTAGCACTGCTGTGGGCGTAGAAACGTCCTAAAGATCAGAGTTCTCAGAAATCCCAGCAGATGTGCAGGACTCACTTAGACATAAAAGACTTTATTAACATGAAAAACCATAAATAATAGAAACCTGACTCCAGAATGATGCAAACAGGACAAAAGCGTCAACAACCCTCTTGAGTAAAACAAACGGAGCCTTTGAACCTGAGGAAGCATCAGAATCAGGAGGCTGGGACGTAAAAGTTTAAATAAATTCACCGTAAGCGTGTCTGAAACACCAGAAGCAGCTTCTGTTTGGAGCTGCTGCAGCGTAAAGCGCCACAGAAGAAGAAGAGCGTAAATGGTCAGACAGTCTACGTTTAGCCCAGGGTGACCATGCTCATTAGCTCCACATCTGCAGCATTCATCCGTCCCAGCAGAAGCTGCCGAAGCTGTTACAGCTTCAGAGGGATGACGGGCCAGTATTTGGGCTGCTTCCGGTCACAGTTTCGATCAAAAGTCAGCTGCATGGCCGCCTCCATGGCCAGAATCTTGGCAGAGTCTTTGCCGTACAGTTTCTTCATCTCGGCGACTCGTCTTTCACCCGGGCGCTCGGAGGGAGGAGCGGCGCTGCTTCGAGAAGACACGTCATGCAGGTCCTGGTCTGCAGGGACATAGCTGTCCTGTAGCTCCGCCTCCACCTGCTGCTGCTTTTCTGCAAAAAGATATTTTAGAGTCACACACTTCCTGTAACTCGTCTATCTGCTGTCCACCTCCACGCTGGACTCACTCAGCTCCTCTCGGTGTCTCTCTGTGTGGGCGAAGTACTGCCGAAGCTCTTCACTGATCTCCATGTTGCTGACGTCACACTCGATCTCGCTCTCCGAGCTGCACTCCTCCTCTTCATCCTCCTCGCTTTCGCTCTCCTCGGCCCGCCAGTCGGCATAGCGCTGGTGGCTGCTGGGAGACTCCTGGTGCCAGTGAGTCGGGCCGTAGGCAGCCTCCCAGGACTTGCTGTAGGCCCGTCTGTGTCTCTGGTACCAGCCCATGGCCTGCTGGTAGTGCTGCCAGTAACGGCTGTAGACGGGGCTGGAGAACCATGACATCACTGCGCCCACATCCTCCTGCATGAAGAGCAGCCAGAGAGGATTAACAAAGTCACAAAAAAGTATAAACAAATTAGTTAAGAATCTTAATAAAACATTTGTTAATATCTATTTATTTTCTGTAAAATTAAAATTGTAATTGTTATAAAATATAACAAATGTAATTTTGTATACTAAATATTATCTTAGGAAATGGAATTTATTATTGAATTAAATCTTCATTTTACAGTAAATTAATTTTTCAACAAGACTATTTAGTTGTTTTAAGTTTCTAAAGCCTTCAGCGCTGATGATGACGTTTGTCCCTCTAGGCCACCGTAGAATCCCTTTAGCAACACGGGGTCTGATTAGCTTTCATGTTTTTGGGCAAAAGAAGTAGATCTCAGCGACACCAACAGCTAAATGAAACATTTTAGCTTCTGTTTAGAGTTATTTTACACTGCGGAAGTTCCCGTAAACTTGATTACTCCAGCAGGTCTTCAGCCCGCAGATAAATGCGGTAAATAAAGATGCGCACGCGGACGTCATCGTAAGCCTAGCTAGGTGATAAAGTAGCTTTAACACAATCTAGACGGTGCAACCAGATAAACACATTAATAATGCGCTGTTCTTACAAGACATCAGATTTAGAAACATTTACCTCTAGAGAATTTTTCTGTCGCTTCATGTTTCCACGGTGAAAAACTCCCAGAAGCCTGCGCGGCTGCGCGATGTGACGTTCACGAACGAATCGAATCTTTTGAACGATGAGAGCCGAGTCCCTGTAGAGAGCCGTTCATCTTAACAAACCTCCCCTGAAGTCGGTCAAACTCACCCACTCAAACCCCACCCACCGCTGTGACGGACATAGGTAGGACGAACCATAGAAACACGTTTGACACCCCCCCCCCCCCCCCCGCCGCCGCTCCGTTGGCTTCACTTCGATCAAAAGAGCCAGTCTTTTGAACGGCTCTTTGAGGTAAATGACCGACTAATGAACGGCTCCCATGAAAGAGCCACAAATCCCATCACTATAAGCGGCTGAGTGTAATATCCAGCTAGCTGGCGCCCCCTGGTGGATGACGCGTGAGTTAATCATGGCTTCTTCATCATACTTTAATGTTGTTTATATAAACAGTGTTAAATTTACCTAACCACATTTTATATTTAATTAATTTGTTTTTACATCATAGTCAAGATATCTATTGACAAGCGAAACCTCCACGTTCACATCAAACTACACGAGAAGAGTAGATTGGAATAAAAAACGGTATCATTTTAAATCAAGCCTTAGAAAAGCAACTACATCACTCATTTACTCAAGATTTCAGAAAAACTTTGAACTCTAATTATAAACGTTTTAATGTGGCTTAAATTGGAATTTTTATTAGCTTCACAAAAAAAATATTCTAAAAGAATCTGAGCTTTGATTGGCTATCAACACCAGCATCATTGGTTTATTTATTACTTATAAATATATTTTTATTTTTATTATTTATTCTCTTAATAAAATTATAAAGGTAAACAGATCAGATTTTGATCCGTTTTTGCAGCAAAAACAGTTAATTAAATAGTTTTGGTTCTTTGTCTTATTTTTTGGCTCAAACGTGTTAATTATAAGTGAAGCTGAGGTTTGATAACATGTAAAAATATAAGAGCACAAATGTCATGTTTTAAACTCCAGCTGGCGTTTCAGCGCCTATGTGGGTCACACTTTAGCTCAAGGCTTCTAAGCTCTCAGCCAAAAAGGCTGCCACCGTTTCTGAGCACGTTTCTTTCTTTGATGTTAGAATAAGAGTTTCACGTCAGGATGAAGAACTCATTCGCTTTGACTTTTATTTAATTTCAGATGAACCCAAAATTTCTCATTTCTGCATTTCAGGCCATCATAATAAATGTTTGAACTGGAGAAGTTAGACACAAAATTAAGCTACACTGAACAAAAAATATAAAATCAACCCTTTTGTTTTTGCTCCCATTTTTCATGAGCTGAACTCAAACATCTGAAACAGTCTAAACATGCGTTAGTGAGCACTTTTCCTTTACCAAGATAACCCATCCCACCTCACAGGTGTGGCATATCAAGGAGCTGATTAGACAGCACGAATTAATGTTTCAGGTGAAATATTATTTCTGAGCAATTAGCAGCCATAGATGAATATGATGCCGATAGAGAAAGGCAGCGCCTCCATCAGCTCTTAACTTATGAACATGCAAGGTCCATATTTGGTACTGTGTCACAGTCACGTTGCCACTCTGATGCAAGCATCACAACAGGAAGAATCGATGCAGCTGCAGAATTATCTGCTAAGGAGGCTCAGTATAAAATTATACAAGAGGAAATCAAACAAAGGGAGAAAATAAGAGAAATGGAAGACAAACACAGGCGGGAACTGGATGTTCAAAAGTCTAAACTAGAGCATTTACAAGTAGAAAAGGGAAGGCAAGCAGCACGCGCAAAATTTGAGACTTATGACAAGGAATTGAAAGGTCATATGGAAAGTCAGCTAATGTTACAGAACAATGGGACTTCTTTTCTCAACAAAAATTTTGCACAACCAGCCCCAATGCTCTCTACAGGTTCATATATCCCACCTGTGCAACAAAATGCATCCATTCCCCTCATCAACTCTCCACGACAACCACACTCTCAAATTGCCACTCCATTACCTCCAACAGACATTTCTCTGCTGGCTGAAGCTATCCTAGATAGCATAGATGTAAACAGAATCCCAGGACCAGTACCCGTCATATTCAGTGGAGATCCCATAACCTACATTGAATGGAAGTCTTCCTTCAGCTCACTAGTGGACTGTAAAATTATACCTCCTGCTGAAAAACTGCACTTATTAAAAAGATACATTACTGGTCCTGCACTTAAGTGTCTTGAAGGAACATTTTATGGTAGTGATGACGAGGCATATGAAGATGCATGGAGAAGACTTGATCTGCGCTATGGTCAGCCATTTGTTGTCCAAAAGGCATTTAGAGACAAACTGTCTAAGTGGCCTAAAATCCACCCAAAGGATGCAGAAGGTTTAAGGACATTTTCTGATTTTCTCACAACCTGTCTTCAAGCAACACCACATGTAAAGGGCTTGGAGATACTAAGCGACTGTGAGGAAAACCAAAGGTTACTGCAAAAGATTCCTGAAAGGGTTGCAACACGTTGGAATCGTCAAGTCACAGTTGCTCTCATGAAAGGTAAAACTTTCCCTTCTTTCAAGGATTTTGTTGAGTTTGTAGCACTTGAGGCGGAAATTGCTTGCAATCCTGTGACTTCTTCATATGCACTCCATTCGTGCAGCTCATCTTCAGAAAATAGACACACAAAGGAGATTAAACCAAACAGATCTACAACTCAAGTCTTTACAACACAAGCTACAATGCATGAAGATAAAACAAAGTCAAATTACACAAGATTAAAGGTAGCTTGCATGTTTTGCAAAGATGAAGACCATCAGTTGTCAACGTGCCCAAGCTTCACAGAAAAGTCACTCGACGACAAATGGACATTGTAAAGGAAAATAAACTTTGCTACGGGTGCTTAAAAGTGGGCCATAATGCCAAAAACTGTTGTCATCGCCACACATGTGACTTGTGCAAAAAACGGCATCCTACTTGTTTGCACAATGAAAATCACAAACTAAATGAAAGACTCCAGAACTCAACAAGCATCACTCCAACCACAGAAAGTGGTACTACGGCAGCCACAGCCCTATGGGTCAAACAGGTAGTACCTCCATGATAGTTCCTGTATGGGTTTCTACTGCCCAGAACCCATCTAAAGAGCAGCCAGTGTACGCTTTATTAGACACACAAAGCGACAACACATTTGTCAGTGAAGAATTATTCAGTCAGTTGCAAGCAGACTCCCATCTAGTGAAGCTAAAGCTAACCACAATGCTGGGAGTTCACATGACGGTCAAAAGTCAGAGAGTAGCAGGGCTACGAGTGAGAGGTTATGCTTCAGATGTTCACATTGACCTCCCACCGTCTTACACAAAGGATTGCATCCCATTTAACTATGATAACATACCTACGAGCGAAACCGCAAAGCAATGGCTCCATCTGTCAGAGATTGTTTTTTTTTTTCGGAACTGCGCTGCTCTGAGTGGCTGCATGTTGGAGTAGCTCCAATCAATTTCCCTCTGGGATTAATAAAGTATTTTTGAATTGAATTGAATTGAATAAAGTACCTCCTCTCTTGAGGACTACTCATTGGATTTAACTGTCCTAGAACTCTAGCTCCAAAACAGGTTATACTTGGAAAGGATGATGAACCATTTGCAATCTAGACAGATCTGGGATGGAGCATTGTTGGTGGCTTAACATCGGAGTCAAATGAATCTGAAACAAGTTTTTGCCACAAAGTTATGGTAAAGGAACAGCCTCCAGTAACACCAATGGATGTAATTAATGTTCCGGAGTCAGATTTTAAAGACACACAAAAAAACAGCAACGAAAAAACAGTCTCACAAGAGGATCTCATTTTTTTGGACAAACTCAAGGAGGGACTAAAGAAGAACAAACAAGGACACTATGAGATGCCTCTTCCATTCAAACAAAGGCCATATTTACCATACAACAAAAGGCTTGCAGAAATCAGACTGGAACACTTAAAGCGAAAGTTTAATAAGGATGAAAACTACAAAAGGGACTTTGTTGCTTACATGAACGAAATAATAGAAAGAGGAGATGTGGAAGAAGTACACACTGAAGGAGTACCTGGTGAACAATGGTACATTCCCCATCATGGGATTTACCACCCCAGAAAGCCCACAAAACTGCGTGTCGTATTTGACTGTTCTGCCAAACACAGCGGAACAAGTCTCAATAATCATCTCCTCCTCGTCACGGTTTAGTGAAATTAAACTTCTGGTTGAAACATCAAAGTAAAACACGTTGACCTGTAAACTGTTCAGATTCATATCTGTACAAAGCGATGACACCATACCAAGTCTCCTTCATCTGGACCAGTAGGGGGCGGTCTTGGAACAGTCCCAGCACATTTACAGGAAGCTGTGGGATGATCCCACCACTAGGGGTCGCTGTGTGTTCTGATCTTCAGGTTGGAGCCTGTTAGTGGTGAGGTCCACTGGGGCGTGGGCCCCTGACAGCCTTTCAGAGAGGCACCTCTGCTCAGTCAGGAGTCCTCCTGGACCACTGCTGATGTTCAGGTTTTTACTCCATGGAGAAGAAGAAATTATTTTTATAGGACACCTCAAAATAAACATCACAGGACGCTTCAGAAAAACAAAACATGACAAATTAAAGAGAATATTTATAAACAATGATTTTAAAATATCAAAAATGGCAAAAAAATTTTATTGTAAAGTAAAAAATGAGAAGGAGGACAATCTTAAAAAGGCAGAGTTGGTCGAAACGGCAGCATGAAGAGAAGCTAGTGATGAAGAGGAGGTCCCACCAAAGCCCGAAGAGGTGAGTTTAAAGGACACACACACACACACACACACACACACACACACACACACACACACACACACACACACACACACACACACACACACACACACACACCTCTGAACTGAAACTATTGCGTTGCAGCAGCTGATGAGTCTGGTGGGTGTTTCACACGTGTGTAAGTGTGTGGTAACATGTGTATTCATGTCTGTAGATGTGTGTGTGTTTTTACACACCTTTTCTACTTGAGGAGTTGTGTAATCGTAGATCTGCCCCGTGTGAAGAGGTGAGAAGGTTAAACCGAAACCACCTCAGAGCTTCTGGACCACAGCTGAGCTTCATAAACAGTAGCTTTATTTATGCTAGCAGCTTAATTATACACCTGGTTGCAGGTCTCTCTCTGCAGCAGACCAGAGCTCTCTGGGGGTTTGTTGAGAACAGGTTTCAGATGAATTTCCTATTTTATAAAGAGGCCACATCCTTTCTGAAACCAGACGGTGTTTGTAGCTAGAAACGGGTCCGGTCCTCTGCTACGTGGAGCAGATCTTCTACATGTACCGACGCTGTTGCTGCTCTGGCTCTAGGACCTGATGGATGCACTGAAGTTTTGTTTGTTTCTGTTTTCTGCTCTGGGTCTTCAGGGTGCTAAAGGTAGATGCCCTTTCTACTAAACGCTTTAGTGGTTTTGTTGTAACAAGCTCAAACTCTTTAACCCTTTGATGCATGAATTATGAAATCTTCAACCAGGATTTTTTTAAACAATTTTTTTCATTCCTCTTTAGGCGTGAATGAAACAAATTTCAACAAATATTTTTTGTAAAATTTTATAATTTACAAATATTTTATTACATGTCGATCTCAGTGGACAGCGTGCATTCTGAGCATGAAATATGTTGGCTTGGCTTACTGAAGTGCAAATGGAGGAGCTTAAATGCAATAAAGTCTTCAACAGCTGTGCTTAATAGCAAAACCAAATAAATAACAATTTTGAGTACCTGTCCACTGTAGTGACCTTTATGCATCAAAGGGTTAAATAAAGATCAGTTCAGGTTATAGTTAACTTCTTCCAGAGAGCCAGGAGAAGATGGTTGGGAAGGAACCAGACGAGACTCCGATCTGCACCAACGATACACACAGCATCATCGTTCTGGTCGTGTGTAAGATCAGACCCCAGAGCAGCAGACAGTGTTTGCTCAAATATCAGGAAGAACGAGGTTTTGCTCATCAGTGTGACTCTAAGTTCTCCCTGATGACCAAGAACCAGACTGTGTTTCTGCTCCTGACCAATTTAACACCAGCTGATGGTGGGAACCACACCTGTGAGTGTGCATCGTCTAATGGGACCTTTTTTCTGCATCTGAACATCTCCGTCAGAGGTGAGTTCATGTTCTTTCATCTAAACTCAAAGGATGTGAAGCTGGTTTCATCTGCTTGAGTCTTAAAGTCAGACCTGCTCGTCTGTTAAAGACAAGGCCGGATTAACCACATGGGCAACTGGGCAATTGCCCAGGGGCCCACAAACTCTAAAGGGCAGCAGATAAAGGGCCCAGGGCAGCAAGGGCACGAGCAAAATACTGTATCTGTTATCTCCCGCTTTATATTAAACTAGGGTGACCATACGTCCTCTTTTCCCCGCACATGTCCACTTTTCACGCTCTGTCCGGGCGTCGGGACTGGGGGTTCTTATATTGATGAAAATGTCCGGCTTTTCATCCAGGAGCAGGGATCGAATTATGGGGGAGCTGGATATCCTACACATCCAGTGGAGCCGGAAAAAACGTTTTCTACCTAGATTACACCATTTATGGACTCTAGAGCGGCAGAGTGATGATCGTTGTGGCACAGCGCCCCAGGCTGCTGCTTCCAGCGCACAGTCCATTCTCAAAGTGGCGCAACCAAAAAACTATAATTAACACACGATCGTTCATGTCTGCACATGTTCTCTACTTTCTGTCTTATTTGTGCCTGAAGTGCTCTGCTACTGTGGAGCTCATCACCTGTGCTGCGGTGATTTCACCTCACTGACGCAGCATCGAAATGCGCTCTCCGCTTTGCGGTCAGGAGATCCCTTTGATCTGCTCAGAAGTAACTGATGAGGTGAAAAAGTAAGAATCCAGGCAGCAGTTTTTCTGGAGAGTTTAGAGGAGATGCAGGAAGATGAAAGACAGACAGGACAGGAAATAGCTAAATAAAAACAAGAAAACAAAACAAAGTGTTGAAAAGTAAAATGTAGGTAGATTTATCTCCACTACACCTTTTTACCTGTATAAAACAATAAGTTATATACATATAATATTTATACATCTGATACAATTCAGATCACCTTCAAAACTCAGTCACACACCCAGGGCCGTTTCAAGGCATTTAGGGGGCCAAGGCTAAATGACCTCCCCCCCCCCCCCCTATAACTGGGCTTCCCAGAAGCCTCTGTGTAATAATTCATACCCTCTCCAGTAGTATTAGTTATACAGTGTTTATAAAAGCCCCTCAGACATTACTGACATGTTCTAATATTATCAGATGAAAAACTAAATTATCAGACATGATGTCTCATCTGCTTCTTTTATAAACTTGCAAAAAGTAACAAAACCATGTGAAAGCCACTATTTGTGGATTCTCTGAAAGTTTCCATGGAGTGTGTGACAACTTATTTTATCATTGATCCTATCGTCTAATCTCACAGCTGAAACAAGCATCCTTAATAATCTGTGCACAGGAAGCTTACCGATGCTGTAGTAAAACAAAAGTTATAATAATTTATTATTAATAAAACCTTGTTGCAGCACTAAAGCAGAAAAATTAGATTTTGCAATAAAAATGCTAAATATTTACATATGAATTGTTTTAGAGCCCTTTTATTGGCAGAATCTGATATTAATTTAGTTCTTACAAAAAAATGGGTCACAACGTGTTTGTGCAGCGTTGCCATAGTGTGACGTCATAGGCACAGATCCCCTGTCCTCTTGTTTGGAAATGGAAATATGGTCACCCTACATTAAACAAACTGTCCACCCGGGCTTTTGCGCTGCACAGAGACGCTTCGCTGCCTATGACTGAACGTCAGTTGAGAGTCAATCTCATGCAGACTGACCAATGAAGAGAGGGCCTCAAGTTAAGACCCTCTCATCATTGGTCAGTCCACACGAGGTGGGTCAAAGGTTACTCTGGGTGGGTTACATGATGTCAGGCATTCAAGTATTGAGTATATTTACTGCATATTACAGTAAAATATTCTGTATGTGACCATATTATGGTGATCCCTGGGTCGTGATGATGGGGCCCTTGAATATTGTTGCCCAGGGTACAACAAAGTGTTAATCTAGCCCTGGTTAGGGACACGTCTTCTCTCCATGTTCACGTTTTCTCTTTAATCCAGCAGATCAGGGTGAACGTGCTTCTGCTGGAGATGCTGCTCCACACAACTGGACGATTGTGGTTGTAGCCATTATGGTGACTGTAATTATTCTGGGATGTATCTGCAGAAGGCTGAAACGGTGAGAAATGAAGATCTTTACTGTCTCCTTTAATAAACACATGCATCTCCTTATCAGCAGTTAGATGTTTACGTTTCACACAAGGTGAGACAGCTCATCTCACTTCCTGTGTAATTTCCATAACACAGACTGTTTGTTTATGTTGTGTTGCAGAAAACCACCGTCACAAAACAACCGTCCTAACGAGGTACCTGATATCAGAATAGCTTAATTTCCTGTTAAAAAGAACATTTTCATCATTTATTTTATTGTTTCTGCAGGAATCAGAGTGGATTGAACCTTACAGCACCTTCATTCACAAAGAAAATGAGCTCTACTCTAATCGTCTCACATAACTGATGAACAGATGGACTGGTTTATTGTCCACAAGGTGTCGCTGTGTTGTTCTTTTAAAGCTTTCTTACCAAAATCTGCCTGTTTTTATTATTAAACTTATTCTGTTTTTATTCATATTGAATGAAACGTTGTTTTTTATTCTTTGGGTCATGCAGAATTCTTTTTCCGGTCTTTGGACGAGATTTTCTGGTGAAAACTTGATTTTGTAAAAGGAAAATGTCATTAAAGTAATTTAACAACGGGAGACAGCAAAGATAAAATGTTAAGATGCTATTTTTTATTTTATCTTTACAGAGTACACCATAAATAAAGAGGGTTTGTCATCTGGCTACTTCCATCCACAGTGGAGCTCCTTTTATTCCTTCTCAATAAGAGTCTTAAACATTCACATGTACCTAAAAAATCTCTGGCTTAAAAAACAAGAAATAATTAAACTGTTTACCAGATTAAGTTTAATGAGACAACAGTATTAATAAAACATTGTGAAAGCTATAAATGCTGTGAGTTACAGGTATATGTTTTATTGTGAAGGGCTAGTTCCACTATGGATACTCTGTCATCAGGATGATTCAGACCGTTGTTTTTATATTTGACTCTTATTGTTTTTATTGGTTAACTTTTTAACATGCTGTCCTTTTGTTTTATTTGTTGTTTTATGGTTTTAGTTTTTTTAAACTCTGCTTAATTATGTTTTTCTTTTTGGTTTGAATGTTCAGCACTTTGAGCCACCTTAACTGGTGCTAAAAAGGTGCTCTACAAATAAATAAATGATGATGGAGACGGATGCTGCTGAGAAACAAACCTCCTCCTGCTAAAAGTGAAGCCTTTGCAGAAGTTATAAAAGCTGCAGTTCCCACCTCATCCACTAGGGGCTGGCTCCAGAAAGTAACACGTTCCCATTGACTCCCATGTTAAAAACACAGCAGAAATAAACATGTTTACAGCCTGGAACAACATTTTAGGTTTAATTTACATTCATGGCAACTCAGAGGAGGGAGAATTATTTAGTAATTTAGATGTAATTAAAGCATAAATAAGGGCGTGTCCATTTGACTGACAGCTGTATAATAAGCCGTCAGCGCTAGCAGCTTTTACTTCTGCTTGCTCCAGGAAAGACCTCAGCCTCGGCCTTCCCACTACCTAGAATGTCCCCTCTGACTCAGGTTGTTTTATTTTCAGGTTTACTGTAATGTTCCTCCAGGGTGCGATGATTCTAGGTGATCATTATGTGTTAGGTAATTCCCGGATGGTTTACCAGGAAACATTCAACATATAATTTCTGTCGCCCCGAGCGTTCCGCTCCAACTGGGAAAACTGAAATCCCAAATGTTCCAGATGTGAATCGCTTTGAATCTAATGACATTTAAGAAGTAAATGAAAAAGATCTAACATGGAAAAATCATTAAAGAAACAGTTTTTTAATGATTATGTGTGATTCTAACGGGCCACTCTGAGTGTTTCATGCAGGTTGAACATGAAAATAGTCTCCTACACATACCTCCTGCTTCAGCTTCTGATAGAAAATAGATGGTGAAACTCCAGGATTAGAAGACCCTGACAGATCTACGTCACACTGTCACTTAGATTCCTGGACTCACCCATCTTGACTCACAATGGGGAAGGCTGTTGTTGGTTTAGCATCCAGGAAGCTAACCGTTAGCATTAGCAACTCCACCACACAGCAGAACTCCTCCAGGCTTGTGTTATTGGTGGAGATGAAACGTCAACTTTGCAGAGCAAACAGTCAGTGGTAGAGTTGTGTTGCTGCTAGCCAATCAGAGGAGAGATGTCCACATAACAGGAAGTGACTCCAGGTCTTGCCGTCTAAAGCTATTTACTCCTCCAGCTGAGCTGCAGTTTGGCGCATGAGCACAAACCACAGTCAGAACCCGTCCTCCACACGGAGGCAGAAGGAGGCTACCCCGTTCTCCGGGGTAAACCCCAACGTACAAGCACCAAGAGGGGGGCAACAAGTATGCCCACCCCTACTCTGTGCCTCTCAGTGGGAGCAGCTCCAGACTGGTAGTAGAGTCCAGCCTCTCTCAAGGAAACTGGTTCTGGAGCCGTGAGTCGAGGTGAGTCCGGCTATAGCTGGAACCTCTCAACCTCACATACCATCCCAGGCTCTTTTCCCTCTGAAGAGGTGACATTCCACGTACTGAGAGCTAGCTTCTTGGACGACCACACACACTGCACCTGCCCCATCGGCCCCTCCCATGGGTGGTGAGCCCATGGGAAGGAGGACCCGCGTCTCCTCTTCGGGCTGTGCTCGACCATCGGGTGTGTGGTCTGAGGTTGCTGTAGCTCTGTTGAAATGTGCAGAACAAGATGTTTTTCTGACAGAACTGGCAGTCGAGACAAATGAGGCCCTGTGATTATCTTTAATCACTGTTACATCTGATCAAAACAAGCAGCTACTTTCACTTCTCAAAGCCTTTTTGAGTTTCAGGTCATTTTGCTGTTTTTGTGGTTTTACAGCTCGGTGTTTCCCAGCTAGCTCAGACTTTTCCTTTAATTCAGAGAGGAACCATGAGGCCAAAAGCCTCTGAAAGCCCCGGACGCCTTCCTGCTTTCATGCCGCATGAATACAATGGATGCATGTCCGATTCACACATTTCCTGAAAAATCTGATGCTTCTTTACTGATGATGTTACAGAAAAGGTGCAGAGCTGCTGCTGTAGAAGGCTTAGATGGTTAATGAAACAGATGCAATCAGCAGTTAGGCTGATTTAATCAGACCAGTCTGCAACACTCAGAGTCTTTCTGCACACTTCTGCTTGTCTCACCAGTTTGACCCCGAGTCAGCACCGAGTCATCCTGACAGTCAGAGAAAGTCATCTTTGCAACACTTGTGCAGCTGTGTTAACATATAAAGTTTTTACTGCGCTGATGATGCAGAACACGCCTAGATAATCTGTTTCTGTGAGACTGAAGCTTTTTACAGACGGCGTTCATCTGGAAACTGAAACACAAACACAAGTCCTAACAAAAACACCAATAATCCCTCCCTCTCTCAGGAGAGCTAGGGCCTTTCCAGCTCCGTGGTGCACACCAGGAATTAAAAACAACTTCCTCATCCTGGTTTTGGAATTAGGATTACATTATTATGATGATAATTGTGTTTAATCTCCCGAGTCTCAGATTGTTTCAGACCCTGAGCTTAACTCATCCATCATCTCTTCCTAGACAAGGCAGCGAGGTTTCCCTCTGACATGAAGTTACCATCACTGGACCGAGCTCCAGGAAGGTCTTCGTGGACTTCCTCTGGACAGTTTCATGAGAGAAAGTGAGAGTGACACCGACCTAGAGCTGAAATGTTCAAATGAACTCAACTTTACTCATACAGCACGTTTCCATAGTGACACAATGTGCTGCAGAGTAGATACAACAACCACGACCCTCAAAAAGGAAGCAGCAGCATCACTTACTGAAGTGAAACCACAGATTTGATCAGATTAAGGTCAGAATAATCTGCTGTTTTTGTCTCATGTTGTAAATAATAAATGTTCATCATGGTCTTTTCACTGATGTTGATTATTTCCTGTCATTTCCTCCTCCTCGTGAGGGGAGTCTCCAGGAAACGGGTGCTGAGAGTTCCCATGACTGAAATCACGCGGGTTCAAACCTCAAAATGCCCGACGGCCGAAGGGAAGTTCTGGTGTCGCTGATTACCACGAGGAGCTGTCGGTGCAAGCAGAAGTACAGCGAGTATTTACTGGATGTCATAGTAGGAACAACAATAATAATAATAATTATCATTATTGCTACAATAATATTCATCCCCATAAAAATTTATATAAATATAGAATTTCAAAAATGTCACTAATTCATTTTCTTCTTATTTCTTTATTAGTTGTGCTTATTTATTTTATTATTGTTGTTATTGTTGACCCGGTTTAAAATAGTTAGTTGAAAATCCATCATCACTAGAAAATAATGCTGATTATTTATTAACATAAATATTTGACTAAAATATATTTAACTTGATATCTGAAGAAACATTTCTGGGAGAACTTGTGTATTGTGAAGAAGCCCCACCCACTTTGTGTTTCCTTTCCCCTGCCTATAAGGACTTCCCTATGAAGCAAAACAGAAAGCAGCAGAATGATCGTCCTTCTGGTTGGAATCCTTTTGGCATCTAAAGGTAATTTTTCACTTTGTTTTTATTTTCATATCTAATAGAAATGTTCCTTATTTAACTAAATATAAAACACTAATGCAGCTTCTTTGTTTGGACTTTTTTATATTTAATAAAATAATAAAATAGTTAAATATTAGTTTATTACCCGAATCAAATTGTTATTGATAATAAATATGATTTATTATCATTAATATTTTAAAGTGTCTAATGGAAACCTGACAGATGTTTATTAAATTCACTAATAAATATTTCTATTCAAATGTCTTTGTAGAATTCACTTTGACCTCCAATTATTTCAGAAATGAATGTTTTAATTTTATTTTTATTTATTTGAATTTATTTCAGCAGCTGAGCTCAAAATTAAAGTAAATAAAAAAGACAAGTTTACGTAGCTTACAGTATAAAAATAATCAATTTACTGCTAATAATAATAATTTAAAATATTTTATTTCTCTAAAATGTATCTAATCATATTTGAGCATAAAGTTTAAACAAAAATTGTTTTAATGTAATATTTAAAGTTAATATATTCTGATAATATATTGTTACCATTGAACGTACCACATCTGCGCCAGATGTTTCTCTGACCTCTACCCCTCTAACAGGACTGGTACAGGACATTAGATCTAAGTACTGCAGGAGATACGTATCTAATGTAATTATTACTGCTGTTGACTGACATCAGTGGTGCTGCCAGTCAGCAGGACTCGTGGCTTTAATACCATCAATCTGCTCTAGAGGCCTCTGAATGAAAGGGTTAAAGTGTTTTGGTGCCTTTACCACCAAACAGGTGAACTACGTTATCCTCCTGCTAAAGAGCAGTGTTGAGATCAACGGTCAGGTTTCTGTCTCACCTAAATGTCGTAAACTTTGATTCCAGCCAGCTCCTCTCAAATCAGCGGACATGGAAGTTCAACAGTCGAATTTGGAGGAAACGCGAGTTTCACCTGCACAGTTGCACCTACAGCAGGTAAGTCCCACCTGTTTAGAGCACCTGTGTAGTTCTCAGAAAGCGGTCCAAAAGGTCAGCTGTGACGGGCCTGGCTGTTTGTCCACCAGGTGTGCTCCAGGTGACGTGGCAGAGGCCTTCAGGTGAAGCCATAGAAAACTTAGCCACGTTCAGTAAACAGTTTGGAGAGCAGGTGAACGAGCCCTACAGAGGAAAGTTGAGCTTCACGGAGAAGTCTCTGAACTCGTCCTCCATCACCTTAAGGAACGTGACATGGGAGGATGAAGGATGCTACGTTTGTGCCTTCAACGTTTTTCCTGAAGGGTCCAAAAGGAAACAGTTTTGCCTGACGGTACAAGGTAGATACACGGGCTGAGAATACTTTAAAAAGCTTCTTTTGTCTGTTTCTAATTCCAAATCCTCCCTAAAGGAATATCCAAGGTGAGCACAAGCCACATTCCCACCAACAGACCCAACACAGAATTCAGACAGGAAGTGTTCAGCTGCTCAGCTACAGGAAAACCAGCTCCGTCCATCAGCTGGGACGTCTCACCTGGAGCTGAGACTCCAACCGAACCACAGACGAGTACGGTCTCCAACGGCGACGGAACCGTGACCAGCAGCAGCAGCATCACACTGGGAATTGCTGCAGACTGGACGGGAACAGTGGACTGTCTGCTGAACAAGGAAAAGCGAGGAGGAAAACTGGAACGTGTCTTCTCCTACCGCAGAGAGGAGCAGAAAGAAAACAGTAAGGGAGACCAGAAACCATTTAGGCTTTTTTTTTTTCCTGTAACCTGATCAGATCGGAACAACAAGGAGAAATTCAGTTTCCAGTTAATTAAATAGTCCCATCATTCACTAACCGGAAGGTTTTTATTTAGATCCACCTAAAATAAACTCTTGGCTCCGGTTAAAGGAAGTCCTGAAGGAAATTCCGGATATCTCAGTCACATTCCCAGTAGTAGTGATGTCACATGTTCCGACAAACCCTAAAAGTCCTGTTATTCCACCAAACCAGGAACCCAGGAAATCCCTTAGAGACATTCCCACTCGGCTTCATTTCGTCAGCAGCAAAAACGTCAATTCAAAGGGATATTCCAGAGTTTTTAGATGTGTAAAAAAAGGAAACGAAGAATTGGTGACCTCAGTTTGGACAAACAGAGATTAGATGGGGTTTTAGCTACTAGCTTAAGGAGCTAGTAGAAGTAAATCGAGTTTATTTATTACTTGTGAAATGTTTTAACTACAGCAGTTATAAATTTTAAAAGCTGATTTTCATCCATTTTTATTTTATTTTTAACAAAAGACTCAGTGGCTTAAGATAAAAATCCCATTTAGTAGATATGCTGTGAGATTAGCTGATTTCCTGCAGAGACTAGCATGCTATCGTGTGCTATCCCTGTGGGATGACCAGCTGTCAGCTGTGCTAGAGGCCGCTGCGTCAGGTTCTTAGGTTGTCACCATGCACTGAAACCTTTCTGAGGTTTTCCTGCAGACATTAGCTGCTATCCGTGTAGCAGTGCAGAGTGATGTCATAATGTTGTGAGAACAGCAAGAACATTTCCAACTCAAGGCCATTGTAAAATAACATCTGCATAACCAGCTGTAACCTTTTAGGGACTAGAACATTCTACAGCTGGCTGTCAGCAGGATTAGGGTTAGCAAACCGAGGCTAAAGTGACTCGAGACCAGAAACTGCCCTTTTTAAAGCTCATGTGTGTTGCAGAGGATGAATCAGCTGATTTACAACTCAAGGCTCTAGTTACAGTTTCATGTTCAGGGAAACCCCGCCCCTGTTGTCACAGCCGCAGGTCTAAAAGGTCTCATGACCTCATCCTGGAAACGGCTGGTTTTTCTAATTAAAAGTCCCCCGTCAGGATTTCCCAGCTCCCTGACTCATTTCTGTGGAGACTAAATGATTGTTTTTTGTCTTCAGGGTATCATCACATCTCAATCATCATCACTTTAGTCATGTTCATCTCCTTGACCGTGGTATCAGCTGTAGTGATCCGACACAGGTGAGTTTCTTCACATAGAGATGAACCTGCTGGTGCTCACAGGAAGTTTAACTTGGCTGTTTCCTCTTTCTGGCAGGTTAAAGAAGAAACAAGAGCGCAGAGATCTGATTCCCTGACCAGACCCCGGTGTTCCTCACCACCTGTAATGTTAATAAGCCAAAGCTACAGCTAAAGCTGCTTTACTAGGAAACAGGATGTTAGTAGTTTATAAACTACAACCCAGAGCTTCGTGTTGTTAAACTACTGCTCGGCTTTTAAACCTGCAGCACTTTAACCTGGAGCCGGGGAGACTTTTGAATGTAAATAGATCAGAGCTGGTAGATTTAGCAGCCTGTGCTGCCACCTAGTGTCAACAAACAAATATTACACCAGACTCTGGAGCCTAAAGACTTAAATTCTTAATCTGATAAAAATTAGCTTTCTGATTAAAACACATACCTCAAATATTTTAGGTTCAATGTTCCTTTTGGCACTCTTTTTGCACTTTATCATAATTTATTTGTTGTTCTGATGCAGATTTATGTAAAAGATTATGGTGTTGTTCTAATGTTGTATTAACCTGTGGATCTGTGCATGCTAGAGTATTTATTATCACAAGAATTTATTAGAGGTGAACTCATCAAGTGGTCTGAAATGTGTGGAAGGTTTTAGTAAGTATTTATGATAGCAGAGTGGCATGTGGACAAATTAAAAGATGTTTAATTATAAAGTTGTTCTGTTGGTTTTAACATCATCTCATTAAGCTTTAACTGAGTAGTTTTCTAAAAGTATTCTTCATTTGGGTTTTCTATTAATCCTAAAGTGGTCATGATTATCACTCCCTCCAGAAATACACGAAGCCTTAGTTCTTCAAGTACTGATGGGTTTAATTCTTCACAGCACTTTAATCAAACTCCACCATCAAACTAAACAGTGTACATAAGCATAAAAGGAAATAAACTCTCATATCATAGATGACGATATAAAATAATACAGAGGAAGTAAAATACAGCTTATAAACATACCTCGCTGACTGCATACAACTGACAGGGAATTAATCTCTTTGTGAGCATGGACGTAATTTTCACTTTAGAAGTAGGGGGGACACCGGGGGGGTCTTCACAGTATGCTCTAATGGGAAATGGGCTTCAACACAAACGGTTGTTTTCCGCTTGGTCCTAGAGCGCAACCAGTGTCACTTTAAAATAGCGTAATATTGTTTTTGGATGGTAAAAAGTGCAGGGGTCAAAACTTGACTTTGGAAAAAGTGGGGGGGACACGTCCCCCCTGTCCCCCCCCCAAAATTACGTCCATGCTTGTGAGGATCTTACAAGTTGAAAGAAACTTCTTCAAATCTTCAAAATCTTGCAAACAAAATGGGGCTTACCCTTCTTTTTTTTACTTTATTTAACAAAGTGCAAGTATACATCAAGAGAACACAAGAAGTATACATACAGAAGAGTACATTTAACAGAACATTCAGCCAGGGGGATTAATTATGCAAATATATGTAAAAATCTACAAGTATCAATTGTTTTGAGAGCCTTTTTGTTAACAGATTGAGAAATTAGATTAATATATAGTTCTACGTCTTTAAGAAAATACAGAAAATATGGCATCTTTTTAGCAAATTTACATTTATGAATATGGAATTTAGCCAAGAGAAGTAACAAGTTTATTACAAAAAAAAAAGACATCATACTTTTTGGGGGGACTAAAAAAACAAAATAACACATTTTGCCATCTTAAAGAGAAATCCTTAAAAATATGCTGAATAATAAACCTGCTGAACTCCTTCCAAAACCTTTGTGTGAAAGAGCAGTGCCAAAACATATGA
This sequence comes from Nothobranchius furzeri, assembly GCF_043380555.1. NCBI lineage: Eukaryota > Metazoa > Chordata > Actinopteri > Cyprinodontiformes > Nothobranchiidae > Nothobranchius > Nothobranchius furzeri. The sequence goes on along the minus strand of NC_091754.1, from coordinate 47,051,661 downwards.
CTAACAGTTTCTGGATGACCTCAACAAAATCTGCAGTTAACATTAACATCTCCTTTAAACTTCACCATGTAGTGTTTTGCAGGGTAAATTTTATGAAGGATTTTAAATGACACTCCTTTTACTTTATTTACTAACACATGTTTGTGGGGAATCATTCATACTGCCTTGCAGTTGATATCCGGAACATGGCGATTCCAGTATGATGTGACATATGGGTGCGAAACAATACCTTTTTGAAACAGAATGCATATTTGTTTATTGCTGTTACCACGTCCTTGTAAAAAGCAAACTTTCCCCACTGCTGATTCAGTTGGACCTGGTAGTGTCAATTGAGTAGGTGGTAAATTATCACAATTTTTAAACAGCATTAGAGTTCCTGAGGGTATAGCATTCACCATCATTGAGAATTCCTGGGGACTGTCAGGAAAGCTATAACTTGAGCAGAAATCATTGTAGCTGAGCAGCTGTCCATCCTTGTTAAGTATATGTGCCACCAGCAGGATCCCATTCTGCACCCAAGTCTCAAGGAAAAGTGATCTGTTTTTAATTAAGAGATCTCTATTGTTCCAGATAAGGTATTTATGTGGTGAAAAGTTATGTTTATCAATAAGGGTCCACTTTAAGAGAACTTGCTTATGGAAGGATGAAGCACTGTTCGGAGGGAGGACATGCCCCGTGCATCTCAGGTATTCGTCTCAGAGCCATGAAAAGATCTACTACGTTGATTTTACAAGTCTCTATCCTTATGTAAATGTGACACAAAGTTACCCCGTCAGTCATCCACAAATTAATGTGAAAAATTTCAGAGATCCAAAAAGCTATTACGGTTTTCTGCGACAGGAAATGACGGTCTTACAGAGACATCAAAGACACCTGAAGCCAACTTTGACTTTATAAAGACCTGATGTAATGGTACCGGTACATAGTCCATCCCAATCCCTTGTACTATTGTACTGGCTTTACAGGATGAATTACTACTGAAGGGCAGACAATCAGACAGAATAAATGACTGGGAACCACCAGTGTCCCTCAGAATCTTTACTGATTTCTGATCTTCCTGCTGACCTGTCAAAGAGACAAAACCATCAAAGATGAAAGGTTTAAAACATACATCAGGTTCTTCCAGAGCAGTTGGCAGTGGTGAGGGCCCAAGCGTTTTGATCAGGTTAACACCTTTAGTTGGCTTTGGTCCTTGAGGCACCTGTTTACGTTTAAGGGCCCAGCACTCAGAAACTATATGTCCCACTTTGTGACAAAAAAAACATTGTCTTTCTGAGTTAGAACTCTGGGAACCTTTGGCTGGGTGGTATGGGGGTTTGAACTCTTTCTGAATCTGATCACAAGGAGAAGAATCAGACTTGCTCACAAAAATGTTCTTGTGTGTTAAAGCGAACTCGTCCGCTAGGACAGCTGCCTCTTGGAGGACGTTCACTTTTTGTTCATTTAAGTATAATGCCATTCGCTCGGGAACACAGTTCTTGAACTCCTCCAGCAACATCAACTCGCGTAGTGAGTTAAAGTCTGTAGCTTTGCTTGCCTGGCACCATCTGTCAAAAAGCATTTATTTTTCTCGGGCAAACTCCACAAAAGTTTGGGTGGCTGTCCTCCTTTGGGTTCTAAAACGCTGCCGATAGGCCTCAGGCACAAACTCATATGCCCTTAGGATGGCATTTTTCACTTTGTCATACACAAGACTGTCCTGCATGGACAGCGCTGCACATACCTCCTGGGCTTTACCCGCCAATTTACACTGCAGCAAAAGAGACCAAACTTCCTTGGGCCAATGCAGAGCTACAGCAATGCGCTCAAAGGCATAGAAGTATGCCTCCACTTCAGTCTCTCGAAAAGGAGGAACCAAAACAATGTTCTTTCCTACATCAAACGAGGAAGGGGCTGGAGTAGTGGACGGGTTAACAGACACCCTACCCTCGTCCTCTTCATCCTTGTCAGGAGAAGAAGAAGGCAGTTCAGGGGACAGTTTCTTAGACTGCAACTCCATCTCACATATTTTAATTGTGGTTTCAGCCTCTATTTGCAGACACTTCAATTGGAAATTTAGTTCATCTCTGCGTTCCTTCTCTCTTGCTTCAAGCTCTAGCTGTATGTCAGGTTCGTTGGCAGATCTGAAGCGTGACTGAGAGTTTCTGTTGCCCAGACGCGGAGTGATGGAGATAACCGGCGTGGTTATCTCCTGAAGGTGTGATTAGAAGGTTTTGAGGGCTGGTAAGCCTGGAGACTCGATACAAAGTCTGGTGAGAACGATGACTGAGCAATGAATGAAACGCCGGCACCTCCTTAAGTAGTGTCAGCGTGATGACGTCAGCCGCCACGTTGGTGGCAGGAATGATTGGAATGCAATCAGCTGGAGGAGTTCGTGACACCGTACAAGACGTACCTTTAAGCGTGCACTAACATTAAAAGGTGCTGTCTCTGGGGAGAACGGCACAAAACGTGGAAGAGAGGCTGGGGACTTTTCGTCCACTGGCCCAGCCGTAGGGGTCCTGGCTCCTTCCTCAGCCAGCTCGTCCAGAGATTCTGCAAGTTCAGGTACAGACGAGCCATCCGCCTTGTCCTCCCCCTGAGGGAATACACCATTTTCAACCAGGCCGTTAAACACAAGCAACTTCAAATCACGTTTCAGCATACTCTTTGTCACTGTGATACCAAAATGGGATGCAATTAAACACAAATCATCCTTTCTACACACATTAAACTGTTCTAGAGTGGAATTACTCACAAACGCCAACAAATCAAACTGCGCCATGTTCAAAAAAAAGAATAATCCCGGACGAGCCCCCACTTATGTTACAACCCTTGAGAAATTAGCGGTCCAGGAGGTTAGGGTGTAACACAAAAAAACAAACAAACTGAAAGAAGGCATTTAATATACAAATAAAAGAAAAACAACCAGGAACTTCTTAACACTATAACAAAAAGAGGGAAGTAGTTCAACGTCAGGGTCTCCAGGCCAAAACAACAACAAAAACCCCACCCCTTTTGCTAAAACAAAAAAACATGCAACCCTTCTCTAATGAAAAGAAACAAATACAATGCCTGGGCTACACTGGCTGTCCACAAAACAGGAGAAAACGGTGCATCAAAGAAAAAGGCAGAGAACCCCTACCAAATACTTCCCAACTAATAAAAGAATGAACATCTAGCACAACCAGTATCCACTAAATACTACTGGTATCACAGTAGCTTATGCTACACAGGTTTTAACACCTTCACAATCACCAAAACAGCCTGTGCCCAGGAGTTAGGGGCTGCAGTGCTGGCTGGCTGGCTGGAGCTTGTATGCAGGTCCATTGATGAGGAGCAAATGATCCCAGCTGGGCACCCGGGTGTGGCAGCAGACCCGCAAACAAACACCAAACAGGAAGCTCTCTACTCCAAGAGAGCCCCTACAGGTCAATGGACGTAACAACCAGACATCCTGATTGGAGATTCGGCACACCTGCTGCCCCCTCCGCTCCTCACCTGTGGGAAATTGCCTCAAATACCTTGGCTCGGGAACATGACAAGGTCAGCAAACTGACAGGAAAGGAGAAGACAGCCAGACAACGCCAGCAGCAACAGAAAGACTGAACGGAGGCACCAACCAGCCTGCTGGATTAATAAGGCTGCTAAAGCTGACCTTAATGTTTTAAATGCAAACTTTATTAACACTGATACTTTATTCACCCGCTGAGGCGATGCTGAGCTGCATTATGTTGCATTAGCTGTGTCAGAGGCCAGGGGTCATCCAGAGTATGCTGGCACTGTTTTTTTTATTCAGCCGCAAACACCCATGTTCATCATCATCTTCAATACAGTTCAGTCCCACCTTTTGGTACATGAACTCCTCCTAAGTCTCACCCCAGCTGTCACCTGTTGATGGGCTCTTCAGTCGGGTTTCTACTGAGAATAGGTGGTGAGGACCTGCAGGAGGTTCTGGAGCATCAAGACCAGAATTACTTGGTTCTGTAACCATATCTTCATCCCTCAGAATGCTGTAAACACTGACATACACACACATGCACAACCTGCTGAGCCCCCTCAACACACACTACTCTGCACGTTCTTACTTCAGAATGACGAGATGAGACCGTTGCTGTCTGTCTTTTCTGACTTTCACGTTGTTTTCTCTCGTTATCCCCGCTTTGTGTCACTTTCTGGCTCTGGGAGTCTGCACTGAACATTTCAGAGACTGGCTCCATTTGTGAAGAACTACACTTAATCTGTGCTTTTAGATTAATCAAACTAAAACTGAAGTGGTTTAATAATAAATATGTGTGATGTCATTATTTCTACTTGAGCTGTGCCCTTCAGCGGTGGTCACAGCAAATCCTCTTTCTGCCTTTAGTCCTAGCTTCCTGCTGCTTGTAAGGAAATCAGAGATTTTCTTCAAAGTTTATTCAGGCTGTCAGAAATATAAATGAACCATTTAGCATTTGAGTCAATTTTTTTTGTTTAGTTACTTTAAATTTTCTGTAAAAGACTTAAAGTCATTTCTGCAGTTTCTCAGCATGGCCACCAGGTGTCGCTATTTACCCACTTATATGATCGTGTTGAATCTAAAGATATTTTCACGATCCACAACCTAAAATCCAGACTTTTTGCCTCCAGATCAAACTAAACAGATTTTCTGTGATCAGATGTGTTTGTTTTGTCGTTTGGGTCAGCTCTGGTAGCAAAAGTGTTTCCATCAAGTATTTATTGTTACTTTAAATAAGAATCTGAGTTTTTCCCTTCAGCTGTGCTCTGGTTGTAGCATGAACGCAAAGAAAAGCGCCTTGGGGGGCTCATCTACCATATAACATAACCGTCTTTTTCTTTTTTAGATTAGGAGTTAACGTAATTTATACTTCGTTTTCACACAGTTAATTATTATTCCCTTGTGCTTTAGCCTGTCACGTGCTCATTTCATTTATCTCACCTGTACGATGTTTTTCTACTTCTGTAAACTGGACTAAGAGTCCTAAAGAACACGTGACAGTTTAAGCTCATAAACGTGGAGAATGAAAGTGAAAGTAGTTTTCAGGTTTTTTTTATTTAAATGTAATTAACCTTGTTATTGTTCGATGTTCAAACGCATCTCGTCACAAGTATGGTTAGCTATTATCTTCTTTATTTGTATTTTTATTCTGAGGTGGTCGGTTCTGACGCACCAACGCTCCTCCCCTTCCTCCTTCACCTGGTTTGAATTTGAATTCAGTGGCGCAACAATGTTTGGCGCTTCTGTCACGTGTCTCTATGTTCTGTTGGAACTTATTCCTAAAGGTAAGATAAGAAAACACATTTTAAAGTTGATATAGTTTTATTTTTAGGGTTTCGAATATCTCAGTCTGCTCAGGTTTGTAACCTTGTTACTGCACTATTGTACTACAGGTGAGGTAGTCAGGAACAGATATGGTGCAGAACAGTGACATTGTGACAGCATGAAGGTCAGATTTACAAATGTTAATAAAGATTATTTTAATAATGACCAGAAATAGGGATCAGAAATGTTTAAACGCAGAAAAGAGTGTTTAGTTTTGATAAATGTTCTTAAAAGTCTAATATTTTAATATTTATAATTTGCAGAGGTGGAAAGTAACGAACTACATTTACTCACTTCTAATTGAGTGGCTTTTTTGTATATTTATACTTTTTAAGTCGTTTTTAAAAGCGGTTTTACGCGAGTAAGTTTTTAAAAAAGAATTGTAATTTGCTACATTTTAAATCATATCCATTACTGAGTAAAAACAAATTATAGGCTTAATAAATAAAAAATATTGTGTGTGGCAGCGTCGGAACAGAAAGAGACACCTGTATGAGCGCCGGTCTAAACCGTGGGGGTGTGGGTGTACACTTCAGCTCCAAAACATCAGTTCAGTCCCTGTGATCCACTCGCTGTTCACCTCCTCTCTCCCTCCTCTCCTGTGGGTTGGAACCCGCACCTGTGCGCACCGGTGTGACGTCATCACAATTCCACTCGGTTCGGTAGCCGGATTCGGTTCCGTGTTTGAAATGTGTCTCTCTACCGCTCCGCACGGCAGCGGCAAAATAACGTTTAGCGCTCATAACAAGCGGATTATCAGCGCTCTGCTCATAAAACAGAAGACCTGCAGGCCTCTGTGAGTTAAACCATCCTGATACTGTTCAGGTGTAAACATTGTGCTCCATCCCTGTGTTTGAACTCAGAAGATGCTTCTTGATGCCACAGATATGAGATATTTAGCTTGTTTCTTTATTTTACTCCAGAACAAGAGATTAAAGTATTACTAAAGCAGTTCAGTATCATGACGTGTGTGTGTGTGTGTGTGTGTGTGTGTGTGTGTGTGTGTGTGTGTGTGTGTGTGTGTGTGTGTGTGTTTGTGTGTGTGTGTGTGTGCGCGCGCGTGTTGTGAACTGGTGTTGTGATTTTGTACTGATGTAGCCATTTTTATGCTGACAAAAATGTAACTAGGTAACTTTTACTTTGAGTACATTTTTTAAGATACTTTTTACTTTTACTTGAGTAAAAATTTAGGCAAGTACTTTTACTTGCACTTGAGTAAAAAATTATCAAAGTATTGGTACTCATAATTAAGTAGGACATTTTAGTAATCTTTCCACCTCTGATAATTTGCTCTCAGAAGATATGCTCCAGTTATTTAGTTTCTAGTGTAACTAGTTAAGCTGTAACTAACTCCTCATCTCACCTGAGACTTGCTCTCCATCCTCGGTGCATCTGCAGCAGGTCCTTGTTTTCAGGTCTTTGTAACGGTCCAAGTCACCTGGTCTCCTTACAGGTGCATCAGTCACGATCCAAACAGAGCAGGCCGTGATGGCAGCAGCAGGAGGCCCCGCCTCTCTAACCTGTCAGCTGACTGAACATGACGACGTCCTCCAGATCACCTGGCAGAAGATCCTCCCTGATGGAGAGAAGGACCTGGCCACGTACACCAGACGCTTTGGTGCCCGAGTGAGACCTGAGCTGAAGGACAACATGGATTTTCAGTACGAAGAGTTGCAGAACTGCTCTGTGGTGATCAGGGAGGCGACGGGTGAGGATGAAGGCTGCTATCGCTGTGTGTTCAACACCTACGGTAAAGGAGCGCTGATCGGCACCACCTGCCTCAAACTCTATGGTGAGGGTCCATCACACACCTGCTGACCTTTGATCTGCACTTCCTGTTAGTAATTGTGTGTGTGTGTGTGTGTGTGTGTGTGTGTGTGTGTGTGTGTGTGTGTGTGTGTGTGTGTAGAGCTGCATGGACCAGTCCTTCACATCAGAGAACCTTGGTCTCCTGAAGAGTCAGAGGTGTCGTGTTCAGCCACAGGTCGGCCTGCTCCCACTGTAACGCTGATTGTTACACAACAACACCTCAGCTTCTCACAACACAACACCACCAGAGTCCACAACAACAACAACACCGTCACCGTCACCACCACGGCTGTGCTGTCAGGTCTCCATGGCAACAGCACACAGGTTGGATGTGTAGCGGGCGTGGCCTCTGGTGCTCAGATTCAAGTGTTCCAGAGGATTTATGAGGAGAAACGGACGTCTGATGATGGTGAGAAGTTCTCTAAACTCTCAGCTTTGTGATTCTGATGTTTTAACAACTTTGTTTAAAAGTCTGGATCTGGTTTTAAACGGAGACCTCGTGGATTCATTTGTGGTTTATCGTCCGTTTCCTGCAGGTTTTCTGAATCCTGAGTCACTTCGTTCCTTCCTCACCTGGACCGCTGTGTTGTGGATGATTGCTCTCTTCTGTATGCTTGCAGTGATCGGCTACTTGCAGCACAAACTAAAACACAGGTGATTTTCACCTTTCCTGTAACTGACCTGTTTTATCTGATTACACATCAGTGCCCTCTGAAAGTCTTTAAGAACATCTAAACCTTTATTTAGTTCCAGGAACCCTGAGAGAACCAAAACACCACGACAGACAACCAGAGACTCACAGCAGTAGGAACCTTTTTTACAATAATAATAAATGTTTCCCAGAGAAGGAATGAAACCAGTTTCTGATGCTTCTGTTTACAGAGTCACAACACCGCTGATCCATCATGTGAATGAAATCAAACAGAGGACACCAGCCAAGACGAGGCCAGAAAGCAGCGTCTCCAAACAACTCTTTTAAGATGTTGGTTCTTCCTGAAGAAACACCAGAACATCATCAGATGTCTGAGCTGCAGCTGTTGTGTGGACTGGATTATGGACTTCCTCCCTGAACCGTCTACAGGTGGTTCAGACTGCCTGAGCTGATGGATACATCTCCATCAGCTCAGGTTCACCTGGGTAACGCTGCAGAGCGATCCCTCTCACCGTACGCGAGTCTTCAACAGTCTCGGTCTTCAAGTCTAGACTGAACTCACTTTTATGTTTTGGCATTTGGATGGCAGTGAGTTTTACAGTCTTATGCTGTTATTTTACTGTTATAGCTGTGCTAGATTTTATTGCTCTTTCTATTCTTATAGTTGATTTAATCTAATTTATTAAATAATTTTTTGATTGTGTTTCTGACTTTCATTGTTTTATTTTCTTTACTTATAATTTTATTGTTATTGTCTGGAAGGCGCTTTGTGCAGCTCCCATGCTGTTTTAAATGGGTTAGGGTTAGGGTTAGGGTTAGGGTTATGGATGGATGGATGAATAAAAGGTGGTGCAAGAAAGCCTAGTTTTTGCGCCCTCTGGTGGGCAAACACTATATAAACTGAACCCTTAAATATCTCCACTCGAGTCAGCAGTACGCACATGTCTCTGGTGCTACAGAGAAGTGGAGCCGTTTGCTCATCATGAACATGTTTCCCGTGCGTTATGGACAATAGAAGTGAGTGAAATGTTTAAGTTTGAGCCTAAACAATAATGTGCTGTTGTGTTTGGTCACCTTGGACAGTGGCGGCTGGCCAGTAGAGGGCGATAGGGGGCCGCCCTCCCAGTTTTGCCCAGTGTTTTTAATTTTTATTAAAAAAAATAAATAAATAAAATTAACAACAATCACATATTCTAAGTTAATTGTGTGTTTTGTAACAAAAATAAATCATATATGTATATATATCTATATTGGTCTCTGCCGAGCGGTGGAGGCTGTGTGCTGTTTTTCAATCGCCCAAACAGGACGAGACCAGCTGTCCAATTGCTGACAAGAAAATCAAAGGGTAGGAATGGGAATGTATCCAGTCAGCGTCGACGTTGTTTCAGAAAGTTTCAGAAGCATGATGGGCGATAGAGCTACCGCCAAGGCTTTCGTTGGTGTTCGGTAGAACTCGGAGAGTCTCGACTCCAGCACGTTTTTGGTCGTGACTCGTGATGGTCATGACCATGGTCATGACGCAGACGTAGACATGGACGCCTGTGCGCCTACAACCAGGATACCGGATCTCAGCAGCCACTGAATTCAGTTCGGTCTCTTCTCCAGTATCCGTTCGAGAGGAGAACTATGGTGAGTTAATAGTGGAAAAACTTTATGTCAAAGAGCTTGGACCAGATCAGCCCGACGTAAAGATAAGCCAGCAGGACAAGGAGAGAGGTAAACTGTACACACGAGGCTTCTCCCAAAATTGGTACACCAGGAAGCAGTGGCTAGCTGGATGCAATCACGCTAATGCATTATTTTGCTTTCTGTGTTTGTTATTCAAAACGGCTGGGATCCACAGAAGGTGGATGTGGAACTTGTGTCTCATTGGGGACTCCATTCATTCTCTGAGGAATGCAGCACATCAGTGCAGCAGCCAACAAAGAAACGGAGGACGTTTGGACAGGGAGAACAGCAGCAGCTGGGTGCAGAGGTAAGCTGTACATTACATTTCTGTAAACAAGACAATCAGAATCAGAAATCCTTGGTTGTCCCACAAACCGGGATATTTGTTTAATAACATGTACATTGTTTAATGTGCAATAACTGTAAAAACTAATTTCAACACACATACCTATTATACATATTTAATCATGTAAATGTGTATTTCAAGTAAATTTGTACATACATCAATCTGATTCCAATTTACTTGTTACACTTCTGCTGCAGCAAACAAATTTCCCAGCTTTTGGGACAATAAAACATTTCTGATTCTCAATTAGATGTTTTTACATTTGAAGTAAAAACATCTCATTGAGAACCAGAAATGTTTTATTGTCCCAAAAAGTGGGAAATATGACATTTGTAAGAGGATACTGATGACATTATTTCCTATGAAAGTGTTTCCACTTTCCATAAGTCCTAACAGTGTAAATTTCTGGCATTTTGTCTAAGTAGTGTTTACTACCATTACTGTAACAGTGACCTGCTCATAATTGTCTTCTCATGGTGCGTAAAGACACTCACTCAATCTGTGTCAAACTCCTCACACCTGCTGGTGACTCGCTGATTCAGGTACGCCACCCTTCCTTCTCTGGTTGCAGATTCCTTCCGCCGCTCATCTGGGCCCATAACCTGTTAGCAGAGTCGCTTTCGGGCTGCGCCCTTGTACTAGAATTTGAGTGGTAATAAATGAGAGAATCATACAGTCTTCTTTCATGACGGGGGACTCCACCACTGCACCTCCGCCGCTCATCTGCTTCCGCTTGTGACAGACAGTCCTTTCCACAGTGGGTGGAGCCTTACCCGTCCTTTTATTGTGACATGAGGTCATTCATTATAACTTACACCTGTAGACACTCAATCCAACATCCTGGTTTTCGCACAGATTACACGACAGTCTTGTTATCCTGTTTTTTCTTGAGTGGACACCTGACAGCCACTCATTTTGTTTTTGTCTGGTTTTAGGACCCAACCAACGTCTGAGGAACACCACCATCACTCGAAGCCTAAGCACATGTAAACGTAGCTGTGTGTATTACTACTGAGATCTCAGTAGCTTTTAACAAAATAAATCCCATTGATGTTTCAGGCACCAGTCTCCCCTTGTTTCTTTGGGCTGAGTACATTTGTGTTTCTGATGGTTTTTCAGTTTGATGATCTCTGCTTTAAAACTTACAGGATTTATTAAAAACAAACGAATAAAAGAATTACAACCATTAAGGAGTTTGTGCTTCAAACATCCAAACAATTTAGCTGCAGTTTCCAGGCCAAACAGGTGAAGAATGCGGCTGAAAACTGTCTAATTCAAGGCTTTTTGTGATTTTGTTGCTTCCCCCTTTGTAGTTTTGATGTAAAGCTGGAAACCCACAAACTAACACTGCCAGAATGAAGCGTTTATTTTTATTTTACATTCCTGTTGGCCCCCATACCCTAATAAAATATCATTAACAATAATTCTGGAACATTTAGTTAAACTTTTGTCTCTTTAGAGATTCAGAGTTCAACAAGAGAATCTTTCCCCCCCCCCCCGTTATCATGTCCATTTATTTCATTTAATCTAAAATAAAGATGTTTTCTATTCAGAATCAAAATCAGCTGACTGACGTGTGACAAACCAAAACCACAATTTCACATGAAGTTAATCAGATAAACAGACGTGACTGCAGCTGCATGATAAAGCACATGTTTGTGTTTTAATTCCATTTTTGGTTCTTTTTTAAAACACAGGAAAGGTTTCTCTTTACCTTGCTGACAGTGACTCTAATAAAATAGTATTCATTTATTTAAATGGTCTAAATCTTTTTCAGCATTATGCAATTTCTCTTTTTAACCTATTTTCATTTATGGATAAAACGTTGTGTCATATTTAATGTTATAAATAAGATTTTTCAGAGATCTGTTTAGTATTTGTTATTTTGTTGTTTTGTTAGTCAAATCTGAGGTGTAGTTACAACTCTTGGCCACCAGATGTCTCTCTTACCTCCTATAGCAGCCGGGTCTGTTTAGGAATGAGCGCACGAGACGACCGGAAGTCAGGTCTCATTTAAATGCATGGCCCGAAGTCTCCTCCGCCTCACTTCACCTGCAGCTCAGCGCGGATTTTCTTGTTTTTACGGACTCGTTCCATTAAAAGGTCAGTTTTGCTTAATTATATGAAAAAATAACAAATTTTATTGTTAAAATCCTCTTTAAACGGGTTCTGTTTTCTCTAGACCTATAGCTAATTTACACATGGAGCTAAAATATGATAATTATTTCTGTCTGTAGCTTTAAAACTTGTTTTTAAACGTGTTAGCTGTTTTGTGTGTGTGTGTGTGTGCGTGCGTGTGCGTGTGCGTGCGTGTGCGTGTGCGTGTGCGTGTGCGTGTGTGTGTGTGTGTGTGTGTGTGTGTGTGTGTGTGTGTGTGTGTGTGTTGAAGAGTGAACCATCATGGTTTAGTAAAGTTGTTCATACATCTGGGCTCCTTGTGATGAGCTGAAGTCTCAAAATGAGCTGAATTATTATTAAAATGTATGAAAGGTCATTGGGTTTGCGCTAACTCACCTTCAGGTGGGGGCACCAGCTGTGGCTCACATCTGGATGCAACACCTTGCTCTATTGTAGATGTGTTTTCATGTTGCGGTGCCCAGCTTTACTCCAGAAAGGTTCCTTTAAACCTCTGACAGGCCTGACAGCTGATCCAGATGTATGCTGAGGAGGGTTTGGAGTTTAATTGCTGCCCAACAGGAGCAAGCTGCTGGTTTGAAACCAGATGGGTTCTGGCCCAGTAAAAAGGTAAATGAGTCCAATAAAAGCTCAGGGGGTTCCTCTCATCCTGCAGAACCCAGGGTGGTTAAAACTGAAACCATCATTCCAGCTTAAATGCTGTAGTTATATGCTTTAACGATCCCAGGGATGATTCACCTCCTCCAGCCTCTAATCCATCTCCGGTTCTGATGGCGGCTCTGGTCGGGTCTAGACGCCACGGCTGCAGCTTGTTTTGGCTGTTGGGTAATTGTGGGTTTAGCCTTCTGTGGGTAAAACCTTCAGTAGATCCCAGGTGACAAGCCTTTGATGGGTTCATGTTGCCACAGTGATGATAAGTAGGCCCCCTTCCAAACTAAGCTCAGATCGTGGTTCTTTTGGTGTTGTCGTTGCTGATGTCATCATGTGGCATTGCAGCAGACCTTCTGTCAGAACGATGCAGCGATGGAGGTTCTGACCAGCACCTACAAGTCCTTCTGAAGTTCTGACCTGCACCAGCAGGTCCTACAGAGATCCTAACCAGCACCTACAGGTCCTACGGAGGTTCTGACCAGCACCTACAGGTCCAGACACCGCCCCGTTGACAGAAGTATGTGCATCACTGCTGCTTTACTTAATTTCTAAAGCTTTTGTGGCTGTGAGCTGTCAGACATCAGGTTAACCAGAGATTTATTCTGTGGTTTCAGCTCTTTCTCAGTGTGTGTGTGTGTGTGTGTGTATGTACCATGGGTGGACCGGGCCTCCCACTGTGTCTGCTGCTGTGGGTCTCAACAGCAGCAACAGGAGGTACGTTTATCCTGGTTCGGGTCTGAGAGTGTAAAAATCTGCAGTCCCATCGCGGGACCTTTCTCCAGTCGGATCTCATGAGAATTAACCGACTTTAGCTTTTATTTAGGTTTTATTTTCAGGTTTGTCGTTGGTTTGATGCTGCAGCTGAACTAAAGCGGTTCAATCTCGTTGACCAGGTCAGGTCATAGCTCCTCCCAGTCTGACTGCAGATGCTGGATATCCCATCATGCTTAGCTGCAACATCACCTTAGCAACAGGTGACAGCGTTCGCCAGGTGCGTTGGTTCGACAAGCACTCCAAGCTACTGCTGGCCTACGAGCCGCACCGCATCAACCATCAGGAGCCCAACGTGACGCTCAGCGCCTCCTCCCCCAACCGCAGTGCCATCACCATCACCACGGTAACGTCTGCCCACGAAGGCTGTTACCGCTGCATCTTTTATGTTTTCCCCTCCGGGCAGCAAGAAGGCTCCACCTGCCTCAGCGTCACCGGTGGGTGGTCCTCGCTCTTCCATGATGGTTGTTTTTACTCCTAAAGCCGTGCAACAGGAAGCTCCGGGTCAGCTGGACCAGCTGACCCGGAGCTTCCTGTTGGTAAACAAACACGTTACGGGCTGACCTCATAACGACGCAGCTTCTCTCTCAGGTAAAGTTCATCCAGAGGGCAACAAGACGGCCATCGCGGGGACGCCTGTCTCCCTGTCCTGCTCCTACAGCCTCGCAGAGAGGGTTCGACAGGTGCTGTGGAGGAAGACAGCGGAGCAGGGCGACACCACCCAGGTGGCCTCCTACACCAAACGCAGCCACGACACCTGGGAGCAGTTCAAAGGTCGGGTCAGCTTGAGCCACACGCTGGGGGAGACGAGGCTCACCATCAGGCAGGTCCGCATGGAGGACGAGGCCTGCTACACCTGTGAGTTCCACACCTATCCTGACGGGAGCCGCAGCGCCTCCACCTGCCTCTCCGTCTATGGTGAGCCTCCGCTTTACCCTGGAGGGTGATTCTGTCTCCGTTATCGTCCTCTGAGAAGTAAGGAAGCTTCAGCTTTATGGTTTTAGTTCTCAGACGAGTTTCACCCTCTTCAGTCTCTTAGAAAAGTTATTAATCATTACTCAGCACTCAGCAGCCACTTAAATTGCTCTGATGCTAACCTGGTGGGAGGAGCTTCGGCGGTTTGTAAATTCATAAACAAACAAACACAAATAGGAAGAGCTGAAAGCTGCATGTGGGACGAAGTGGAACCTGCAGGAAAACAACTGCTGAAGTTTAGTTTGTGACCTCGTCTGCAGATTCTGACCTACATAGGTCCTCCCCACACATCTCCAGCGGCAAAGGAGACACGTCCCCAGCTGATCGTAACAACCTAACCTACCTGAGATCATTTATGTCTCTGCAGGATGTCGTCACGTGTGATCTACCTGCTGCAGCTCGTTTACAGATCTATAATTAGCTCCTGTTTAGCATGAAGCTAAAGCTACGATAGACCAACGTCTTTTGGTCCTGGAGATGCATCATCAGGGCTGTGATGGAGAATCTTGGACATCTATCTGACATTTTAAATTAAATCACTGCTTTTATTTTGAAAATCAGCCAAACTTTTATTCCTTTCTGCAGAATAAAATGAAAAAAACAAAATCTAATTTTGGAGAAAAAAACTCATAAATTCCATCATGTGTGAAAAAAGACGCTTTAACGTTTCTGATAAATGAGTGAAATAAAGTTTCCTCCAACAGAAAGTTCAGATAACTTATTCACTTTTAACAATTCAATTCAAGTTTATTTATAAAGCGCCAAATCACGACAAGAGTCGTCTCAAGGCACTTCACATAATAAACATTCCAATTCAGGTCAGTTCCTTAAGCCAATCAGGAATAATATTTCCTGTATAAGGAACCCAGCAAATTGCATCAAGTCACTGACTAGTGTCAGTGACTTTACAGCAATCCTCATACTAAGCAAGCATGTAGCGATAGTGGAGAGGAAAACTCCCTTTTAACAGGAAGAAACCTCCAGAGGATCCTGGCTCAGTATAAGCAGCCATCCACCATAACTCACTGGGGATCGAGAAGACAGAGCAGACACACACACACATGCACATGTTTAACTCCAACGGGTTCCTAAAATCCCTGCTGGAGCAAATAACTCTGATTCATCCAGATAAGACAGGAAGTGAGCCGTCGTCGCAGTCAGGAACAGGAAGTGCTGAAAATGAACACCCAGGTCCTGCAATCGCTGATTATACTCATGGTTTTAATCTAACACCCCCCCCCTCCCTGTTTTCCACCACTGAACTATGTGGGTGTGACCCTCCTCAAGTGTGAAGTAAGTGTGTGTGTGTGTGTGTGGGGGGGGGGGGGGGGGGGGGGGGGTTGTGTCACTGAGGGGAAAGTGGTTATTAATGTGGGCTGGGTGTGTGTGTGTGTGTGTGTGTGCGTGCGTGCGTGCACGCGTAGCCGTGCGAGCTGACAGGTCATGATCTCTGCTGCTCAACGAGTAAGAAAACATTTTCTTCCCTCAGTTCTTCCCAAACCAGAAGTGACCAAAGTCACCTCCTCCTCAGGAGTCACTGAGGCCAACTGCACCGCCCGGTCCCGTCCTGCCGCTGACATCACGTGGGACACCGGCGGGGACAACCGAACGCTCGGCCCGCCCGTTTCATCCGTCTACGACCAGGGCGACGGCACCACCATCCTGACGAGCACGCTGCTCCTCCAGTCAGAGCTGCTCAGCGAACAGACGGTGAAGTGTGTGGTCCGCCACGGCGGTTTGGAGAAACCCATCACACTTCCTGTCAACCCAAAAGGTGAGCGGAGATCAGAAGCATCTCAGAGTCCCATCAGTAACGCTTGTGTGTCTGAGTCACAGATCATACGGTGGTCCCGAAACCTTGTGGAGCATATTTCTGCTCCACATGTTTAGTCCAGATGTTGTGTTTTACACGCGTGTCTGCAGCAGAAACAGTCTTTTAGAGGATATGTGTGTGTGTGTGTTTCTGCAGAAGTGCATCCAGCCACGATCACCCTCATCCTGGTGAGCGGCGTGGTCGTGCTCCTCCTCCTGTGTCTCTGTGTGTGTCTCTGCAAGGCCTTCGTCTGCGCAGACGGTACGTCTGGCCTTGTTTCACCACATTTACTTCTGTCACACCCCACAAGCTCCCCACGGTTGTGGCGCCTGTTTCCTGACTGATTTCACAAAGATATTTTAGAAAGCAGAGCTGGGAATCAGAGCTAATTAGAGCGTGTGATGAAAACATGCCCCAAGTCCAGCCAGGAGCTTATTTTTACCGTCATCCTTCTCCGTTCAAATGAAAACGTGGGAGAATTAAACAAGTTAGACGTTGAGTTTCTTCACGTCTCTGCAGAAGATTAAAGTTGTTCTGGGAGATTCTGACTTTAGGAAAGTAACATCAGGCTTTTTAAGTTCACACGTTTGGGTTTATTTACCCTCCAGTATTTCCGTTCTCTGGATTCCTGCCCCGAGGCGAGCAGAAGCTCCAGCTGATATGCAGCCCTTTGTTTTTGTTGTGGCCGACTCTGACAGCCCGTCATTGTGACTGGTGGAGCGTTCCCATTCCTTCTGGTTACATAAACACTTTCTGAGCCTCACACAACAAGCCCAGAGTTACAATAGCACATACATGTTATCTATGAGAGGCTAGTTTAGTTTCAAGCCCACAGATTAACTCTAGTATTACATCCCTTAACCAGCGAGGCAGGTCGCTGTTTAACTAGTTTGTGTTTCATTCTACCTTCAATGAGAGGATGAAAAAAACATCTTTAACTAGAAAACAAAAATCTCTACCTACCTAAATACCGGAAACAAAACAAAACTTAAAATTACACTTTTAGCTCCTAAACCTTCTTGGGATTGTGATATATTTGGGGGCTTATCCGGGATCTTTGACATTCTCCTAATCTAATTCTTCTTTGCATTTTATCAATGTTTACGCCGTTTTACTATGATTTAATGTTTCCTCAAAAATAAAACACTAAATTCTGCTCTGTGCTAGCTAACACCACACTCTGTGGAGCTATAGTCCTCGATGCAACCTGCTGGGTTCCTTATATAGTAAATCTTTTACCGTTTGGATTAATGAACTGACCTGTATTGGAATGTTTACAGTGCGAAGATCCTTTAGACGACTCTTGTCGTGATTTGGCGCTATATAAATAAACTGAATTGAATTTTACTGAAATAAAATCTCCTTGACCAACCTGGAATAAGACATTATTGGGGGCTCATCTGGGATCTTGCCTAAAGTATAAATTAAACTCCTCCTACTATTTCATAAACTATTCTTAGCATTTCTGCATCTCTTACCCTAGATTTAACTAATATAGAATAACGTTTCCACAAAACAACATTTCTGGCTTTTTCTTTGGTGAACGACAGAAACTTCCACCTGGAGTTAAAGAACCTGTTCATACGTGATTCTATCATTTGTTTGATGTGAAGGAAATATTTTACCCTGAACAATGACCGTTCCGGTAGAGGAATTCATCTGTTTTTGTTAAACCATAGACCGGTCTGTCTTTCAGGCTTTTCTACCACATTGTGATGGAGGCTAAATGTTTCTGGTTTTGGAACGTCTTTGGTCTTCTCTGTGGGTGTGCCGCCCAGACTGCAGCTGTGAGTCCATCAGCTAGATGGACTCCTTTCCTGAAACCAGGACAGTTGTGAACATGTTGTCGTTCACTAGCTAGCCTCTGACGGACCTGTTGCTGATGAGTTGGAGAGAAAAATCTTTGATTTTTATACTTGAAGTCAGCACCTTTAACAAAATAGTAGGAATGGCAGGATTAAAAATAAAATCTTTTTTAAATGTTGATGCTGTTTAGTCAGGAAGTGTTAAGTGAGTCAGTCCTCCTGCTAAAACCAGAGGAGGCTGAAAGTCTGGGAGTAGATGACGAGTCATCTTTCAGCCCCCCCACACCATTCATTTCTGGTTCCTGTTAACACCTTTCTGGTTCCTGTTAACACCTTTCCCCTCGTGGGTCTGATCCAGGGTGGAACCAGCGACGTGCCGCTTACGGACCACTTCTCCTTTATCATAAATCTTTTGCTCACAGAGGAGAAACAGGAAAGCTAAACTTCTCATGAGGGACAGAAGAAAGCAAAACAAAAAGTGACCCTGATGTGTCGAGGCCAGGATTTATTCTCGCCTTTATTCATCAACCAGGTGTGGCCTCCATTAAAGGTCTTACTCACATTTTCCTGGTTTTCAAGAGAAAAGTGATCAACACCTGACCTTTATTCCTAATTTCCTAATGAACGCGTCACATAACATTCCTAAAACAACATTCCAGATAACAAACACACCAGGCTAAAGTTGTGTCTCTTCTCCTGAGCGCTGCAGTTCACTCTAGACTTTCCTTGTGTCTTAAACTTTCCTTATTTTCTAGCTCTGATGATCCTGAGCAGAATATGAATGAGCTTTGCTGATTGTCCAGAGTAACCGGGCAGAATAAAGGCCCCCTTTCTGGTTCTGATCCCTCAGTAAGATGTTAGGGGCCTGGAAGAGGGAGCGGCGACGGGCCTATCACACACACACACACACACACACACACACACACACACACACACACACACACACACACACACACACACACACACACACACACACACACACACACACACACCCTGTCTCCAGGACAAGCACAGACTCTGTATCTCCCAGTGTCAGCTCAGCTGGGATGTGCCAGGAAAACAGGCCTCCACTGTGATGGGATGCAGACGGTTGTCCGGGAAACGGGTGATGTCTTCTGTCTCTGTTGGGTTATAGACTTGGTCACAGATCCAGGGCTGGGTTCCATTTCTAATGGCTGTTGTATATAAGGAGACTAGTTGTTATCTACAGTAACTGACAAAGAGTCGTGGTTCTGACAGAACGTCTGGTGAACAGGAGCTGTTTTAGTCGTAGTTTAAATGATTTTAGAAGAGCAGAATTTCTGGTTCTGGTCCAGGTCCTGGGGGATAAAAGAGGTCAGATGTTCCCCTCCAGGATGTTCTGCTAAAGGGCAGAATTCACGGTTCCTTCAGTTACAGCTTCTGACCATCACACTACCACCTCCATGCCTGACTGTAGCTATGGTGATGTTAGTCCGACTCCAGATTGAATGGGATGCTCACCTTCCAGAATATTTACCCAGAAGTCCCAGGGGTCATGGAGATGTCCCTGTGGAGGCTATTGTTGGTCCTGACTTCTGACCTCTACCAGGTGAGACCTGCAGAGCTTTAGATGTTCTTCTAGGTTCTTTTTGTCCAGAATGAAGCAGGAAGTGTTGCTTTTCAGGTCGTCATGTAGTCGCACAGCTTCATGCACTGGGGCGACGGTGGCACAGGAGTTAAGTGCTCGCCCTGTAATCGGAAGGTTGCAGGTTCGAGCCCCGCTCAGTTTGTCGCTGTCGTTGTGTCCTTGGGCAAGACACTTAACCCCCCTTGCCTGCTGGTGGTGGTCGGAGGGACCAGTGGCGCCTGTGCTTGGCAGCCTCGCCTCTGTCAGTGCACCCCAGGGCAGCTGTGGCTACATTGTAGCTCATCCCCACCAGTGTGTGAATGTGTGTGTGAATGGGTGAATGACTGATTGTGTTGTAAAGCGCCTTGGGGGGTCCCAGGATTCTAGAAGGCGCTATATCAAATACAGGCCATTTACCATGTAGTCACACAGCTTCATGTATGATCAGTAGTGACGTTATTTCTAAACCCACATTTATCTGACTCCTCCATGTATGACCACATCTCTCTCTCTCTCTCTCTCTCTCTCTCTCTCTCTCTCTCTCTCTCTCTCTTGCTCCATCTCTCTCTCTCTCTCTCTTTCTCTCTCTCTCTCTCTCTCTCTCTCTTGCTCCATCTCTCTTCTTGCTCCATCTCTCTCTCTCTCTCTCTCTCTCTCTCTCTCTCTCTCTCTCTCTCTCTCTCTCTCTCTCTCATCAGGACTACATTCAGACTCAAACTGAAGCAGGATGCATTTCATCAGACCTCTAACTTGTGTGTTTGACCAGATTAAGGTTGAGTTACTCAGGTTTTTTTGGGGACGTGTCTCCTGAGCGATGAGCTGAAGCTACACTCAGGTTCATGTTTTCTCTCTGGGTGTGTAGACAGAAGCCAGGATTCCTCAGGTCTGTATCAGCAGGTTGGAGTTGGACTCTGTGTTGACTACAGGGTTTTTAGAGAGAGGTCTGTGGTGTCTGCGGCAGGTGGAACCACAGGCCCATAAATCCGGGCGTCCTTCACTCTCGGTCAGGACGAACGGGAACGTCTGTCGGCTCTTCCAGTAAAATCTGCTGCTCTATTTGTAGCCGAGTCTCTGTGATCTTTGGGTGGCTTTGTGGGAGATTTACCCAGCAGCCAGACCGTGGGGGCAGGAAGCTGACCAGGACTCAGACCAGTGGCTTAAAGAAACATTTTCTCTGGCAGCTCTGGCTCTGCAGCACAGCCGGATGTCGAGGGCCGGTACCACATCCTGCTCCAATCACACGAAACGCCCCGACCTTCAGTCCAGAGGGCAAGTAGCTGAAGGGAGGGAGACTTCCTGCAGAGGTGGTGGTGACATCTGCTGGTGGCTGCACAGAAGCCAGAAGCTCTCCGTTCAGCTTTGATGTGTCAATGCACAACAGATCCTCCTGGCAGCCTCAGGTGTTTCACGCAGGACTTCATTAGTTAGTCACATGTTCTGTGGAGCGACTCCAGACGGTTCTGTTCTTGCTGAATTCTGCCTTCCTCTTGAGGATTTCAGATGGTTTCCCAGCTGCTGCTGTTGGTCAGACGGTGGCTCTGAGTTAAACTCGTCTGCTTCCTTCTCAGTGAAGTGAGAGGGTTACTAACGAACTCTGGCTTCACCCTCATGCACTTTGACCTTTACGGTTGTGGGCTGGAGCGCTGCTACTGTCAGTGTTTAGTTACACACTACCTCTAAAGGTTAGCAGTCCTCTGGAAGTGAGCCCGTTTCCTATAGAAACTCTTAAATGAGTTTTGGATGAAAACCAGATTAAACCAGCTGCTTTAGGGAATGAGTTGGTTATTGTTTTCTGTTGTTAAAACCTTTACCCGTTCCTTGTTGTTTAAAACAAACCTGTTGGTGTCGCCACAATCCTCCTGCAGTTTGGTCGTGGTCTAAACGAGTCCAGGGGTCGTTTTCCTCACCGGGAAGCTTCATTTTCCAAAAGTCCAAAGAAAAGGTCATGGAATGTTTTTGGTCGTGCTAACTTTTCCTCCCTCCCTGTTTTCTGTTCAGCCTGATGTGGAGTTGGACCTCAGCTCCAGACCAGTTCTGAGCCCGGTTCCCTTCAGCTCGGCTCGGACAGGAAGCTCCTGGTTCTGCTCCTCCTGGAACGGTCCCATGGAAGCAGGCTGAGCTTCTGCCATGTAAAAAGAACTAAAACTGCTGATGTTAACGTTAGAGAAGACACTTAGGACCTGGCCTGTTAGTTCTATACAGAAGAAGCACGGGGACGGCTGGCCAGGCTGGAAGTTGCCCACGAAATCCTGAAGAAGAAAAACGGACTTTATGAGTTTAAAGGTCCTTCTGGAATGGATCCCTAACCCTAGCCTGGTGGTTTTCATAGCAACCAGAGCAAACAGATCTGTGGTTGGTCGTGTTCCTGCTGCAGAAACCAACAAACATAAATAAATAAGACGTTATATTTTATCTTTGGGAGACCGAATCGGCCACCAGGGGCTGCTGTTGCACTGAAACACCTTTTAGGTAAATGAAGGATTTTAAATCCTGATGTGATAAAAATCTAAAGAGAAGACGTTTAATGAGTCACGCTGATGCGGGGGGCGGAGACAATCCTGGGGTCGACCCCCCCACCCCACGCTGCAGCTGTGACTCAGAGACCGAAGGTGTTTTTACGGCTGACTTACAGACCTAAACAGGAAGTTTATTATGATGTTATGAGGGTTAGGGTTAATGTAAACCTACAGATCTAATGCACTTTTGTTATCTTTGTGTTCTCAGAATGAAGCTTTTGTTGTATTTTACTACTTTTATCTGTACAGAAGGAAATATTGAATTTTATGTTTATTAAATAACACGTCCTTTATTTTGTTGTTGTACAAAACCTCTGAAGTCAAAGCCGACGAGCTGTAAGTAATTAAACTTTATTAAACCTTACATCACTTGTTTTCTCTGGGTAAAGTCTACATTTAAAGGGAAAAGCCGTGAGGTCGAATTAACCAGCTGATGTTTTCTGCACGCATCATAATAAATCCAGTCGTGACTCTGAAGCTGGTTGAATGCAGCTCCGTTTGCATTTTTAAAGTAAAACTGTACTATGTATTACATGTTAGATGAAGACTCACCTGTAAAGCTGGTAAATGCAGACCTGTCTGTAGCTGATCTGTTGGCAAACCACCTTTATTTCATTATTAAATGATGTTTTCGGACACAAAACTCCTTCATCCTGAAAGCCATGCTTTTGTTAGGCATTCATCTCTCATCTAACCTTGCTAACTACAATTAGTAAGACCTTTAGAAGTATAAAACATGGCTTATTGACTCAAAATGTAGTTTTTTCTAACAATAATATAAATTTAAAGCAGGTCTCTTTACTAGCAGCTCCAGAACAAACCAACACGGGTCTCAGGAAATGAGCTTTTCATATAAAGTTAAAGAATAATTAAAACTCTTCCTCCACATCCCACAGGTAAGTCTGTTTAACTCTCACATCCTGCTGGTGGTGGAGCAGCCAATCATAGGGCAGATTCTCCGTGCATGCAGGCGTGAGCATCAGAAGAACGAGGATCTAAACAATAAATGGCCCTCAGAGCCAGAGGACTCCAAAGTGCTTTACAGTGGATCATTCAGCCATTCACACACATTTAGGTGACTGAATGAGGCGAAGCAGAACATATTTAGTGGGCAGCAGAATAAAATGTCTGACTGCGGCTAGAAGAGACGGTTGGACCAGTTCCGAACACCACAGTAGTGACTCGTAGTGATTTTAACTTTTAGATGCAGAATGGATTTGCACCACTAGGTGGCGACCTAGCTCAGCCTGCCGGTTTGTTCGACTGTCCACGAGGGTTTAAAAGCCCCTTTCCCCACCTCTGTGGTTCTAAAAGTGACTGAATGAATCATGTAGATTTGGGGAAAAACAAACTACTTTATTTCTGTCGCGAAGAAGATGAGACGCCCTCCCGGCTCGTGTAGCAGGATGGGAGGTAGGCAGCGCTGCGGGGGGATGTTTGTGTGAAGCGAACATGTGAATGTACTTGTAGCAGCGTTGCACTTCAACTTTCTAAACCACAGAGAAACACGTCCCACCTGCATCAGTCAGCCTCATCTGACACCCGCCCCCGTCACAATCTGCTGTGATTAAGGCTTTTGGGCCATTGAACCAGCAACCTCTCAGCTCAGTGGTTTAATTACAGTTGGTCTCTGTGGCCTCAGCTCAAACCGAGGTGTTGCTTCTTTTGGTGACAGAGCTGAGTTTGACTGATTTGATGTTTACCTCGTGTCTCGCCATGCTGCCCTGGTGGAAGGTTCGTCTGTGGAGGGAGGGACACAGACACGTGTCTGCGACATTTGCTGCTCACAGCTGGGGGCTGAAACGCGTTTCTGTTTCTGTGTGAAACTTGGATGGTTTCAGTCTGAACTGAAAGGTTTTGCTTCCTGGATCTGAGGTGGGAACAAGTCGATCACACGATGATGTGAATTCTGCAGGTCTGCGTTTACTAACTTCAGTTTGGAAGATGCACCCTGCAGTGCCTCACTCCCTTTGGGTAAACATCAAGTATAAACATCATGTATGTGTATGATGAACCTGCTAGCTTTAGCACCTGTTTTCTAGTCACTGCCCAGGTAACTTTAGTGGTCCGTGTCCCGTTCCAGAGAACTTTTCCTACCGAAGTAGGAGTAGCTCTGGAGTCAGTCATTCATGCTTTCATTACTTCACGTCTGGATTATGCGAATTCTGTCCTGATTCAGCCCTAAACAGCAGAAGGTTCAAAATGCTGCCGCCAGATATTTAACCAACACCACAGACGCATGCACATCACACCTATCCTCGCCAGGGGTGGATTTAGCAATTTGGGGGCCCAAGGCGAACACAGACATGGGGCCCCTTACACTAAATTTTCGACAATCTTACCTTTAACTGGATTTGCGAAACTCTCCCCTCTTCTGACATGAGTTATTTTCCCTTTTTATTAGTCCTCCTCTTTTTTCCTGTTTTTCTCTCCCTTTGAGCGCTTTCAATATTTGCTCTGCTTTCTTTTTCCTGTCAGGGCTCCTGTTCTTTAGCCTTAGTTATTTTTTTCTATTTTCCATTTTGGTCTATGTTTTCCTCCCTTTAAACATTTTCCATTGTCTTTCCTTTCTGCTTCCTTCTGATGTGAAAATAAAAGCTTTTATGAAGCAAGCAGCTTCTTTCTCTTATTGGAGCCACTAGGATAACTCCATTTCATGCTTCATGTTTTGACTATAGCTTTGAGTTTGTTACGAATGCTCCCGCCTCTCTTCTTATTCTTATTTGTGGTCTTATGGCACTTGGCAAACAACAATTTGGTGCATTACTGCCACCAACTGGATTGGAGTGGAATGACTACCAATCACTTCCTGTTTGTGCATCGCTGTCTTAATAACCCTCTTATGACCATAATAATGACAGGGCTGCCTGGTATTTTTTTAATCTTATGGCTGTAAAATTGTAATAAAAAGTGCAAAGTGTGTGTAACTCGTCTCCTTTTTTCAGAACAACATCAGCTTTCAGTGTATGGTTTGTATTTAGAATTTATTTCTATTAAAGCCTTTAAAAAATCAGCTTAAAAGTGAAAAAAGCAAAAACCGGATTTGATTTTTTTACATTTTTTACTGAACAGGAACTTCAAAATTGCTGGGCAAGCAATTTAAACTTTGAACTGTAATGCATCTATTCTTAAACAAGTTTGAACCTTGGTATCTTTTCAGCAGTTTTTAAGACCATTTATTTTTGTAAACTTTCAGACGTTTTTATTTGATGTGGTTGGCCTTTAAACAGTTTCTCTCCAGCTGCAGGCAGAGCGCACCTCTCACTGCCATGGGGTGCTTCTCTGGCACACCGTGCACTGCTATACCAAAAACTTTTGTTTTAGTAAATATAATTATTTATTGTAAAAAGATAAATAATGCTGGAATGAAGCTGAATCTTACACTTTGCAAATAGTTGAGGGTTGTTCAAATAAAAAAATAAAAAATAAAGACTGAACAAACATTCGGTTCACTGGAGATCTGTCCTTCTTTCGTGGTCACTGTCTTCAGATATAAGCCTTCTGGGACAGTACGTTCTGGTTTAATTCAGACCATAAATACAGAATAAAAACACAATTATGTTGTAATAAAAGCTGATTTAATCAGACAGAGCACCGACACCAAGTTTCATACAGGATGTGTGCACATGTGTTACCTGTAGAGGAAGTCAAGCATCACCTGTCAGTTAAGCGCTTTGACTGCTGAAAAAGGCATGTAAGTCTAATCCGGTATTATTGTTGTTGTTGTTGTCACGCCCCGTGGTGCTCACTCAGCCTGTCGAATGAACGGTTGTGTTGTTGAAAACGTTTCTAACTTTTTACACCAAACAGCAGAGCTTTGCAGGCTGAAGGTCGTTGTCGTAGACGTGAGCGGGCGTCTGAAGACCTGAAGTCTTCATGCAGCTTCCTGTTGAACACAAAGAATAATGATATTCATTACAATCCGTGTAGGAATCCGTTCAGGCTGTGTTTTTATCGCACGTGTGTGTGTTAACATCAGGAAGTCTCACCTTTACATCGTAGCTTGGATTGAACACATTAACGTCACTATGAGGAGAAACACCACGACTCCAAAAACACGATATGAGAGATGTGAAGAAGCCCCCGCAGATGCTGCAGTACCTACAAATCAAATAGATCCAGGTTTTTACATCACTCATATGTGAGTGGAAACACACATCTTTTTTAACTTGTGCACAAACCAAAAGTGTAAGAATGTTCACACATCTGCAGACCAAGCATGGGCTGGATGTACTTCATGTTTTTGGCCCATTATTATCATTCATGTTTTAAATATCTTATTTGCTGCTGCTCTGAAAACCTGCAGACGTGGGTCTAAATCCAGGGATTTATTGTTTATCTTTAGAGAACTCATAAATTATAAAGATATCTTTAATCTCATGACTGTCTGCAAGATTAGTAAATGTAATTTAAAGCTTTTAATGAATCTGCTGTGGTCTCTTGTGCTAATGAATGCCTGATGAGTCGTTTTTCTGTGGAAAACAGCTCTGGCGCTCCTGCTTCTGGAAGTGGAGATGTTCCAGAAACAGGAGCATCTGTGTTTCCCTGGCAACCACAATCAGCTTCATCCACTTCACCTGCTCCTGACTCCTCAGCTCATCATTCACACCTGCTTCCCCTGCTATAGATTCACCAGTCAGCCACCAGTTCCCTGCCAGATTATTGAATGCTATTGCAAGTAAATCTTCCAGCCAACCACCCTGCCTGATCTCTGCCTCCGGACCTCGTTTTTCGCTCCTGACCCCTGCCTTGTACTCTGCCTGCCACCACGACCTTCGCCTGTCCTCTACTTTGTCTCCAGCCTCGCCCACCTCTGGTAACTCTGCATCAAATAAAGACTTTTAAAGGTGCTTTTCAGTGTTTGGTGTCCTTACGGGTCCTTCTAGTTCAGTTCGTGACAGTTTACTCAGTTTTTCCAGCATAAATCTTCTAAACACCCAGAAAAAAGTGAGTGCAGAAAAACACGTTTTATGTTTGTTGGGCTTTGAGGTGATTTGACTGTCTTGCAGGTAAGAACAGAAATGATGCAAGTGCTGAAAGAGCAACAGGTGTCTTTACACATGTGTGTGTGTGTGTGTACATGTTTGTGTGTGTGTGTGTGTGTGTGTGTACATGTTTGTGTGTGTGTGTGTACATGTTTGTGTCTCTGTGTGTGTACATGTTTGTGTGTGTGTGTGTGTGTGTGTGTGTGTGTGTGTGTATTTATATATGTTTCAGTGTGTTTGTGTGTATATGTTTCTGTGTGCGTGTGTGTGTGTGTGTATATATATGTTTCAGTGTGTTTGTGTGTATATGTTTCTGCGTGTGTGCATGTGTGTGTCTGTGTGTACATATTTCTGTCTGTGTGTGTGTGTGTGTGTGTGTGTGTATGTGTTTATATATTTATGTGTGTGTGTGTGTGTGTGTATGTTTCTCTGCGTGTGTGTGTGTGTGTGTGTGAGTGTGTGTGTGTGTGTACATGTTTCTGTGTGTGTGTGTGTGGGAGGCTGAGCCTACTTCCTGTTTGTGAATAAGGGGTCTTACGTGCGCACTTCGGTTCCTCCTGCAGACGCTGTTAGAACTCGTGCTCTCAGCTGAAGACGTGTTTCAGCTTTAGCTGACGTGAGGTGTTGGGTGTTTTAGAGGTGTAGCAAAATGGTTTATGGCTCTATTATGAAAGATGAACCATCCTACACAATAGTCTGGAATATTAATTTTAATAAATTAATAACCAAATGTTATAGAGATAAGAAGACTCAAAGGTTGTTTTCATCGATAAACTGACGATCATATCCGTTTGTCTGTGTTTCAGTTCAATGAAAAGATAAGTTTGGAATTTAAGAGTTTTAATTCTTCAATTTAAACTAATGATTTGAAATGACAATCATAGGAAAAATAATCAACATTGGCAACCTTGTTCCGCACGTCCGCTCTCTTTCGTTCTCAATCTTGTTCTGACTAACTTACCAAAAACCACTTCTCTTCCCAGAGCAAACTTGTGCGTCAGAGCAAATGTGTTTTGGAGTTACTGTGAATCCAGACCTGTGTGAGCAGGTGTGAAGGTCATCCCTAAACATCTTCAAAAGACATTATTTAATTAAGTACTGATTCATTATAGTTCATTATGATTACTCAAAGCATAATAATCATTCATTTGATTAAAATACATTTATAATGAGCAAAGTGATAAAATTATTATTTAGCATTAATAAACAAAGAAAGCGTAAGACTCTTTTATTATGACTAGATTGTGTGAGAATTCCTTCTTCTGGAGATGCAGGTGTTGGATGTTGTGAAATTCTTCAGACTTGCTGTTGGCTCAGGTCTTAATCTGTGGGTGAAAGTTGCTGCGTGACCCAGCTTTGACCCAGCCGGGCAAATACGACCTTTGGCACAGAAAACCCATACTTCCTCACGTTACAGAGGAAACGGTATGGTTCTGAGCTAGTGGACTCCTTTACAGCAATGACATCACAAACACCTGGTATACTTAGAAATAAACTATTTAGATACATCTTATTGGTTCTGATTGCACACATGGATTCATGTACAGTACATTCAATAATCAAAGAAAATGGTCATTCATACCAGAAGTGAGAAGATGAGTCGTTAGCTCTAGAACCGGTAGTAATGAAATTATTACTGTAAACATATTTAAGGTTCCTTGTGAGGGATCGGTGTGTAACAGAAGAATATCAGTCAAGACGCAAAACATTCAGCCGTGGTTCATTAAGAATCTCTACCTGCCGTGCATTTAATTTAATTGAATGATTAAGTTTGTTAACGAGTGTTGGGGTAACCCAAAATAAATAACTAGAGGACACCGTCTGTATAGTTGCACAGTAGTTATAATGGTGATAAGCTACAATGTAGCCACAGCAGCCCTGGGGCTCACTGAAGGAGGCAAGGCTGCCAAGCACAGGTGCCACCGGTCCCTCCAACCACCACCAGCAGGCAAGGTGGGTTAAGCATCTTGCCCAAGGACACAACAGCAGAATTCTCTGTCCGGACCCAGGATCGAACCTGTAACCTTCCAATTACTGGACAACCCGCTCAACCTGTTGAGCTACTGCTGCCCCTATCTCAAAGTCTGTTTGTTTTAAATTCAATGGCACAGAAAATTAAAATGTGTAGCGACATGAATAGCCTCATTTGTGACCCAAAGGTCACACTTCCCCAGCTAGGTCACATTGTCCTGGCTGCACTTCTATTTACAGATTATTCATCACAGGAGACACAAGTCTGCTGTAAACAATCTTTAATCTGACTGCTGTTCCATCCACAAGATGAAGGACACTTCAAGATTTAAAAGAATCATTTTTAATAAACTCTTTTCACTGTCCTATTAAAAGGTTCATAAATAATCATCATGGTTCATTATAAATGTATTTAATTACTGAAATGAATTATTATTCTTTGGTTAATAATAATTATTATTTATGATAATCAGTAATGTTTGATCAGTAACCAGAAGGTCATGCACACTTATACACACCATGCAGGACAGACATCAGGGGTAAAGGTAACTGCACCTCACATGTCTTTGCTCCATAACCAAAGCTTTCTATCTCTGAGAGGGTGTGTCCTGAGGTTTTAATAAAACAAACTCCTCAGTTCAAGTTCATTTCGAAGCTCACCAAAATCTCTCTGTGGCACGAGAGTCCCAGAGGATCGAGACGGCCGCTCGAAGCCTCCACTAAGCTGTTCTGTCACGCCGATAGAATTGCTCCAACAAACGCCACCTGCAACCAGCTGACGCAAACTCCTTCAGAGTTAATTTAAAACGCGAACTCAACACCTGTGTACCTGCAGCAACTCTTGGACCAGAGAGTCGGTACCACTCGGGTCTTCCCTTCCGGACCGTGTACCCAGAGGCTGACAACATCCTCCCTTGACCTCCGGATCCACACAGAGGGTCGTCTGAACGGTGAGGTAGAACACAGATTGCGTCCGTATGCTGTTCCCCTTAAGAAATAACTTAGTTCAGCTGCAAAACAACTCTTTCACCCAGAACGTGTTTTCTCTCTCTGAAAGAAACTTTGTGAGATTCCATTCACACATCCAACACACGCATTTCATTTTAGTCCTCATCCAGACACAGGCTGCTTTTAATACCAAGTTTTAATATCAAAGTTTTATAAATTGTCATTTTTAAATTGTCGTCTTTAAATTGTTAGTAATGAATTCTTAACTTTTTAAACCTGACTCTTCTTTGAAATGAAACACAGAGTGGTGTATATTTGGTTATTGAATGAGCAAAGATTTCTTTAAATCTTCTGATTCAATAAATAAACGTTTGCTATGAATTTAAATATCTTAAATTAAATATTAATCTTTGGATTAAATACAGGCCAAGCCAGTTGGTGTATGAAATTCTATCAATTATATAAATATCCGTGGATATCTATGTAAATATAAGTTCATAAGCCAAATTCTTTGATCTTTTTCAGGATTTAACAGAGCTGAACAGCAACAGCGTTAAATTCTAGTATGTAGATTATCTACACTACAAATGATATTGTTATAAATTTAACAAACTTTCTGTTACAAGCCATCTTCCCAAACTAGCTGACTCTTTAACAGATGTTACGTCTCAGGGTTGACTTGTATTTCTATTTATGCGTGGGCGTGATATTCAGTCGCTCTCTATGACTGCCTGCACACTATAGGAGCTGATCAGCGATCACCACTAACCCAGACTTTGATCCCGGCAAACTGCTTGCAGCTCAAAGGAAGACTCGGTTCAAACCCAAACACATCTTAGTCACCTGCAGCTCATGTATTGCTCAGGTTAATGACTCTAAACTGACTGGAGTAAACCTCTTGGAGTGGGATAACAAGTAACCAGCATCTCACCTTTTCGTTTACACAACACCACCGGAGACCCCAGGCACCGAAAATCCTTTTAAGTTTCTTACAATAAGAAACCAAGGTTTTTTTTTTAATAGGATGAAAAAAGATTAATCGAAACAGAATCACCCCATCGCAGCGGGTCAGACAAAAACACCGAGCTCCACTGAACTCGTACAGAACTCTTCCAGAACTCAGAACTCCCAACTTCTTCTGTGCCCCCCTTTTTATTCCTTCACTTCCCCCTCCTTCTGGTCTCCTCTTTATCTCCACGACAACTCCAGCTTCAGGAAACACTCTGCCGGCCTTTGTGACTCCTCCCAGCGTCTCTTGCTTGGTGTCCTTCCGGCATTACCTCATTTCTTTCTTCTGGTCATCAGTCAAGGAGAGAGAGGGTACCCCCTTTCCTTCTCTTCTCCACTCCAGCGGTCTGCTTTAAGCCAATCATAAACATATCCCAGACAGCATCTACCCTGAATATTTATTGCATACTGGACCCCACAGAGGTCAGTAAAAGGCTAAAGCCACAACATATATTCACCAAAAACAGCAGAGTAGTGAAGCACATCCATTATTTACAACATTGGGAGATCAGGAGTCAAATCATACACACACAGACCTCTCTCTGACCTCGCAGCCTGGTTTTATTAACACACAGATTGAGAGGTACTGTAATCCAGAACTGCTTTTGTTTAATACACAGGTCTGGAGGAATCGAAAACCTTTGTTCAACACTTTCTGCAAAAAAAAAAATTAGACCAGCGCTAAATGAAATGTGAAACTCCTGTTGATGAATTTTACTAAAGCTGTGCTAACAAAGATTAATACAGTTTGGAAGCTAATAATGAGCTAATGGTGTCTATAGAAACATTTTTTTCCTAAACGTATCCAATACAGTATAAATATTTTAATTACTTGCTAAATCAAGTACAAACTGAAAGCTTGCTAGTAGAATGTGTAAAACCAGTAAAACCAATGAACTTTTTACATTTTCTTTGGTCGTCTTGTAGCCTTTGCTACATGCTAACAGCATATTAGCTCCTCTTTTCCCAACACTATTTATCAAACTAAAAGTAGAAAACAAAGACGAAACGTTCAGAAAACAGTTTGTAAATTGGGCAGTTAGCATTCCTCATAGCATGCCTTTTATTTTTGGTAGCATAGCTAACCATATATGTACCTTCCTTCAACCTTTGAATTAACATGTTGCAACGTGATGAAGGAGCTATTCCTCCAAGGTTATTCAATCTTTTCCACAGTTCCCTTTGACACAGCGCCAGAATGCATGAAACAGCCTCAAGGTCATGCATTCGCTTCTAAACTGTTTACTTTCCAGCAATGAAGACAGAAGATGAAGACTCTTTTCTTTTATCAAAATCAAAGAACTCTACTTTCAATAAAGCTAATCAAAACGACTGTTAGTCAATAATACAAAATGATCAATCTGTGAAATCACATTATTATGATTAATATGTTTTTAATAAGTAACTGACTTGTTCTAGTCACTAGACACGCTGATACACTAAGGTAAATAATCACATGACACATTGCTGTACTGATCCAATCAGAACCTTCCTAGTCTGAAGCGTGGCAGAGTCTCTGTGGTGTTTATTAAATCTGTCAGCTTTGATTCTTCCAGAATCAAAAACATCCAGATTAATAAAGCAGTTCCGACGCCATCTTAAGTCAGTATTCAAGATCTCTTCTCAAGTTCCCATGAAGTTCACTGCATGTTGAGTGAAGTATGGACAGGTCATCTATACTTCTCTTTTTAAGCTGAGAACCATTCAAGCTGGGAAAATCTGTTGTTTTTACCAACAAGCAACGGTTCCTTCAGAATAAAAGCTGAACTCGCTGACCCAAGGAGGGTCCCTTTTTGACGCTGTGAAACGTCTGTCACTTTTACCTGGAGACAATCCAAGGACTAGTTTGTCATGCTGTGACGCAGTACCATTGGCTCCAGTACCGGAAGGAAGGTCCGAGGACCTGGCATCCTGGATCCATCCCTCTCACTGAGGGTATGTGGATGCGACACAATGGCGTCTCATGTGTTAATGATTACGGGTCTCAAACTCTGATCAGTTAGGAGCAAAACATCATCTCCCACTCAGACTTGCTTCGCCGGATGCAAGGGTTCTGAATTTGACATCATTCACACTCACCATTCACCTCACACTTCATTCAAACAGAACATCCATCATTAGAGAGTTAGTCTTGTTAAATTGTTTAAAATTATTTAGTATTAAATTTGCTTAAACGTTTGAAAGTCTCTCTCTCTTCTCTTGTCTCTCAGTTAATGCAAAGTGTTATTTTAAAATCCCTATAATAAAAAGATCCAATCTTCTGATTTAAATAACCCAGTATCCATAAGATGGAATTCATACTATATTTTAATGTCTTATTTTTCCTTAATTAAAGGTAATTAATCGATCATTACAATGTAAACGATTGCTGTTTAAAACCTTCTCTGTTGACTGAGCTGGAGAGTAAAATGCACATTTCTTTTCTGTAAAACATTAACTAACAGTCAGTTTCTGAAAAGGACCAATGTGTTTATCTCTGGGTAAACGTTATGCTAGACCACTAGCATAACGCTTACCCAGCACCAAAAGAGCGCCCCATGGGAAATGTAGACAACGATAGATGCTAAAGTAATAAAATGAAACACTTTAATTTCAGGTCAGGTTTGACTCGTAAATGGTGGAGGGGCTCATAATTCCACACATTAAGTTGTTGGTTTGAACTGTGTTGTTTGGAGTGAATCCGACCCTGCAGGTGCATCCAAGGAGAACGCATCCAAAAGTCCTTGCTGTCAGGAGATCCTGAGCTCCTGAAAGTTTAACCCAGACGTATGGCTGCATACTCTGTCTGTTCCACCGGTATCTGAGCCCGAGCACCTGTCCTAGGTGGCAGCTGATGGTTCAGAGAAGCATACACAACAGAACTAGGTTCCTGTGGCGGTGCTGCCTTGCCTTTACTGTTTTTAATCTTTTTCGTCTGCCCATAAAGATGCTCGTTATCTCCTGACGTTGCCTCTTCAGGTTGCCTCGGTGTCTTTTTCTCATTGGATCTATGAGAGGGCGGCGGGTTGGGGCTTCCTCTGGGAGAGGGCTCGCGGCCGGAGAGGTGCTCGGTGGGCCATTCTACCGCGGGGAGCTCGATGTACTGTA
The DNA here is from genome assembly GCF_043380555.1 of Nothobranchius furzeri. NCBI lineage: Eukaryota > Metazoa > Chordata > Actinopteri > Cyprinodontiformes > Nothobranchiidae > Nothobranchius > Nothobranchius furzeri. Next base: position 47,017,630 of record NC_091754.1, on the reverse strand, counting down.
GGGAAATTTTAAAATGATTAAAACCATAATTAACATTTGGTGAGTTTTAAAAGATTTCCTCGACTTACCTGACTTTCCTTTTCTGGCTCTTTCTTTGATTTCCCTAAAAAGAGACAGTTCTGTAAATGACTGAGTGTTTTATAAAAGCTACTTCTAATGAAGCAGAAACGCACCTTTGCACCCTCTCATGGATACCACAGACACGATGATCACCATGACGATGAATGCACCAATCCCAGCAGCAGAGTACATGCACATCATGAAGTTGTCTTTAGTTCCAGGGTCTGCTGTAAAGTAGGACTTGTTATAAACATGTTATAAACAACACCCCCGACCCCAGCGCTATACCACTTCATAAACAGGTATATTGTCTTACTTGTGGTTTTTGCTCTTTCTGTACTTGTATCGTTTACTTTCCCATCTGTAAAACAGTAAAATCAGCTAAAAAATGTGTTTTTATTGGATATTAGGATTCTAATTTACTCAGGCTAAACTAAGAGAACCAGGGGTCTTGATCTCTGGGCAGCATGTTTTACTTGTTTCCCTGCTTAAGCACTTGATTCAGTAGAGGAGTCATGTATTCAGCCACCGGTTGATTTAAATCAGGTGTGCAGGGACACAACTAAAACAAGCTGGGTAGTGGCCCTGGAGGACTGGAGTTTGAGACCCCTGGAGTCAATGGTGAATAATTAAAAAGATGACTCACCGTTCACAATGAGGTAGATGTTATGACTCACACTGCCTCCACTTCCACACCGATATGTTCCCGCATCACTTCTGAGGACGTTATGGAAGACCAGGTAGGAGGTTCCTTCCTGCTGATTAGTTGTCCACTCTAGTTGAACCCGATCGCTGATGGTTACAGGAACAAAAGTTTTCTCCCATTTAATCCAGGTGACTGCTGGAGGTGACTTGTTGCAGAACACAACGGGACACTTAATCCTGAGTTCACCTTCAACAGACGCTTCGTAAACTGTGTTCCGGCGCACTTTCATTTCCACGTCGCACTCATCACCTACAGGACAGAAGAGAGCTTACATTAGAAGCTGCAGCATCAGAATCAGGTTTATTGCCATGTAGGTGAGACTCATCTGCTAGGAATGTGTTTTCCAAGTCAGGCAGGAAATAGATTAGGATGCATCAGAAATAATCAACATAGAAAACACAGCGAGAAAAACAATGAGTCACAAGCAGCAATACAGGTGGCTGGTGCAGATCTCTGTGGTTGAAACAAGCCCCCACAATGCGGGACAGAAATTGAGTCCAATGCGGAAGTGAAATTAATTGCAGTTCCACCCTCATCCGCTGGGGCTGGTGTCGGAAGCGAGCAAATCCTCATTGACTCCCATGTTAAAAATACCAATTTCACAGCAGAAATAAACATGTTTACAGCCTGGTACCAAAACATGTTTTTGGTTTAAATGATCTAGTTTACACTCATGACAACTCTGAGGGGGGTGATTTTTTTTCTCACTCTTCTGTTTAAGTATATTAAATGCCTAAAATTCTGTATAATTAATGAGTATAAGACCCACGTGTCCGCAGAGCTAGCTCCGTGGAAAGGCCTCAGTCTGAGCCTCGGTCTCACCTGAAAACTGTTTCGTCATTTTCAGTCTCTCAACTTAGACCATTAGTTGTGCCATTTGTGTGTTCTTTTTTGGATATTATTTGTGCAATTGTTGGACAAAATGACTTGCTGTGGCATTAATTGCACTAATAGAGCGTCCAATGAGTCTCCACTTCATTTTTTTTGGTAAGTAAAATTATATTTATGTATTTTAGGTCACTGCTGAGCTGAGCTTAGATTTTAACATGTACTGTTTAACCATGAAATTTAAATGTAATAGGGTAAAACCCAGTGCATTTAACATAATGCTGCACTTTAGAAAATGGGTTGAAATATAACATGTTGGTAGCCTAGTGAACTAGACCAAATTCTTGCTTTGCAAAGTTTGGTCTAGGCATGCTCCATTGGAACCTCCGCAGCTCCTACCAGGACTCTGGCTAGCCAATCACAGCTCTCTAGAGGGGTTTCAAACACATAAAGAGCTGTGATTGGTCCATAATGGTGGGCCAATCATAGTGCTCTATCTGCGTAGTGAACAAATCACAGAGCTTTATCCGCTTTGTGGGCCAATCAGGGCACTCTATATGCCTGGTTGGTGGGATGATGCAACAGAGTGAAACAAGAGTATGTCACATTCATTGTCCAGTGGAATGCGGAGATCATTTGAAAGACAACGGTAAAACCCGCCCCACAACCGAGAGCCGTCAATGAAGCGTGGCCAGACTAAATAATACATTTATTTAGTCTGGCTTGCCAGGCTAACATGGTGGTGGAGCCGGGTTCCGACTATCGGCTTGTGGAGCTCTCGGGAGACCTCTGTTTTCCACCCGTTTCTCCCCTCCCCCCAGCTCGGTGCATCTTTGATTGCCGCGGCTCCCGTCCGCTGCGCGGGCTGCCGGCTTGTGGAGCTCTAAACCGATGTTTTCCACCCGGTTCTCCCCAGTGGCAGCTCTGCGTATCTCTGACTCAAATGCTCTGGTGTTGTGCACAGTTAACTCCGGTTGTAGCTAGGTTGCTACCTCCGTTAGCTTAGCTCCCACCTCCGTGTTAGCTTTGGGTTAGCTTCAGGTTAGCTTGTAGCTAGTTCGACTGGGTGTCATCAGTTGATCCCAGCCTTACAGCCCCACCCTCAGCTCCACCTCTCTTCCCTTTTGTGGAATTGTCTGGGCTTGACGGAACCTGTGACACGGTCAAAATGGCGGTGGTGGCTACCTCCCATTTCCCCTCAAAAACGTGTTATTGGAGCCTATGGAAATGAATTGTCCAGTATATATGTCAATGGGTTGAAACGGTTATTGTTCAGATGTCTAGCAGCAAAAGGGAAGAAGCTGTTTTTGTGGCGTGAGGTTCTGGGCCTGAACCTCCCTGACGGTATAGTAAAGGTCCATGACCAGGGTGAGAGGGGTCAGCTGTTATCTGACCTACGTGTCTTCGAACCTGGAGTTACACAGATCGTGGATTGAAGGGAGGGGTCATCCAGTCACCTCTTAGGTGTGTTCTTGCTGTGTCGTATCTCTAATTCCATGCTGTAGTTCTTTTTTAAAACACAGAGCATTTTTGTTTCCCTGTTTTCCCGCTACGTTTCGTTTGCGTCTGCAAACTTCCTCAGGCTGACGCTGATGGTGGCGTCACTTCCTTCTCCGTTTATCCGCGGGCAGCAGAGGATGTTGTCGCCCCCTGCTGCCCGCTGTCCCCTCTCCGACGATGCAATCCCATCCCATCCCATTAGTTCTTCATAGAACCTTTTGATAAATGGTTATTTGTGGAACCCTAAAAGGTTCTATATGTGAGGTTCCACAGAGAACCAAATAAAAGTTCATTAAAGAACTAATTTATAAATGGTTCTTTGAGGAACCAATAGGCAAAAGGTTTCTTGGAGAACCGAAGAAGGTTCCCCTTAGGCATCACTGTGAAGAACTGTCTTTGGTTCTAACTGGAACCTTTATTTTTAGCAGTGCAGATCACAGAAAAACTCGGAGTCTGGATAGAAAGTCACCTGCTGTTCAGAAACTGTTTGGTGTTCGATTCTCTCCCAGCTAACACTGATTCTTCTACCATTTTAAAAATAAACAAAGTTAGAGCTGAAGCTGCATCACAGCTGCAGAATCAAACGTGTCCTGAGTGGCTTCTGATCTACCCAAGCTGCTTCAAAAACACTTATTTAGGCTCCAGTCATCATTAAACGGGGATCTATATGTATCACACACAATATTTATTCTTGACCTAAAGCGTTTGTGGGATAAGTCTGAACATTTTCTTAATACTTATTTTCTTATTGCAAGATTAAAAACAGCAGATCGTCAAGGTGTCATTTTTTTCACACGATGATCGCTGGTTCTGTTGAGAGGAGACTAGCTAACCTAGAGCCCATAAACACTACGGACGTACACAACTTCAAAAGATATTATGCGTTTCTCACCCTCTTATTAAGAAATTCACCTGTTTTTGTTATGTGGAGCCAGACTAGTGTCAGACTCGCCGGTTCGACTCAACTAGAAGTTACATGATTGACTTGGGTTTCCTTGAAGTCACGTAGGAGTTGATAATCGTTTGTTTTCACCTTACCTGTTCTAGTTTCTATATGTGTTATACTGAATGTCAAAAACATCAGGAATCAAAGAAAGAGCAAAACCTTTTACTGAAGATCTGGAGGAGACCGAGAATAGGCCGTGTGATTTCAGATTTCATATCAGATTTTGCAAGACCTCTGGTCCAAATATCAACAAGAAGTTATGCTTGCCAGAAGCTATTACTTTTCTAAAATTATTTCTGCAAACCTGTCCAATCAAAAAGGTTTTTACAAAACTATTAATTTGGTTCTCATCCCTCATGAGTCCAACTGCTCAGTTATTGCACCAAATCTCCCGGATCAGTTTCTAGATTTCTTTTCTGATAAGGTTTCCTCTATCAGGGCTAGCTTATCACTCCCTCTGCACACCCTTCCTACCTTAACCTTTAATACAGCGCCCTTCCTCAGCTTTGAACCTATTTCTCTTCCATGCCTGCAATCTTTGCTTCTGTCGATGAAACCATCTGGTTCCCAAGACGACATCCTTCCTCTGCGCCTCCTGAAAGAGGTGTTCCCAGCTATAGGTCATTAAATCCTACACTTTATCAACACCAGTCTTATTTCCAGTGTTGTACCCCCTGTCTTCAAACATGCTGTGGTTCAGCCGCTTCTAAAGAAACCAGGCCGTGACGCCTCGGTTCTTTTTAATTATCGCCCTATTTCCAAGCTTCCATTTCTGGCAAAAATTCTGGAGAAGGTGGTCCATGATCAGCTATCAACTCATCTAGCCGATCATAACATAATGGATGTCTTTCAGTCAGGTTTTCAACCCCTGCACAATCCTCTCTCCTCCATGTCTTCAATGACATTTTTATGGCTACTGATTCTGGCTCCTATGCTTTGTTATTACTTCTCGATCTGTCCGCCGTCTTTGACACCGCCGACCATGACATCCTTTTATTACGCTTAGAGGAGGTTGCTGCAATACATGGTCCAGCCCTAACTTGGTTTAGGTCTTATTTGTCTAACAGGTCCCAACGGGTGGTGTTGAACAACCTCTCATCTCGCTCTGCTCCTCTCTTGTGTGGGGTCCCGCAGGGATCTATTCTGGGCCCTTTGTTGTTTTGTCTTTACCTCCTTCCCCTCAGCTTAATTCTAACAAAACACTGTGTTCAATATCACTTATATGCTGACAACTGTCAGATTTACATGTTGGTGAAACCCCAGCAATCCATCCAGCCTCTTCTAGATTGCCTACGTGATGTGAAATGTTGGCTGGCCACAAATTTTCTGCATCTCAATGATTCCAAGACTGAACTGATCCTGTTTAATCCGGTCAGATCTAGCTCATTCCAAACCCCAGATCTTTCATCTATTTCTCAATATCTAAAAACCGTTGTGACAAACCTGGGTGTGAAGATGGATTCATCTCTAAGGATGGACGCCCAGGTCAATGCCACTGTAAAATCTTGTTTTTTCCAACTCCGCCATCTGTACAAATTAAGAGCTGTTTTATCTAGAAAAAATTTGGAATCAGTTGTTCATGCCTTCATCACATCTAGGCTCGACTGCTTGAATGCAGTTTTGCTGGGTGTCAATAAGTCAACCCTTGCCTGACTTCAACTCATTCAAAATGCAGCTGCTAGATTCCTAACACATACTGATAGGCGCTAGATATAAAACCAGTTCTCAGATCCCTTCATTGGTTGCACATCACTTTCAGGGTCCAATATAAAATGCTACTTTTTGTTTTCAAATCCCTCCATGGTCTTGCCCCCGTGTACTTATCTGACCTTATTTCAATTTATACTCCTGGTCGCACACTCAGGTTCTCCAGCCTGTTGCTCCTCGAGGTCCCGAAAGCGTGTTACAAATCATGTGGACAAAGAGCTTTCTCTGTTGCCGGTCCTAAACTGTGGAACGAACTTCCAGTCACAGTTCGACTGGCATCCACCTTGGCAGATTTTAAGTCTAAACTAAAGACACACTATTTTACCTTTGCTTTTAACAGTTAGCTGTTAGTTTGGCTTTTACTACTCTTATTTTATCATCTATTGTAAGGTTTTTATTGGTACTTTTTTATCGGCTTGTCTTTTTTATTGTTGGTTGTATTTCATAGTACTGTTTTATGTTTTCTATCTCTGTTATTGTGCGACTGTTCAGCACTTTGGTCAGCCGTATGGCTGTGTTTTTAAAGTGCTATATAAATAAAGGTGGTATGGTATGGTATGATGGTACTATAACTAATAATTAGGCCTTCTACAGGAAACATCCTGCACAACACTGGGACAACCCTCCTGGAAAAATACTGGTTCATATGGGTCTGATTTATAAACATTTCTGCGTCTTTTCCTTTTTTACATAAAATCTCATCGTTTCCGTCAAGCCTCCCACAAACATGGAAGAAATGACATGAAACATGTTGCTTTCAGCTTAATTTTCCAGCTGAACAACCCTTTTCTGTCATGTTTACGTACTTTGTTTTACTTTTTGTGAAATTTGTGAGGAATAAAAAAACTTTCCGGACAAATTTAAAACCAGCCTAGCTGACCAAAGTCCGGTAGTTTACCTTCGCTCCAAACCTTAAGCCAGGTTTCTGATAACACTAACAAGTCGATGTTTAATAGACTAAATCATCGTGGTGAAAAGCCTTCCTCGTGAAGAGGCAGACTTTCGGGAGGTCAAAGATAGATCAGCTGCTCTACTTTATGAGAATTTGATTGTGGTCAGATAAAGCTGAGTTTTGATTCTTAGTGAATACCAAACAGACACAAAGATCCACTCACGGTCAGCGTTTACGGCGAGAATCAGCTCAGCCAAAATGAACAACTTCAGGATGTTCCTGCAGGATTCAGGCCCCATGATGAAGATCATCAACGTCGTTCCTTTGCAGCCGACTGACATGAGAACTGCTCCACCGACCTCATCATTATTATGTAACACAACAGAGACGTGAATAAAGTCTGAACATTCTGCTTCCTCTTTCTGGTGTTAAGCCTCTTCCTCTTTGAAACGGGGATGGCAGCCGTGGAGGTGAGTCAGTGAGGGGTCTGAAAAAGGTCCTGCACAGGGGTTCCTTCCCACGTTATCCTTCTTCTGCAGACAGATCCACTGAACTCCCCAACGTTCATGCACTCTTGTTATTTCCGAGACCTCTAACTCTGTGCACCTTAACACCGCTTTCATCATTTCTTGAGTTTGTCTGTGGTTTGCCATCTTCAAGCTGACTTCCTCTCAACTCTCCTGTTTCTTTAATTGTTACCTTCTGCAGATTTGAGCAGTGAGCTGTGGTTTCAGGGGAGAGCGTGAAGAGCTCTGAAGAGGAGCTTTGAGCTCTTTAAAGGCCTCAATAACCGTTCTCTCTGTGGTTTTCGTTAGATAACGCCGTCAGTGAGATGAGTGGCCCATCTGTGTAGAAAACTGCTTTTTTAGAGAAGTCCTCTGGGTTTGTTCCACCATTTAGAGAAAACAGCTGATTATTGGTGTTATGGAACAGACCTCAAGCCTGATTCAATTACTTTAATATTTAATTATTAATAACCTAGTCTGTTGACCAAAAACATCTAGAAATGGTAGGAAACATAAAACTGATCAACCCACCTTTACACCAGGGTAGTTTCCTGTAATTTCAAATACAGTTTTAATGTTTAGTATGCTGTTTACGTTTAGTTTTTATCCAATGTAAAAGTTTGACGTTGTTGTTGTTTAGCAGGGTCCCTTTTAAAAGATTCCTTGTTTCAACTGTTGTCGTACAAAGCTGTTTTCTCTTTTATATTTAGCTATGTCTGTTCATAAACTTTTATCTTCTTAAAGATTAACCACATTAAACAGTTTTAAAAACATTAAAAACTAGTGAAAAAAAGAATTTAATTACATTTAATTCATGGTCCATAAAACCATTATATGGACGTGAAAAAAATTAAGTAACATTTTTATTTATTTATTAGTTTTCTTTTATTTTGCAGTCAACAAAACAACTGGATGGATTTAAATAATATGAAAAATAATTGCATTTATTATATTTATTCAGAGAAATAAAAACAACTTTATTAATGTAAAAATAATAGAAGAATGATCATGTTTTATTTTATTTACATAAAAATATTCGCTAGCATATGAAAGTTTAATTTCGTGTTAATGCACAACAACAGCGCCCTCCTGTGGTTTATTAGGCTCAGGGCTATCTGGAAACGTCAGCACCGCTGCGCAAGCGTCTGTACGTGATGACGTAATGCAAACGTCCAGGACGGGGCGAAAATGGCGGAATATCTGGCATCCATTTTCGGCACAGAGAAAGACAAGTAAGTTTTAATTCCATTTTTAGCGGATCAGCCGCTTCAGTGGTGACGTTTATACCACGTTAGCTATTTTCTCGGGTTGTTTCCTGCCAGCTGCGGTTTTTTACCCTCTTGTAGCGCTGCTGAAAGTCCCAGTTATGCTACATTAGCGGGAGGAAGCTAAGTCCGCTAACGCATTTGAATGAACCTCATGAAGCCCTGCTAGTTACCGTGAAGCAAAGTTTCACCTGCGCCCTGGTGTTTATGCATCGTCGTGTAGATTATTGATTACTTGGTGTTTTTATGACACGTTTGTCCACAGAAACGTGTACAGAAAGCCCGGTAACGTGCAGCCAGCTCAGCTAGTTGGTAGCTGCTCAGTCTGGTGGTCTGAATTCTGTGTTGCACCGGTGTAGAGGAGCAAAATGTCCTCTGGTTTTGTTAGCTAATTTGTTGTGTCCCAGTTCTCATCTATTTGGTGTTTTTGTGGTCTTATTCAGGTGAATTGACATTAAAGTGGGTAGATTAGAACCAGCACCAGTTAGACACCTTCAGCTTTACTCTACCCCAGGTCTTAGGGCGGTTTAGTTAGTTAGTGTTAGTTAGTCGTCCAACAGCTGTTATGTCCATGAGGAAGAACCAGACTAGTTCCTGTGATAACAACCACTCTCCTCCACAGGGTTAACTGTTCCTTCTATTTCAAGATTGGAGCATGCAGACATGGAGACCGCTGCTCAAGATTACACAACAAGCCCACCTTCAGTCAGGTGAGACAGACACGCCCACTCCTTGGCTGTTCACCCTTGAGTCCACCATGTGAAGGCTTATTTAGGAGAACTTGCTCCACCTGTTCTGTCAGTTATTTATATTTAAATTTAGCTTCATGTTATGAAATGACACACTCTTCCAGGCTGTGTGTTTGGGTAACCTGTACACAGGTAAATCTGAAGTGTTACTGGAAATGGAGGGTCCAGTTTGACCAGCAGCTTTGTTTTGTATGTTTGACTCCTGCAGACCATCTTGATTCAGAACATCTATCGAAATCCCCAGAACAGCGCTCAGACGGCCGACTCCTCTCGCTGTAAGTAGAGAGAACACCTCTACACGTACCTGTGAGACCGTGAAATATCCCCACCCCCAAACACCTGCTAGCATCTGAGCCGTACCGAGACTCCGAGCTGGAAAGCTAAAGCAAACACTGTTTCCTGGTGGTGCTGCTTGTCTCTGACATACTAGGAACCACAGAGTGAGGGGGTGGTGTGTGTGTGTGTGTGTGTACAGTAAATACCTGCGCTGAGTCTGACCCCGGGTTTCCACGGGAGCCGTCAGCAGCACGTTACTGCAGCAGCACGTCTTGCTCCCGTAAGCTGCTGCTTGGCCCTTCCCACGAGACGCGAAGCAGCAGGGGAGCAGCTGTCACCGACCGAGCACGAAGTCACACGAGTGAGTTCGTCAGTAAACACAACAACAAGCAGGAGAAAATTACAACATGGTTTGTGTTTTATGTTCTGTCCGTTTTATAATCGCCAATACGGACCTGAAAAACAAAGGAGACCGCTAGCTAGGTGATAACTTCTCACGGGGACGCACAGTTAGTAACCTTTTTTTAAAGTAAAGCAACCGGAAGGCAGTACGTTCTTTATTCTGAAAATCTCGGGAGCTTCTCTCCATTTCCGCGTCCGATTTCCTGTCTTTCCTTCCCCAAAAATATCGAACTTGACCCGTTTCAGAGGCGTCGCGCGTAGAAAATAGAACCGGCGCGTAAAGGCCGCGACATGCTGCTCCTGAGACGCGGCCGACTCGTGCTGCTGACGGCTCCAGTGGAAAAGGTTCTGTTGACCACAGCGGTTCCTATCAGCAGCTATGACGTGCTGCTGCAGTAACATGCTGCTGACGGCTCCTGTGGAAAGCCGGGGTGATAGCCTGAAACAACCCCCCCATGCAGGTAGGTGTGTTGTTGGATCTAAGGGCTTCAGGACTAATTCACTTTTCGTGTTTGCCTGAGCTTTAGATGATGTCGTCGTTCAGAGAGCTGATGAAAACAAAAAAATTTATTTGTTTGTTTTTGTAAAAAAAAAACTCCTGTTCAGGGTTTAACCCCCTGCCACGTGGTCCTCAAGGGATAAACCATCAACCCTCAATGGCCAACTTTCCTGGCGGGGTCATCCATGAGGACAGTGGGAGGGTTAAAATGTTGCTAAAATAATGAAAAGCTGATACGTTTTTATGCTACAGGAGCTGTTTTTAAATAAGGTTTCTTGTGGCTCTTCTAAAATTTTATTCACACTGGCTTGTTGAACACCGGCTCTGGGATTAAAAGGCTCAGATTAAACTTTGAGGGTGTTTTTCTGTCACTTTGAAGCGTGTTTCTGTGTTAAACTTATAAATAATCCACGTTCTACCTGCTGGACTGATAGGCTAACGGCTAGTCCAAACGCCTCGTGTGGCTTTAGCGGCTCTTCCGTCCAACCTCCCGCAGCAGGATGAACCAAACAGAGTCGAGCAGCTTTCTGGAACCAGAAAATGTCTCAGATCCTTTTTAAAACAGCAGCTTTTATGTTTATTTGTTTACGTGGATTCTCTGGTTATTTACTCCAGCAGCCTAAAGAAGCACCTCTGGGTCAGAGTTAGACGGACTTTCACAGTTTTATTGAAATAATAATTATAGTAAAACTGAGTTCAATAGAGGTTTTTAGACCCTGAAACCTTTATTAGTCTCATTATTTTAGACGTTTCCATGGAAACACGCTTCATGCTGGCTTCGAGAATATAGATGTTTAACTTTTGGACCATTTAGAACCAAAAGCACTCAAGGCTAAGGATGTCCACATCCCGACAGCTGAGGCGTTTTCTAGCGTTGACCCGCCCTCGCTGGCGTGGTCGGTTCTGCTCCGTTTACAACCAGCACATATCTAACGACCTGCTTCCCTCCCCAGCTCTGTATTTGGTTTGATTTTTATCACAGAAGCTTGTGTTTTGTATTTCAGACCATTTCCCTCTTGAACATTTACCTTCATAACCTTCCAAACTGCCCAGTCTGCTGATGGTTTCCACTGTAAGTTCTATCTCTATCTGCAGGACCCTCCAGCACCGACTGCACCTTTTATTACACCAAGCTGAATAAATCTGGCTCTGAGTAGAAACCGAGCCGGCCTCATGCTCTTCTGCATGTCTTTGGCCCAGCAGAGGCTCACGATGGTTACAGTAACTATGAATATGTCGTTTAACGTAAAACTTCTCGTAGAGCTAAACTCTAATTGTGACACTAAGCTACAGAACACTAAGGCGTCTGCGGCTCTGAGATCATCATGTGATTGGTTGATTGAAACGGCCTAACGAGCTTGTGCTTGACTGTCCTGTTGGTACTTTGTAGGTGCTGTCAGCGATGTGGAAATGCAGGAACATTACGACGAGTTCTTCGAGGTGAGCCACCTTGTCAGGGGTTGTCGGGCGGCATGATGTCACACTCCGCTTTAGTTTCAGTCCAGAAATTTCAATACATTTTATTAGATAAGTGAAGGGTCAGACGGATCGCTAACACGAGTGATACTGATGACCTTCAAAGCTCTTTTCTGTAAAATAAACAGTCGAATAGGTTTTATATGTTGATCCCAGACTTCTACACAGTAGGCCAACCAAGGCCCCATTAGTGAGTTATATAATGTTAACAACCCTGAACTCTGGAATACCGTGTTGGCGATTCGACTTTATTTATCCTAAATGTGATTTCCGACTAAGATCCTCATCCAAGAGAACTCATTTGGTTTCCTTCACTCTTCAAATTTCCATAAAGATACTTCATTATTTCTTTTGTCGTTAAGCAATTTAACGTTTTTTTTTTTAGATTTAATGCTAATCTATTTATGTCAAGCCTGTTTATCACGTGAATTACTACTTGTATATCTGACCCAGAATAAAACAATGCTGTATCATCTGCGAACAAAACAGAACAGAGCATTTTAGAACATTTACAAGATCATTAATAAACAATATGAACTGTTTAGGACCAAGGACCAACCCTTGTGGCGCTCCACAACAAATATCACTCAGTTCAGACTTTGTTATTTAACCGTTTCCTGTTATCTAAATAGCTTCTAACCCTTGATGAGCCGCTCCTCCTATTCCATACTGTTGTAGTTTTTGAAGTAACCTTGCATGGTAAATGATAAATCACCCACACCTTTCAGAGTTAGAGGACTCCTAAGCGCTTTACAGTGTATCATTCACCCACTCACACACACATTCACACACTGGTGGTGATGAGCTACAATGTAGCCACATCTGCCCTGGGGCGCACTGACAGAGGCGAGGCTGGCGCCACCGGTCCACCGGACAACCTGCTCAGCCTGTTGACCCTAACCCAAATGCTTTCTTTAAGTCAATAAAATACTAATGAAGGGGTGTTTGTTGACGATTGCTGTTTAAAGGGTTTTAGATCATTTACCTTTATGAATCTTTCAGGAGGTGTTCACGGAAATGGAGGAGAAGTACGGAGAGGTGGAGGAGATGAACGTGTGTGATAACTTAGGCGACCATCTAGTTGGTAACGTTTACGTCAAGGTGGGTGTTGACCTGGTGATGGAACCAGCCTCCATCTGTGGCATCTAAGCTGTGTGTGTGTGTGTGTGTGTGTGTGTGTGTGTAGTTTCGTCGTGAGGAGGATGCAGAGAAAGCAGTCATGGACCTGAACAATCGCTGGTTTAACGCCCAGCCCATCCACGCAGAGCTCTCCCCCGTTACAGACTTCAGAGAGGCCTGCTGTCGCCAGTATGAGATGGGGTGAGTGTTGGCAAGACAACCACAAAAACCACAGCTCATCATCATCAAAACCACAGCTCATCTGGATGAAAATGTCCTGTTTTTAGCTCTGACTAAGCAGTAAGGTTGTCATGGTAACCGGTGTAGCTGTAAACTCCGGTAAAAAAATTGACAATAAAAATAACCGTGTTTTAAAAAATATATATATATATTATCTCGGTGGATTACCGTGGCTGCGGTGTGGCGCGGTGACCCTTACCAGCCACCGTATCATCTGCTAAAGTTGCCGGCGGCACACGCGCACTTTGTTGTTTACAACCAAAACTTTCTTGAAGCTAAAGCTGAAATAATGGCCAAAGGAGGAGACGGCAGCACTCAGGACATTTATTATCCCTCAAAGAAGACAAAGTGGGATGTACGGGCATTTTTTGGATATTTGAAGAACGCCGAGGGACAGCTGATAGAAGACGGCGATCCTGTTTGCAGCACGTGCAGAAAAAGTGTCTGTGAAAGGCAGCAACGCTTCAAATCTCATGACACATCTGCGTGACCATCACCCACAACTCTACAGTCAACGCAAGGCAAGCTAACGTTAGCGTTTTAGCTAAAATGCGTGATCCGAGGATTTGGGTTGAGGGAGAATGCAACGAGGGGCTATATAAAGCAGCCGCAGCGCCGCTACCTGCATATAAACCGTGTCGCGGACACCGCCATGTTGAACTGACGCTATGCATTACGGGGCTCCCAGGGGCAGATAAGAGTTGGTCTCTCTCCGAGAATAATTATGAATTTAACAATGATTACTGCCTGATGATATTTTCCCACATCTGCAAAGCTCACTGGAAGGACACAAACCGAGGACAATATTTTCCTGATATAGGGTTTATTACTCAAGTAAGGGTAAAAAAAGTATCTAATTAGAAGGCTACTTGAGTACTGAGTATTATCTGATCTAATATTTTTTAAATGAGACATCAAACAGACAAAAAATAAGAAGTTATGGGCAAATATTGGTATTTTAAAGACTAAAGGGGAAAAATGTAAACAAATAAACAGCATAATTACAAAATAACACATTTTAGGCAAAATTTGGACACAAACTGAGGACAATATTTCCTGATATACAGGGTTTATTTAGTTGTCTGAAAATTTACGTTTAAAAAAATACCGCGATAATACCGAAAACCGTGATAATTTTGGTCACAATAACCGTGAGGTTAAATTTTCACACCGTGACAACCCTAGTAAGTTGTGGTCAGTACCCGCGGGCTGATGGTGAAGTGACTCTGTTTACATGTTTATGTTCAGATTTGTACTAATACAAGACTTTCTTAGACAAATCACAATAAAAAAAATTTCTTTTGTTGGAAGGTAGAATGTGAAATCCACCTTAGAGAATGGAATTTATGTCTTCCGGTGACCGGTGGCATGTAGGTCAGTTTTTAGCTGAAAACTGACCATTGCTGAACGTTACACCTTAATATGTCCAGAGAAGCTCGTGTCAGAGTCAATAACACCTAGATTTCTAACCTGTCTTTATCTTTTCTTTATTCCTCCGGAGTCCAGCTGAGCAGACAATGTGTAGTTTTTACCATTAATCTCTGGAAATATCCATCCAGTTGTTGAAAAAGAATCAAATGATGACCAGGTGTTGAAAATATTAGTGACTTTGTAACATACAACCATAAAAACTGCGTTTAAGTCTCTGGGCGATGCCATGTTTCCTTCTACGGGAGCCCATGAGGACAAAACGCATTATCTGATCGTAACAAACATTGTTTAACACATTTACCTCTCCTGGCTCTGTCCCGCTGGGTTAAGCGGTTTAGGTCAGTTTCCAGACTAACCTTGAATAATTTATCTGTAGACAGGAACAGTTCCTTCCTGCTCCACACTTGGAGCTTCTAGACCAAACAGAGTCCTCGGGCTTTATCCTGGTGATCCAGGCTCACGGAGGCTCAGGGACAACAAGGAAGTCATTATTTTATATTATTCCGGTTCTTGTTTAGACATTAGAATGTAGGGGTGGGCAATATAAACGATATAAGGTAGAAATTATATAAAATTGGGTAATGATAGAGTTTTTGGCTAAATCACAATATCACGATAACAACGTCACTAAGATGTGCACCCTGCTGACTTTGGGACAACAGAATGGCAGTGACTGCAAGCATGGAGTGGGCGGAGGAGGAGGCCTATATGCCTCAAGTGGCATATATTTGCCACATGAGGATATTTACAAGCATGTCATTTTGACATATATAAACAAAGGAAAAAATATATTGCAATATATATCATTACCGCACATGCTTCAGATTATATCGCAATATAGATTTGAGGCCATATCGCCTAGCCCTATTAGATCGTTCAGATTAGGGCTGAAACGATTCCTCGAGTACCTCGAATAATTCGAGTACAAAAAATCCTCGAGTCAAATTCTCTGCCTCGAAGCTTCGTTTAATTCATGTTTAATTAATTCATGGCTTAGCAATCGCCCGGGGTCATGTTTCACCCGGACCGAAATAAGTGACGCACATACATACTGCACTGAATGCACACGCGAGTAGCGAATGTAACTTAACTTTCTCTTAAACCATGGCAGACAATGTGGACTCCGGTGGAGTGCGAAAAAGACAGAAAATGTCAAAGGTGTGGGACCATTTTTCACGTCGTAAGGCGGAAAACGTAGTCCAGAGTAAATACTGTAAAATGGATTAAGCCTACCTCACCATATTCCTCGATGCTGCAACCTGACAAGGAAACATCCACATGTAAATGTCACTTCTGCAAGCGGACTCGGAGCCTCTACAAGATAATGCATTTTAGCCTGTATTTCTATACATTCTGTGGACACTGTGCGACTTTTTCATTTGTAGCACTTGGTTTCAGCTCACACCGTACGTCTGGTAGCAACACGTCGGTTTTAAAATGTGCTAAAAATAGCAGTTTTTACAACACGTCGGACTTTTTACTGTGTTGTTATTGATGTCTGTTGTCCCTCGGGATTGCTGCAGGAGGACACAGGTATTTATGAGAGAGACGGAGGAAAACGAAATAAAGTAAATAAATGTTTTGTTATCAGTATAATTTGACATAACCACGGCAAACATGCTTTCTCAACAATCCTTGTTAGTGTGGGAAAAAAAGTGTTGAAATTAAAACGGACGTGTGTTAATAGGGAAATAGCTGGCGAGCCATGTTTGCGCATGCGCCGTGAGCAGTTCTGGTGCTGTTTAGGCCGCAGCCGCTCGCATTTGTTTACTGTAAAGATGAAGTGCTGAAGTTTTGAAAACTAATTTTGAATAAAACTTGAAGAATAACTGGCAATTGCGTGCTCATTTTAAGAGGTCTTTCATATTTTATAACATGCTATTTGATATAATGGTTTACAAACGCAAAAGGGTAATTTATTAGAGTACTCGATTAATCGATAAAATATTCGATAGAGTACTCGATTACAAAAATATTCGATAGCTGCAGCCCTAGTTCAGATAATGGATGCCTCACCTCTGACCTTCTCTGTCTGATTGTGACACATTTAATCACCTTTGGTGTCCCTTAATAAGTTATTAATAATCAGGTGTGCACATAAGTGGTGCGCATGCGCTGTCAAAATAAACAGTGCGCACCTGAAAAAAAGCTGCAGCACGCATTTGCGCACCTAAGACTTTGTGGAGGAAGGAAGACATTTCTGGAGCATTTTAAAGATGTCCAAGAAGCAAGCTAATTATTTTGGTGTTCCTCCGCCTCCAAAAAAACGTCAGACTGAGTCGGAACCGCAAGAGAAGAGTATTTGCAGAGAAGTTGCTGCAGTAGGTCAGCTGGCTTCAAACAAATGATGAACGCACAGAGATTTGGTGCAGATTACGCTGTGAAAATCCCACCCTTGCAGACAAAAACAGCGCCTTTTACATAGGCACTAAAAACTTCAATCATCCAGGGTTTGATAAACATACCAACAGCAGAGAACATCAGAAAGTTGTTCGGGAAGTCAGTAATGAAGCTGAACGCAGTCAGGGCCATGATGAGGATGATGAGAGTCTGTGGAAATAAAAACGGCATTTATGCCATTTAAAAAAACTTCAGTGCTCTGAAATAGTAATTTTGTGAAGTGCTTTAAAATTTAGTTTATTTGATTTTTGTTATCACAACAGCAGCTGTTTATACATTGTGTTTTACATTCAGACAATTCAGTCATGTTATTAGAAAATTAGAAGGTTTATGGCAGTATGTACCTGTTGTACTTGTTTTCAGACAAATTTAAGATATGTTGCATTGTCAATGCGTTACTCTGTTTTGCTCCTATTGTGAGTTGAGTTTAAGAATTAAGTGCATTAAAAAATGTGAAGACCAAGCAGCAACCATAGGTTCTCCCCTGAGTACCAACCCAAAAATATTAATGTGCACCCCTGTTAATAATAACCTCGCCACACCTTAATCTCCTGCCAGATAAAGAATCTCCTCTGAGAAAAATCACAACAAAAACTTTCGCTTCTTTACCAGACACAAGCCCATGGTTTGGGTTTGTTTGTGCAGCGCTTAAACTTTAGTACAGATTTAGTGTTTGAGACCAGGGACGTGCAGAAACGAGTGTCTGGTGGTCGTGTTGGAGTGAAAGGTCTCCAGTTTAACCATTCAAACCTTTGACCTCAGGCAGGGTTACTCCCTGACCTAAGGCTGAAGCACTTTTAAAGCTTTAACTGGTTTTACCGCAACAGGGAAGCTTTTCCCTGCCCTTAAGCAAGGCACTGGTTCTGTTTACATGGTTATGTTTTCATGTAGAAACCCAGATAAGCTTGGCGTCCTGTGTTTTTCCACTGGGCTCTGGTGTTTGTGCTGCCTGTGAGCAGATAAGAGCTAGGCTTGGTGAGTGTGGCTGGACGCCAACCCTTTATGGTGTTGCTGTTTTACAGAGAGTGCACTCGAGGAGGTTTCTGCAACTTCATGCATCTGAAACCCATCTCACGAGAACTTCGGAGGGAGCTGTACGGCCGCCGCAAGAAAAGGTACAGGCGCCACCTCAGAGAGAGAGAGACTGGGTAGAGTCTCAGTTTAACCAGTGGGTTTGTTCTCCCACCAGGCACCGCTCCCGCTCCAGAGAACGACGCTCCCGCTCCAGGGACCGGCGGCGGGAACGCGAGAGGCCGAGGAGGTCGAAGGAGCGCGAGCGCTCGGGGAGATTCTGAAGAAGCCAAGAACGACCCTCCCCGCCTTTACATCCAGCAGTTATAAAAAATTATTTTCATTTTTTTTTGGTGAATTGTTGGAACTTTTCTCTTTTATTTCCTTTTTTTAAGACAAGCTTGTGTCGCTTTCTCAATAAAACAAATTTGTAATTCTGCACCAACAAATCCTCCTTTTATCACTAATTATAAATAATTATGTATAAAACTGTCAGTAGAGGAGGTGTGATGACTTATTCATGCTTCTTTGCTGCTTGGTTCATGTGATGTGGACGTATTTTCATCAATACTTTATGGTTTTAACTGCGTTTACCATAACGAGGTACACTGGTAGATCTAAACACGTCTGAAGGCGGTCAGGAACAACCAGACTGTTTAATAGTTTAGAGGCTAAATCGTTGAGTGGATTTTCCTCTGGGACCGATCAGGGCTAATGCTAGATTTGTGTTGTGGAAAGCAAACATGCCCACAAAACTATATTTTGTAAAATGCAGCAGATGCATCATCTGGCCGTTGTCTGATTGCAGTTTATTATTTTAGGCATTTTGGAATCTTTTCCAAAAAGGAGTCCAGGCTGAGGGAAGTTGAGACCATCGGTATGGGAAGTCATTGTCCTGGTCACAGGCAGGTTAATAAAGGCTCAGATTAAACCTGAAGTTGTTAGTGGGGCACCAGGGGGCTTCTGTGTGCCCCTGGCCCTGCTGCTTGTTGCTCCGCCCATGCAGTAAATTTAAAATGAAAACAACATAACATAAATAACACTTGGACACTGAAGTCATCGGAGGTAGAAGACATTTATCTGTTACTGTTTTAAGCTAATGCTATTAGCTTTGCCAAGTCGTCATCCAGGTGTCTTCACTAGCCTTCTGGGAACAGCTCAGCTCGTGAGAAGGTCTAAAGGTGTCACCTGAACCGAACCTCCTGCTCCGCGTGTCATTTAAAAGTAAACAACTGGCGCGGACGACTTTACCTCGGCCTTTCCCCAAAAAGCCCTTATTGAGAAATCTCGTCTGCCATTGGTCGAGCCGTCCAAACAGACGCCCTCGCCACAGCCAATAGCGTTGCGTCTCCAGCTACGTCCTCCACGTGAGCTCGCGCCTCCAAAAAAGCCGCTGTCTCGTGCGGAAGCGCTCCAGTTCGGGTCTGTCTGCAGCATCGCACGTCCTTGCCGGGAGAGCCTCACTCATCACGGTCCTTAGGTCGTTTCAGAGCTCCAGGTGAGTGGATGTGAGCAGGTTAGAGAACCCGTATGTAGTACGGAGGTCCGGGGTGTTATACCGGAATCTGTTCTCTAAAACATGAGTGGACCCAGAGCTGATGCAACATTCTGACTGACTGCGTAGATCAGGTTTTTGGTTGGTCGTCACGTGACCAGCCCGGATGGTCTCAGGTGTTTATTATAGTTCTGATTTAGCAGGTGGATGAAAATGAATTCTAGCTTCTAAACGTCTTAAATTAATCTAATCTGGAGCTTAAATGTAATTTATATGCATCCGAGACGGATTCCCTGACTTGTAATAACTAACTAGCTGCTTGTTGGCCAGGACTCCTGTGGAAATGAGGGTTTTAATCTCATGTTACGTTAAAGAATAAAATGTTAATGCAGATTAGCTCTGCTTGGTGATTTTTCTCTTTTTAAATCAATAAAACATGAAAAAAATCACTTCTGTAATAAGTGCACCACACCTGAGGATAAAGGTGATTAAACCTGCAGCCTGAGTGGAAGCAGAGGTGTCCGGGCTGTGGAAGGCACCAACATTCCTGCTGTTCACGGTTTTCCAGCCATTCCTCATGGCTGAGTGAGGATAAATAAAGCCTCCTCTTCCTCTGGTGTGATCAGGAAGCTGAGTCCTGATTGCTGGCAGAGCTGCAAACATACCGACGGTCATTAGAAATAAAGCAGCTTTGAAAGTTTGTAGGTTTTTGTTCGATCTGGTTTAATGTTGCCAGACTGGTCAGGTGATGGTTTCATTCCAGTTTGGGCAGTCGGACCAGTGCTTTAGAGGCTTAACTCCTGGCCTTCAGCCGGGCTGGATGGGGTTTGCAGGGGTCGGGTTACCTTGTTGAACTCTGTCAGTCCCACCACCCCCCACCCCCACAGGAGGAGGGGGAGGTTTCTTCTCTGCTCTAACCTGGAGACCACCTCAAACAGTTGAGTGGATTTGCTGTTTGCCTAGAAGTTGCAGCCATTAGGTGTGTTCTGCCGGGCCGGGCCTGGACAGCTGTCCTGATGTGTGTCCTGCACATTAGTGAAGGTTCACCTAGGTTTGTTCTAGCTGAGATGTGGAGGAGCCTGAACATCTTTTATGTTGGTGCATTTACTGAATGAGCTGGAGCACAGCTGTCAGAGCAGCAGGGTTACACCATGTGTGTGTGTGTGTGTGTGTGTGTGTGTGTGTGTGTGTGTGTGTGTGTGTGTGTGTGTGTGTGTGTGTGTGTGTGTGTGTGTGTGGGTTGTTAACACTTCCTCTGTACGTTTTAGAATACCCTGTATTGATCCCACAGCTGCACAAATACTCAGAGAACTGTGAACACACAAGGGCATTAGGCTGTAACCTTTTACTCCAGTAAAGCCCAAACGAAGCCTCCTCCCCCTCCCCTCGTGCACCTCCTGATGTCAGTGTGAGTAAAGATGGCAGAACAAGGGCAAAACACGCTGGCAGCTCACTGTGGAAAATATTCCCCACCTCTAATTTTGATCATGACCTCCATAAACTCTTAAACTTTATTCTGTAGTTTATATTAATACAAACAAATTTCTGTCTCATGATTGGTCCTCTTCCAGGTTTTATCACCCAGTTAGTAAATCGTGTCTGCAGGTGGTTTCTATCCCAGAGTGCTCATTTTCAATAAGATTCACAGTTATGAATTTATTTAGTCAAGTGTGTGTGTGTGTGTGTGTGTGTGTGTGTGTGTGTGTGTGTGTGTGTTATAAATGGCATAAACAAATAGTAAATTTTAATTAAGGGACTTTATAAAACTAAATGACCTGCTGTGAAGCTTCTGTAGTTTGATTTTTTAGTATTAAGGTATAAAAGTGACTTTTACACCACGGATGATCACTATCAGTGGTTCTAGGGCTCACGTTACCCTCGATTAACAACCCTACCTGCAGACTAGCTCAAATCTCAGCGTTTCTTTAGTAAATCTGTAATGAGAACCCCCTGAACCTTTAATTCTGCGGAGGTGTAAAGCAGATTACTCGGTTCTCTTCCTTCTTTCTGACTGATGCAACATTAGCAGAACCAGATCCAGCCAGCAGCTTTCTCCTGAGCCTGTGATCAGAGAAGGCTGCTCTCGGTTCTAGTTCTGTCGTCTCATGGTGACGAGGTGAAACCCTCTGCCACACATAAGGAGGAAGTAAAGGGGGAGGAGCAACAACATCTGTTCGATGACATCAGTGCTGTCATTACTCAACATTAATTAGAGGAAGTGGCTCTGTATTTTAGGTGTTACGGCTTGTTCTGTTTCATGTTGACGTAGACTCGAGTGTTTACTGTTAGGGTTACCCTCTGAGCTCACACACCTGCTCCAGAGGACGGGTCCATCAGAGGGTCAGGGTCAGGGTTAGCCCAGTCCCAGAAACGTTATCACGAAGGTCAAGACTCAGGATTCTGGTCCACGTTTAGACTTGTGGTTCCAGGTGTAAGGCACGGTGGAGGCAGTGTGATGGTATGGAGGTGCTTTACTGGTGACACTTACGGTCATGAGGATTTCCTCCATAGGGCAGCTGGGGTCAGCCTTAATGTGTGTGTGTGTGTGGGGGGCTTAGAGTACAGCCACTGCTCCTTCATGATGAGAGGAGCCAGCTGAGGAGTTCCAGGCATCTCCTGCTGGCAGGAGGTCCTGGGGTCAACCCAGAACTTGCTGGTGGAAGTGGCTGTGGGGGGGTAGGTTGGACCTCTCTGGTGGAGCTGGTACCCCCTGACCCAAACCCGGGTAAGCAGAGGCAAATGGACGGTCTGGTGGGGAATGTGCGGCAACAACCCACCTGGTTTGTGTTTTTTGGGACTCTCATGTTCTTTAGAACAGGGTTAGGGTTAGAACGGGTCTGTTTACGTTTGTTTAGTCTGAATTTCTCTCCCAGATTAAGCTTCATCAGATTACGTAATCCTGGTTCCTGTTGTTCTCCAGCCTAAGCCATGCCAGCGGTTCCTTCTTCCAAGGAGGCTGTGGTGAAAAGCCCTGTGTGTCCGCACGCTGCCAAGCTGCTGGGCCAGAGCAATGGGGAGGCCAAGCTCCAGGAGGCCTCCTTCCCTCTGAACGGCGTGGACACCACGCACACGTCTCCTGAGAGGAAGTGGATCCGACCGGACCTTGCCAGCCGCTGCACGTGGAGCCTTGGGGCTTCCAAAGCAGATTCCCCTCATCCACAAGTTCAGAAGTGAGATTTGGCTTTTTCACTCTAACTAATAAACAAGCATGAGTCAGGTGTGACCCAACCCGGGAGACGTGCAGAGACACGTGTCCTCTCAACTTTGTTCCATAAAACAGTTCCGATTAAACCCTCCCCTCCCTCTCCTTCCAGGACTGCGCCTCCCACCATCCTACCCAACATCCTGCACCGGATCGGAGACACTCCCCTGGTACGGATCAACAAGATCCCCAAAGCATTTGGACTCAAATGTGAAATACGTGAGTCATGCGTCCCTCAGGCCGAGACACATCCACTAAACACAATATCCTTTCGTAAACTCGTCTGCCGGAGGTTATCCTAACGACTCCGCTCCTAAAATCCTTTCATGTGGTTTTATTTTAGTGGCCAAGTGTGAGTTCTTCAACGCCGGAGGGAGCGTGAAGGACCGGATCAGCCTGCGGATGGTCGAGGATGCTGAGAGAGCCGGAGTTCTCAAGCCTGGAGACACCATCATTGAGCCCACGTCTGGAAACACCGGTTTGTGTGTGTGTGTGTGTGTGTGTGTGTGTGTGTGCGTGTGTGTGCGTGTGTGTGTGCGTGTGTGTGCGTGTGTGTGTGTGTGTGTGTGTGCGTGTGCGTGTGCGTGCGCGTGTGTGTGTGTGTGTGTTAAAACCTGCTGTTGCGTCCCTCAGGAATCGGACTGGCTCTGGCTGCAGCTGTCAAAGGCTACCGTTGCATCATCGTCATGCCGGAGAAGATGAGCATGGAGAAGGTGAGATGATCGCAGGGTTCAGGTCAGCTCCTTCATGATCGGATGTTTTTAAGAACTTTTTACAGAAGTGGTTCAGTTCTGACCAGGTTGACACGCTAACCTCTAGTTAGAGATCTCCCTCGGCTCCATGTCAAGTTGTGATGATGTCATTTATTTAGAGCATTTACTCGGACAGCTGAGGCCGCGTACCCTCGTAGCTGGGTTTGTGTGGAGCCGAACGTTCTCCCTGCACAAACGGGTCCACGCCACCTCCTTTTTGTTAAATCCAGAGCATCAGGAAACACATTCATGGGTATGCCGAGCCTGTAGGTGGCAGTAGATCCACAAACCGTCTTGGAATAACCTTCACCTGTAGAGCAGCAGAAACAAGCCAGTGTACACGGGTCACACGCGTGA
Source organism: Nothobranchius furzeri (assembly GCF_043380555.1). Lineage (NCBI taxonomy): Eukaryota > Metazoa > Chordata > Actinopteri > Cyprinodontiformes > Nothobranchiidae > Nothobranchius > Nothobranchius furzeri. Next base: position 46,993,811 of record NC_091754.1, on the reverse strand, counting down.
TGTCAGAGCATGTTTCTACGAGCAGTGGCGTTGCCAGACGTAAACGAGAACCTGCAGATCTCCACTTTGGAGTTTTTGAGGAATCGTTTTTGTGCCTTTTGGTGCAACGACAGGCCAAACCACAGAAAATCTCTTTTTGTTTTGAAAACTTGTCAAAATGCTAAATTTTCATGAAAGGCTAAACGTCATTTATTTATAATTATTTTGTACTAAAAATCTCTTTTTGCTTATTTGGGATTCTGCTTTTCCATGTTGTTACTAGCTCTGCCACTAGAAGGCGCTCCACTTAGGGAATTAGTGAAGTGATGTTTTTCTACCCTGGATTGTCCTAAAATCTCCTTATTTTTATTCAGATGTGCTTCTTAATTAAGGCCGAGGCGTAGTTCTTTATCCTGATTCATGAGAACGCCACCTGACAGGTCCAGCCTTCATACCGTCTCTGCAGGTGGATGTCCTGAGAGCTCTCGGAGCGGAGATCGTCCGTACTCCCACCAGCGCTCGCTTTGATTCGCCCGAGTCTCACGTGGGCGTGGCCTGGCGCCTGAAGAACGAGATCCCCGACTCACACATCCTGGACCAGTACCGCAACCCGAGCAACCCTCTGGCTCACTACGACACCACGGCTGAGGAGATCCTGGAGCAGTGCGACGGTAAAGCGTCACGATGGCTGGGAATGGTTTTTGTTTCATCTCCACTCAAGTTTCTGTTCCCACGCAGGTAAAGTGGACATGCTGGTGGCTGGTGCCGGAACAGGCGGGACAATCACCGGAATCGCCCGTAAGCTAAAGGAAAGATGCCCAAACATCAAAGTGAGAGCCTGTTTGGAATTCTGATGATAACGTTTATGCCCGGAACAGCTGAAACGTTCCCGAGGAGCTTCCTGTTTAAAGGCTTTCCTGTGTGCAGATTGTTGGTGTAGATCCAGAAGGTTCCATCCTGGCTGAGCCCGACGAGCTCAACAAGACCGATAAGACCCAGTACGAGGTGGAAGGCATCGGATACGACTTCATCCCCACGGTCCTGGACAGATCGGTGAGTTCCTGTAGCCTCTCTCCTCTCCTCACGGCTTCCCGAGTGTCTGACCTTTCCTCTCGTGGTTCCAGGTTGTCGATACTTGGTACAAGTCCAACGACGAGGAGTCCTTCAACATGTCCCGGATGCTGATCAGAGACGAAGGCCTGCTCTGTGGTGAGCTTCCCTGTTTGGAGCTTCCGGAGAAGCTGTGAATCCAGACTAAACTGTTCTGTTTCCTGTTTCAGGAGGAAGTTCTGGAACCGCCATGGCTGCAGCTGTGAACATGGCCAAGGAGCTGAAGGAGGGCCAGCGCTGCGTGGTCATCCTGCCAGACTCCATCCGTAACTACATGTGAGAAGAAGGAAGCTGTGGTCCGTTCTGTTGTTGGGATTCCTAAACGAATGCTTTCTGCTCTTCAGGTCGAAGTTCTTGAGTGACAAATGGATGGTCCAGAAGGGCTTCCTGAGGGAGGAGGACCTGATGGTGAAGAAGCCGTGGTACGTGTCTCAGAGAGACTAAAGCCGGGCGTACACTGTGCAACTTTTTCACTCGCCGCATTTAGCTTCAGCTCAAACTGTACGACTTCCTCGCATAGCAGATCTCACGAGTCATGTGCTCACACTGTACGACCCAGTTCTCGCATGCGACCTGAATGCTCACACTGTACGTCTGGTAGCAACACGTCGGCCCTAAAAATATGCTAAAAATAGCAGTTTTTACTCAACACGTCAGACTTTTTTGTGTTGTTTTGCCTGTTGTCCTTCGGGAGTGCTGCAGGAGGACACAGGGATTTATGGGGGTTGGATGAGTAAAACGAAATAAAGAAAGTAAATCTGTGTTTTGTGATCAGTTTAATTTGACATGAACACGACAAACACGCTTTCTTGACAATCTTTGTGAGTAAAAAAAATGTGTAGAAATTAAAACGAACAGCGTGTGTTATTAGGGAAATAGCGAGCAGCGTTGATGCAGGATTGCGCATGCGCCGTGAGCGGTTCTGATACATTTTGGGTCGCAGCTGCTCGCAGCGCCGCTTCAACAGTGCGATACCCTCACGAGGGACGAGCAAAATATTAAACACTCCAGAAGTCCGTACGAGCTCACAATTGCTGATCGGTAGCTGGTCACGTGGTGTTAATCGCCTCTCGTAACCCCCTGTACACTACACGACGCTCGGCGCAAAACTCGCCCCGATCTCGTGGATTCTCGCACGAGTGGAAAATCGGCTCAAAAAAGTGAAAAAGTCGCACAGTGTACGCCCGGCTTAAGGGGCTGGTGTCCACTTTTATTTGTAATGATGAACTTGAGGAAGCGTGCTGAACCATCAGTTTTACATCACGTAGTCTCAACCGTGAGATGTTTGAGGGAGCTGCCCACATGAAGAGCTTCCAGGAAACTTCTCACCTGGTGAATCACCAAGTACAGGTCACGGTGGTTTCTGTAGAAACCAGTCTGTCATCGTGCCGCTCCCTGTCGCCCCCCTGTGGACAGATGTTGAGCAGCATTGTGTTGATGTGACAGAGCTCTGCAGGTGAATTCTGTTGTTAGTCATGTGACCCTCTCCCTCTCAGGTGGTGGAACCTGAAGCTGCAGAGCCTGAACCTGTCCGCTCCGCTCACCGTCCTGCCGACCGTCACCTGTCAGCAAACCATCAAGATCCTGAAGGAGAAGGGCTTCGACCAGGCGCCGGTGGTGGACGACTCCGGGTGAGCGCCGTGGTACTTTGGTGTTTCTGTCTGAATCGCGGTGATCCTGAGTCCCGTGTGCGCTTCTGCAGGGTGATCCTGGGAATGGTGACGTTGGGAAACATGCTGTCGTCCATTCTGGCGGGAAAGATCCGGCTGTCCGACCCCGTCAGCAAAGTCCTCTACAAGCAGTTCAGACGGGTCAGACGCGCTTTCACTTTGATCCATTTAAACCTGAGCTTCAGTCTTCTGATTGGCTGACAGCAACGGCCAATGAGATGCAGAGAAGGGTCTCTGCTGTAAACCAGCTGGTTAATCTGGGATCGTCTCTTAAATCCCATGTTTGGGCCTACGTTTGTCGTTTGGCTCCCCCTTGTGGTGAAGCTGCTCAGAGTTGTCTGAACCTTTGAGCTAATTCTGTCAAACCCCTCAGCTGATTATTGAATTCCCAAACCCTTTTGTCTTTCCTGATGTCCACAGATCCGTCTGACCGACAGTTTGGGGAAGTTGTCCCGCATCCTGGAGACCGACCACTTTGCTCTGGTGGTGCATGAGCAGATCCAGTGTAAGTGATGTGTCTCCGGTGACCTCAGGTGACCCTGTGCACCAGTCAAACCCACACCTGTTACAGCGTCAGTCAAGTTCAGCCACTGATCATTTATCAAAGTCCAGTAGCCGGGTCGGGTCAGCAGGAGGGAGGTACGGATGGCCTTGGCTCGTCCGTTTGAAGTCTGACTTAAAACTGTGAACAGGTGTTTTTGTAATAATCAAGACCAGTCGCGTTTATTGTGACGTAGCGTCAGGAGGTTCAGTTTGGGAAACGGAGAACTCGGCTGTTATAAATTAAACACAAAGAAACTGAAGCAGCTTGTTTCCTGGTGAGCGAGACACCGCTGCAGCAGGAACGTCGTGTAGAAAGGACGTCTACTGAAACCGGATCAGAACCTGTGAGGTACCAGAGGAGCGAGCAGCCTGAAGCAGCAGGATCTGATCTTACGTGTTCTCCAACAACTCCACCGTTTAGCTAAGCTCTTGGTTCCTTTAGCAGCAGATCGTTTATCCTCTCATTATCTCTCCTGTGTCACTGTCAGACCTGACCGACGGCTCCACCGCCCTGAAGCAGATGGTGTTCGGCGTGGTGACGGCGGTCGACCTGCTCAACTTTGTCACAGGTGTGGAGAGGAGAGAGCGCTCCATGTCCGAGTCAACCGACGAGCTGTGATCGGCTCGTTTTTACTCTCAGCCCTCAGAAGCAACACATCTGAGTGTAATCACGCCAACCCATCATGCTGTTGGACCTCTGTGATGGGGCTGAGGTCATTTCCTGTTCATGCTTTATTGGTTCAGCTTTGAGTCTGAAGGTTTAAGAAGTGAAACTCTTCTTCTGTTTGTGTGTTTGCTGCAGGTCGTTTTTACGATGTGTAGTTCTCTTATGGAAGGCAAAAGTTTAGTAAATTAATGACTGGTGGGCATTTCATTACTTTCCGTAGAGACCTTTAAGTTGTGCTTTAGTTGAGATGAGATTCCTGATTGGCATGATTGTAAAGGTGTGGCTTTGTGTTTGAAACACAAGGAAATGGTGTTTTAAAGCCACGATCATCTTAATAATAATGGTTTCTGTATATAAGCACGTGTAGTCGGTGTTACTGTATGTTTCTGCACTAAGAGAAGAGGTCTTAATAGTTTTGTCTCAAAGAAAACATTTTGTATTGCAGGGTTTTCTCTGATGAATGTGTATTAATGAATAAAAAAACTAAGACTTTAAATATACATTTGTTTGAATGATTTATTACATTATTCCAATAGGGTTAGTGTGCATTTTTGCACTAGAAAATCCACTTCATACATTTAATTTTAACGTATTTCTTGTAAAATTATCTGACTATTTTTGTCTTTTGGAGATTCAGAATTACATCCGCATCAAGAATATTTATTTTGATCTCATCAGTAGCATCAATTATTGATTATTGCTGCCTGAACTATTTTGGTACATCTTTATGCATGCATTTATTACATATGTAATAACACCAGTTTGTATGGAAGTTTAGATCGCTTTAATTTTGTGTCTTTTAGAAAACAAAGCTAGTAGTTTTGTTAAGACCGTTTGGGAATGTAGCGTTCCGAAACACAACACTTACAATGATAAATGGCATTCAACAAATCTAATTTTATACATATTTTCATATTTTTATTTATGTAATATGAATCACGCTTTTTTAGTTTTGTTTATCTAAGGCCACGCGTTTATTTTAACCTTAACACGAATCAAATCATTGTTTTTTTCCACATTTTTACAACAGAACGTGAACTCAAATTAACGCTCAGAATGCGACTGGAGATGCATGTTTAATATAAGGAGATCTCTGAGTAGGGGGGTACTTTAAAAAATAAAGGAATTTGAAACAGTTCTTCGGCACACCGCCCAGCTAAAGCTCTCGTGATGTGGTAAAGGAGTGCCTCCCTAAACGATAGCAGCATCCAATCAACGCCGTGAATGATGGCGATGTCTGTGTTGTGTGGTAGCAGCTACGAGCAGGGCTAGACAGTCAGTATGGCGGAGGGGAGCAGTACGTGCGACACAGAGGGGCTAGAAACGCAGTTACAGAGTCTGTTAAGCCGCTTTTCAGGTGGCCAACTCGGAGTCGACAGCGAACCGTTCTGCTCTGACTTTTGCAAGGTAAGAAACAGCTGCGGCGGGCCGATGCCAAGGCTTGTTACCGAAGATAAGGGAAGAAATGTTAGCCGACTCCCCTCCCCCAGAACTGGCATTTAACGGCTACTACTACTAGCAGCGGAGCTAAGCTACTTTACAAACAGCTCATGAATGCCCATTTTAAACTATCAGTGACTGAAAACCAACCCCCACACTTAAATAATCAGGAAATGAGTTAAACTTGACAATATTTGCTAATGTCTAGCTAAGTATGGTAGCATTCTGAGCTAGCTGCCCATCTAGCTCAGAATGTACTTTCAGGTTAGCTGTTTGGTGTTTTTAATGTGGCCAGTACTCAGCGATGGAAGTCAGTTAGGTCGTATTCTCAACGTTTTATTGTTTTTTCTAATTTAGAGTCAAACTTTTAAATGTCTTACGTTCGTCCAGTTTTAAATACTGGTCTCGATGTTTGACCAGGCTTAAAATTAAACTGTTTTCTCCTTTTTCATGATGTAAACTACAAATAAAGCAACACTAGGCAGATTCTGTAGGTAGGTAGATAAATGGATGGATGGGTCTTTTCTTTAATTACTACTGTCGTACATTTTTAATGATTTCATAGTGGTAAATGCTGAGAACGGGATGAAATCCTTTTAATAAAGGTATTACGGTAATGCAGCCACACGCGCACAGGTGCGTGTATATTTATGTAAATAACACAGAAGCTGCTTGTCTGCAGGAATGAAAGAGATGAGAAACCAGTTGGTTTAAAGATCCAGGTGTTTATTAGCAGGACTGTAGCACATCACCCTGGAGAGAGTCTAGTTCAGTCACATCATCCTACACACGAACAGCTGTGTTAAACACAATAATGAGCAGAAGTTGGCGTTTTAACACAGGATTTTACTTTTTGCATGTTTAAATCTAGTCAAAGAAACATTTCAGTTTCTATTAAGGGGGAAATAACCATTTCCTTTGTTTATAACCTTTTTAATTGAATACATGACTTTGCGTGTCTGTAGTTCCTGTATTTGTACAAAAGGCCTTTATTTTTAGATTTCAGTAGTAAATGATAATTACACAAACCTAAACATTACTTAGCTTCTTGTAAGAAAAACAAAGCCCTTTGTTTACACAAAAGTCTTTTTTTAAATGAAACCTTATTGTGAGAAGAAATAGTTATTTTAGCAGAAAGCCTTATTTCTGTCATGTGCAGCAGACGCAGTGATTTATTTCCCTTAGAGTCCTGCTTAAAGGAGAAGTAACAGGCTACTGCAGCAACAGATTCATCTCTTATCTGGTTAGATGATGTTAATACTAGCCTTTATATTGTGTTTATTACAGAAATGGAGGAATATAATTTCTATTATTTTTAGGGCTGGGGGTAAACGATTATTTTTAAAACGATTATTCTGACGATTATTTTTATCGAATAGTCGACTATTCTAATGACTATTTAGACAATTAATCTAATGATTATTTTTCTATTGCACAGTTAATAAAAACCAAAAAATATCTAATAAATTCCTCAAAAAAATTGATAAATTGTTACTGTAAGAGAATAAACACAACAGGCCTTCCATTTTGTAAAACACTGCTTTTATTGTGTTGGTTGGTTATGTTCTGGTGATGTGTAGAACTTGGGAGAGCAGGCTGCTGCCTGAGAGGTGGTTGAAGACGGAGTGTCTCCATGCTGCTTGTTTTTGTCAGTAATGTGCGTGAGGCGAGTGGTGTTACGACTCTTCCTGGGGAGTTTGGCTCATGTGCAAAAAGGAAGGGACAATAACGGGATTTAAAAGTTAAAATGATGATCAGGTTTATTTACAACTACAAAAAAACATAAACCTTTCCATCCACAGGTTGGGAATAATAAAACTAATTCTGCCTGTGGGGAATTAAAACAAAAGTACAAATAACTAGGGATGTCCCACTGGGCAAAGATTACTGGGTTCTGGACCAAAATAAGAATCTCCAAAGGTCCAACTCTAAACTGGGAGGTTAAACCAAACTCAAGGTGATATCTTAAACGAAACCAAAAACCCACAACACTCTAGATGTAATAAAAGGGAGATCTACGCCACAAAAAAAGATGAACTCTAAACCAAAACGTAACAGCTTATCCAAACGCAAGAAGCTGTTAGCGAAAATGCTAACAGTAGCTTTACCAACGTTAAGTTCAAGTTGCCAAGTTCAAATGAACCAAAAACACCCAGCAGCAAACAGACCAGCACGGAGGAGAGACTGCTACCACCAAAACAGCTCTCCTAATGTCTGAAAGAAGCTCCTTTATGAAGGGAGAAACGCTCGGTGATGTTCTACATCTGCGGTAGAGACGGAGCAGCGCATCTGACCCCGGAAGTTGTTGTCCCTTGCCGGGAGACGAAGGCGGGCAAAACAGGAAAGGAATCTAGTAGCGGACGGACATTGTTCCAGGTCTTCGGTATTTGGCGGAGATGTTAGTGAAGGCGGAGAAGAGGGCGAACTAGAGGAAAAACAGGCAGATTCCTCCTCTATTTACAAACTCCTGGGGATGCAACAAGTGGGCGCGGTGCGTCGACTACCGGATCTGACGTCGACAAATTTTTAGAATCGAGCCGTCGACGTCATCGAGGCGTTGCTACAGCCCTAATTATTTTTCATCGAGGCTACAAAGAGGCAGTGGTTCTATTCTACAGGAGCGGTTCTTCACTAAATCAAACAAATCAGCTGTGAACGCGATCTGAAAGTGCTGGAAGCAGGCTGCAGCTCTGGTGTCGGCTCCACTTTACCGACAGGGACTGGACTGGCACTCTGAAGTTGCAAGTGCGATATACTTCCCCTCTGCTGTTGGACTCAGGAAGAACAATCGTAGGGCTGCCCTCTCCAGTCGCTTGGTTTTAGTCACATGACCCGGTGTTGTGTTTGTACCTGATCTGATCCGCTCTAACCGGTACCTACGCAGTCTCGCTTCGCTAATTATTGCCACTTTATATTGTTGTTTTATCATGATTATATTCTCACTTCCTGTATTTACTAGTCTCTTATTTTTATCTTTCTTTTTGCACCAAGCACCATTTCCTAATATTGTGGTTTCTCACACATGTGGTAATAAACCCTTCAATTCAAATTCAATTAAAATTCAAAGATACTTTATTAATCCCAGAGGGAAATTAGAGGTTCAGTACACACAATTCTGATATCAGACATACATACATACATACATACATACATACATACATAGGCATAGACACGTGACAGGAATTGGTGACTGTGGTCATTCGCAAACAGAGTCGCGCTACCTTAACAGAGATCAGAGGGTTTACATATGAGGATTGGTTCAGGTGGAGGAAAAAAAAAGCACTTCAGAGTTACCCTCCACAGAGAGGATAGCTTTGCTATTCAAAAAACACCTCAGACAGAAATGCAACAGACTTCAGACATCACACAACATAAGTGTCCACTAGGTGGGGAGGTAGGGTTGGGGACTCTCCACACATCAGTGCATGCAGCCGCGATGAGCAGCGCTCGTCGCCTCCGTTTGGACAGGGGAGGGAGGTAGTTGGGTTTAGAAAGCACAGTCACTCCTGGAAACGATTCAACGGCCTTCACTGGTCACAGTCCCACCCAGGCTGGGATAGGGAGACATAGTTGCCATGGTGACGGCAGCATTCCACATTTCTTCTGAGGGGGAGTAATTACTTCAGCCTCACAGGCTCAAGGGCACCAGATTTAGATAAGAACTTGTTTTGGGGCCAGACAGAGATCATTTCCTCTCTGACTTAAAGTTCCGTTGGTCCTCAACCCCTCTAACTCCAATAATGGCGTAGTTAATCAATCCCAATCCGTGCTGATCCGTCAACTTTCTCCTTGATCGAATCCACCTTCTGTGTCAGAGTCTGAATCTCAGCCAAAGTTCCAAACTTACGACTCATCTCGACAATTATATGAGTTTGTGCGTTCACAGCGCAGTGTAATCCATCCCTGAGCTCCGGGATTGAGCCAATATTCCTCGACAGCTCATTAATTTTCCGGTAAGCCAGATAACCACTCAGGTCAAAGAGCAAGAAACCTGACACCAACACCACGAACATTCAGACATCTTCAGAATCCTCTACAGACAGCTGAGATAGGCAGATCAGGTTCCAATGTTTCCAGGAGTCCATATGCCCATCTGGCTCTGTCCCAGAGGGGCAACCGGGAGCCCCTTCTCCCGATCTCATTGTTGAAAAAATTGTCAATCCTGTGGAGAGACCAGCTGACCAGGTCCATTTTTTAAATAATTTCCAGTTAACAGAAAAAATGCAGAAGCGCCGTCCACCCAAAGACAGACAAAGAGCCTTAGGATAAGATAGGGAGGAGAGGAGGAAAAAAGAGTCTGTACTAGGGCTGTAGCGAAGCCTCGACGAAGTCGACGGCTCGATTCTAAAAATTTGTCGACGTCAGATCCGGAAGTCGACGCACCGCGCCCACTTGTTGCATCCCCAGGAGTTTGTAAATAGAGGAGGAATCTGCCTGTTTTTCCTCTAGTTCGCCCTCTTCTCCGCCTTCACTAACATCTCCGCCAAATACCAAAGACCCGGAACAACGTCCGTCCACTACTAGATTATTTTCCTGTTTTGCCCGCCTTCGTCTCCCAGCAACGGACAACAACTTCCGGGGTCAGATGCGCTGCTTCGTCTCTACCGCAGATGTAGAACATCACCGGGAGCGTTTCTCCCTTCATTAAGGAGCTTCTTTCAGACATTAGGAGAGCTGTTTTGGTGGTAGCAGTCTCTCCTCCGTGCTGGTCTGTTTGCTGCTGGGTGTTTTTGGTTTATTTAAACTTGGTAACTTGAACTTAACGTTGGTAAAGCTACTGTTAGCATCTTCGCTAACAGCTTCTTGCGTTGGGATAAGCTGTTACGTTTTGGTTTAGAGTTAATCTTTTTTGTGGTGTAGATCTCCCTTTTATTACATTTAGAGTGTTGTGGGTTTTCGGTTTAGTGTAAAATATCACCTGAGTTTGGTTTAACCCGTAAGACCACTCGCCTCACGCACATAAGTGACCAAAACAAAGCAGCATGGAGACACTCCATCTTCTACCACCTCTCAGGCAGCAGCCTGCACTCCCAAGTTCTACATGTCACCAGAACATAACCAACCAACACAATAAACGCAGTGTTTTACAAAATGGAAGGCCTGTAGTGTTTATTCTCTTACAGTAACAATTTATCAATTTTTTTGAGGAATTTATTTGAGATTTTCTGGTTTTTGTTAATTGTGCAATAGAAAAATAATCATTAGATTAATTTTCTAAATAGTCATTAGAATAGTCGACTATTCGATAAAATAATCGTCAGAATAATCGTTTTAAAAATAATCGTTTACCCCCAGCCCTAGTCTGTACTCTCCAAGAGCCGGAAGAAGAAAAAGGGGGCTGGGTGGCCTTTCCATTAACCCTGTTAGGGTCATTTCAGCACATACATATGAAAAAGCAGCGTAGTGTCCCTTTAAACCGCTTCAGACCAGATCGTGGCAGCTGCAATGCTCGGGAGGTTTCGGGAGGCACCTGGCTGCAGACCTCCAATGTCAGGCTGCTTCTGGAGGAGGCTCCACTGTCAGGACGGTCAGGACGGGAAATGCACGGGATACATCACAAAATAAAACAGCAAACGTACTTACGCTTGTAATTGATAGATTTTACGTAATATTTTATATTGAAACCTATCAATTATTTCTCTATAGTTCATATGTAGTTGTCATTTAACATAGTTACAGTTGTAATTTTTCTAAATGAATTAACGAATGGCCGGGATAGGTTTCAACATAAAATGCTAACATACTTCCGGTCGTCATATTTCTAAATAAAATCCCAAATGCTGTTTTGGTTGAATCACTCTCCTCACAAACGCATTAATTTTTTTATATTACATCTTAGATTATGACAGAATATATCATAATGACCACGTTGTGCAACAGTAAAGGAAATCACACAACAAAAATGAGAAACAAAACTAAGGTTTACTAAATAAATGACAACTATATATGAATAATTGATAGATTTTATGTAATATTAAAAAATGAATTCGTTTGTAAGGGGAGTGATTCAACCGACACAGCATTTGGGATTTTATTTAGAAATATGACGACCGGAAGTATGTTAGCGTTTTATGTTGAAACCTATCCCGGCCATTCGTTAATTCATTTAGAAAAATTACAACTGTAAGTATGTTAAATGACAACTACATATGAACTATAGAGAAATAATTGATAGGTTTCAATATAAAATATTATGTAAAATCTATCAATTACAAGCGTAAGTACGTTTGCGGTTTTATTTTGTAATGTATCCCGTGCATTTCCTGTCCTGACCGTCCTGACAGTGGAGCCTCCACCAGAAGCAGCCTGACATTGGAGGTCTGCAGCCAGGTGCTCTTGGAGGTTTCTGCATCCTTTGCTGTTGATTTATAAGAAATATGTTTTGATTCGGGGTTTAATAAATAAGCGTTTCACTTTATCGTCGTTTAAACCACAGAAATTTGTCAAAGTTTAAACAGTGTCTCCAGCTTCTGTAGAACGACAGCGTCGTTGGTACTAAAGTGTTGTTAGTAACCAGCACACCTGGCTCCAGGCCAAAGATGCTGTTTGCTCAGATCTGAACTTTTTGGCTAATTTCTCTTTGTTTCTGTCCTTATCCTCGTCTCTGTCGTCCCCTCTCCCCGAGCAGGTGGTGGAGGAGTTTGCCTCCCGCTGCGACGCCCCGCTACCCCAGCTCAGGATCCTCGACGTGGCTCTCTCCTACTTTTGTCGAGGCTCCGCCTTTTTCTCCACCAGCGGTGAGCAGGTGCAGCAGACCATCAGCAGCCTGGCTCTGTGAGTGCTCCGACACACCTGAGACTTTACCTCCAGTCGCCTCACATTTCTTGGTTTTGCTTTAAAGATCCTGGCCAGAGTCTGCATGAAGGTTGTAGAGATCCAGTGAAACTGAACTTTACCGTAGCAAGATAAACTGGGTTCAGTTCTTCATTTTAGGCCATTTTCTTAGAAGTCATTATAAGGAGCCTAAGTCCCGCCCATCTACTTTCGGACCACGAGTTCCCGGATGAACGAAAAAACGAATGCAAGTCAACGGGGCTAAAAACGCTAGGGTCTAAGGCAAAGCCCTGTTCAGGGACCCATGAGCCGACCAGAAGAGGAGGAGACTTGGGCTGCAGGTGTTTTTGTAATAATCGCGACTGATGGCGTTTATTGTTCGGTAGCACCAGGAAGGAGAACTCAGCTGTTTATAAAGTAAACACAAAGAAAATGAAGCAGCTTGTGTTTGCATTCATCACTCAGACCTCCTACAAGGCCCTAGCTCAGGGGTTGGCAACCCTGGTCCTAAAGAGCCGCAGTCCTGCTTGTTTTCCATCTATCTTTGTTGTTCCTGCTGTTGATTACCTGGGTCAGGTGTGTCCAGCCGATTAGAAGCTGCTGTTCATGCATGGCTGGAAAACCTGCAGGACTGCGGCTCTCTAGAACCAGGGTTCCCAACCCTGCCCTAGCTGCTGGCGCTACTCCATGATTAGCAGTATGTTGTTCAACTTCGATGATTATTTTTATAGCTGCAGCAAAAGGGCGGAGTCCTACAGGCATTTCTGACTAACATGTGGAAACTGTCCGTGAGGAGGATCCTAGCAGGCAGACAACACTAGCCGCTGTCAGATCAGTGATCATTTAGAGCAGATGATGCAGCAGCGCGGCTAATCGTGTTGGCTCCAGTAAGGAAAACAAGTCATTCAGGAAAGCTACGACACATGCAGAGGTGGGATCTGCAGAAACGAGTCAGCAACATGTCCTCCTGAGACCGGTACCCAAACATCGACCCAAGCTAGCGAGACCGCAGGACTACGGATCCTTCTGGTAAGCTATTGCTTATGTTCTCGCTATGTACACGCAGCGTTAGCACGCCGTTTTAATTTTCTCTAGATCATTGACTTTACTGAAGCTCTAAATGCTGCTAGCTCATCTAGCAGCTCAGAAATAACACAAGTACACAATCAAAGTTCATACACCTTGCTGATTTTGGTTCTGCAGACGTCAACCTCCTTCCATGTCTGCTTTGCCATCAGCCTCCAGATCCACTTGTAGGTCGTCTGAGTCTTAAAAATGTCCAGCTGTGCCTTCACCTCTCCGGCTAACCGGCACGTGGCTAATCTGAGTCCAAGTCTGGTGACCTAGCTGCGTCCTTCCGGGTCTCCGATAGCCGTTCTCGTCGTCGTATTCCAGAGAAAAAACAATCGGAAGCTACATCTGACTGAGGAACCGTCGTCCGCTATGCAAACGCAGAAACGCCGTAGCTACAGGGTGTTTATGCTAGCTGTGTGAGATGAGTCCTCTGTGTTACGTCGGCAGGTGTGTAGCTCTCACACCGGAGCTATCTTCAGTTTTTAGAAGCACTGGAAGCTTTGCCTCTGGCTAGTTTCTTCAATGTGGTGAGAACGTCTCCGATGAGAGGATCTTGGGTTTGTCTTCTCAGGAGTAGATTTAACGTTTCATCACTTTTCTGCTCTCATAAGTTTCACCTGACTTCACCCCTAAGCCTCCATCTTTGTCTCTCCAGAAGCTCAGAGTAAAACCCTAGCCATTAATAACGGACGGGTTGTTTTCCTTTGTCTCAGGAGTATCTTTGAGCTGCTGCTGTTCTTTGACCAAAAGGAGTTCTGCTCGGAGCCGCTGAAAGAGTTCAGGATCACATTCCAGGTGAGTCTGCTAGATGAACCTCATTTCTGGGTCTCCTAAAGGCTCGTAGGATCACTCTTTTTGTTGTCCTTGCTCTCCTCCAGGAATGTCACTCGGTTCTGGAAAAGTATGAGAATGTGTACTTGCTCCAGGTGGAGCGTTTGGTCCGGGACGGCGGTCCGTGGGCCAGTCCAGCCTTACAGGCCATCCTCAGCGAGTCCAGATTACCTCAGCTTGAAGGTCGGCTCATGTTGGTGTCCTGTGACTAAATGTCGTTTGTTTTTCCATCGTGGAAATAAAACTCCCACCTTCCTTCCTTTAGTGGAGCGCTGCATCACATCGGAGCTGCCGGCGTTCCTGGAGCTCCGTGTGCGTTACCTGTTGTCCCGCCGACGCTTGGCAGAGGCCATGGCCCTGGCTAAATGCTGTGTGCTCCATCTTGCTGCCAGACAGCACCTGTTCTTCCTCCAGGTCTACCTCTCATGGCTCTGTAGAACATCCCAGCACAAACGCCTTCACGAGGAGGTACGCCGGGTGCCGTTGCTGCTCGATTCCCTCCTGTTTTGTTGTTCTTACCGTGTGCTTACCATCTGCAGGTGGCTGGCGTTAGCGGTAAGGACGCCGTAAACATCATCTGCAATCTCGAGCGTGAAGAAACCGACGAGGTGCTTTTGTCCCTCAGCGCTGCCTTCCTGTCTCACCAGCTCCAGAGGGGCGACGTGTTCTACTTGTGGTTGTTTATTCATCTATCCCTTCCAGTCCATCCAGATTCCCACAAAAACATGAGAGAAATGTTCATGTAACCAAGCAGCCATGTTCAATAACATGTCTCCTGTGTTCCTAGCAACCTGGTGTGTGTGTGGACGAATCTTCACGGTCGCGTGAACAGATCCAAGCAGGCTTTCCTGGAGGAATGTCGTCGGCTGATGCTTTCTGCCACAAACGTTAAATCCATCTTCCCGTTCATCAGAGCCGTCCTGCAGGAAGTAGGACAAAAACGTAAATATCCGTTTGAAATGGGATCGGATGCGATGCGGCGTCTAACTTCTGATTGGTCCTGCAGGTGGGCGATGATGGGGTCCAGTTCTGTGTGGAGCTCTGTGCCAGTGCCCTGCGGTCTCGTCTGCCCTGTGATGTCATCACAAAGACTTGTATCTACAAGACCATCGCCGGCCTGCTGCCCGACGACCTGGAGGTGTGCCGAGCTTGTGCTCTCCTGGTCTTCTTCTGCGAGCGCACGGTTGAGTCCTACAAGATGGTGTACCTCCTGTACATGCTTCCGGATCAGGAATACCACGTGGACGACAGCCCCATCGGGAACAGCGTTCGCTTTGAAACCCTGCAGGTATGGCAGATCGTTGTATCATATATTCACCTAGCTTAGCTTTGACGACTTCTCTCTCTGCATCACAGTTATGAGACAGTATTCGTCTTTGAGGGAAACTGCTTTCCTGATATCAGCGGAGGTTAAAATGAAACCGCCTTGGTGAGGCTTAAACTGCTCCGACTCTCATGAGGATCTCTGCAGATCTGAGAAAAGAGCTCCGGGATTTCTGGATTCAGGAATATTGTTTAGAATTGTTTTCAGACCGTTTTAGCAGAACCTTTGTAGCTCCTAGCATTAGACCCAAGGCTCTCGTTTGTCGCTCATCAGTTGCCCCTTATGGGCTCGACACACAGGAGGCGACAAACGACCGTGATCAGCGAAATTTGTCGCTGTCGTTTTTATTACCTGTCACACGGGAGGCGATCCGCGGCCAGCGGCAAAGCCGTCTACGCGTTCTGTTCCATGGCGAAATCGAAACTTCCATTGTTTTGTTTGGCTGTGTCAGGTTGGAGGGAATTAAGGTTATTTAAGCGGTTCAGAGTTAAAAAAGCGGTAGATATGATGTTTCACAAGGTGCTGCTAGAGTTATGTGAAATCTTACTTCTGATTTTACTATATAAAACATAATAGTAATCAACTTCTCCTCCATGTTTGCTCGGAGATGTACGGAGCATCCTGTCCGCTCATTGGTCAGTGAATGAAACCTCCGTTGATTGGTCCTCGTCCGAGCGACAATGATGAAAAGTTGAAAATTTTTCAACTTTCTGGGATCGCGTCGCTGGGTCGTCCGTGCACGACACGTGCACGAGCGCAAAATTTCACACGCACGTTTTTCGCGTTTCGCTTGGTAGGAGAGAGACCCGCGATTATCGCTTTGTCGTGCATGTCTCATTGAAAATGAATGGAGGAGAGGCGATGTCGCCTCCCGTGTGTCGAGCCCATTACTCAGCGCCGTTTGTGCGACAGAGAAACTCATTCGCTCGCTTCCTGTGGTATCAGAAAGGGGTTTACCGGATTTACCGTAATAACCTGAAATGGACGTGAAGGTGCGACTTCTTTTCTTTTCAAACCCTGATGGAATGTTTCTGGTGGCCAAACCATCGCAGCGCTACAGAAAATCTAAGTTTACATGTGGGATGTCACATTCTGGGGGCGTGGCTTAGTAAAGCACCAGGAAAACTAATAAACACATTTCTTACCTTCAGTAACCCTTTGTTGTTGTTGTTGTTGCCACTACCTGCGAGTCGCGTCTGCCAGGTCATGCTTGTAAACTAGAACATGATCTGAAACTCCTTTGGTACGTTGTTCTGTGTTGATCAGGTTCCATTATTGGGTTGTTTCTGCACACGGTGTAATAAAGATTTGTCTTTACCTTCGTTGGCAGGCGCGTTTCGCCCAACTCGTATCATCAGCGTCCTCTGAGGAAGACTACGGAGTTAACCTAGACGTAAAAACAAATCTTTACTACGATGCGTGCAGAAAGAACCAAATAAAAATTCATGTCAAACTTTTGACCTGGTAAAATAAAGGTTGAGGGTTAGGGTTGTGCATGGTTAGAGTTCTAATGTTTGGATGGTGTGACGTCTTTTCCTGTCATGCTTGCCAGTGCTACTGTACATTGTGACGCAGTAGTCTAAACTCCTGCAGTCTCTTGACACAAATGCAAAGTCTGCTGCGTGTCTTCGTACTCCTTCAGTCACAATTAACATTTATATCATCGTATGATCTTCAGTCTCTTCCATGTCTGTCGCTAGATAACTTTGGCTCTGGTTTTATTGTTTCGAGGGGAGGTGACGGTGATGAAGTTACAGGAAGCGATGTCCGTCATAGCCGTGGCGCTGCCGGTGTAAGGGAAACCCTGATTTGTAACGTTAGCGCAAACGTGTGGCATACGTGTGCTAAAGGTAATAAAACCACCATCTCTACAAGTTACTGTTAGCAGCTAACAGGAGGTAGCTAACTTACAGAGCCGACTCTTCGTTCTCCACCACGACACGCTTCCTTTTAAGGTGTTCGTGCATCGCCGTTGTGCTCCCATGAAAGGAGAGTTTCACTTTGCAGGTTTTGCACTTTACTTGGTTCTCTTGTCTTTGTTAAATTCTCCCAAACTTTTGAGCAAAGTCGCCGACTCGCCATTACGTTTTTACGGTGATCCGAAGGCTGACCCGGATGGCGACTGCTGCGCATGAGCCTCGAGGAGAAAGCGACAGAAAGTGTCGCAGCAGGATAGAATAAACGACGCGTCGACTATTAAATGTGTCGTTAACCATTTTGTTTGTCGACTAATCGTGGCAGCGCTGGTCTCCGCATCCACCCAGACGGAGAAGTGTAAAGTAGGCTTAAGCAGGATCCGTGCTATGGAGTTTCTAGAAACGGACAGGGAATGGCCGGATACAGCCGGGAAGAAAAATGTCTCCACCAGCGACGTGAAACGGAGACGCTCGACGGCACGATGAACCTCAAACTCACTGAAGCGAGTCATAGAACGATAAGCTGAGGTCTAGGCGCTGTTTTATGGGTTCAATGTTAGTTTCTCTAACAGCTGTTTTTCTTTTCTCAGGTCTTGAAGAAGGATCTGTTTTTTGACCCGGAGCTTTGGAGCCTCGTGGCTTTGCGGACCAACTGTTTAAAGCTGCTGAGTGAGAAGGTGGTCAATGCTGCCCTGGATGAGATCAGGGAGGACAAATGGATCTCCAAGTATTGCACCAAAGCGCCTGCTCTCAGCCCGCGTGCATCCATATGTCATAAAGAAGCTGCAGCTAAAAGGAGACACCAAGAAGACCGAGACGCTGCGTCCAAAAGACTGAAGATGGGCACAGGAAAAACACGCCTGCATGACCATTCCCTGAGGAGGAAAGGAGAGCACGGAACACGACCTTTAAAGGAAGCTTCTTCAACTTTGAGGCGCTCATTTTGGCAGCTGGACAGAATACACAGCAGTTTAACCTTAAGGTATGAAGATCATAAACGGAGTACGAAGTGCTCGGAGAAAAACCTACCAAAGAGGAGAATTAAAAAGCCCAGGTGGCTGCTGGAGGACTCGGGAGCTCTAGAAGAGAATGTTCCTCTGAAGATGAAAAAGAACATGTTGAAACAAAAAAGACATCTTCGATCGTGCGTCATGAAACGATCTCAAACCGCTCAGATCAAGAACGCCAAACACAAACCTTCCGTCAAGACTCTCCTGAAGGCGAGGGAAAACAAAAAGCATCAGAACGGCTTTTCTCTGGACTGCATTAAACCCGCGCCCCCCCCTAAAGTCATCCTGGAGCTTTCTCTGCCAGACAACGAACTGATGGAGTCGTTTTCTGAAGATACGTGCAACAGACATCGGGGGTTCCCCCAAGTGCTTCTTTATAAACCTACAGTCAAATTTCCCGACACATCACTGCCCAGCAAGACGGCACACGGCAAAGAGGTGATTCTGCGATCTCGCGATGCTAGTATGTTTGTGCAACAGCTGCACTGCTACGCTCGACGGCAAAAAGGAAAAGGTAACGGGTCGAGTATTCATGTGTCCGTGTCAACAATCACACGCTCATCGGTGCAGGGAATTCCATCCAGGGATTCACAAGGAGAAGTTTTTGAGAAGCCTGGTTCTGCCCCTCATGTAGACAAGGATGCTGGATCTCAGGCTTCTGACAATGTCCTTAAACATCAAAGTCCAAAGGCAGGAGTGAGAAAAACCTCTTCAGCCGGAGAGTGCTCTGAAAAGCCCGAAATAATCAAAGTTACTGATTCTAATAGGACACCCTCACCTCACACCTCAGAAAATGTTCTCCAAAGCAAGGCCTTGGAAGACACATCTGCTGAGGTGGAAGGCTCAGTGTCTTTAAAGACTTTATCAGAGACCTCACAACCTCCCGTCATTGCTACAGGAGGAGAGCACTTTGAGGAGCCAGCCGTGGAAATGAAGGTCACTATTGCCTCACAATCTCCAGTTGTAGACACAACATCCAAAGCCTCAGTGGAAGAAGATGTGTCTAAAGGCCAAACTTCTGCAGTAGATGAGAATAAGCAGACGGCTACTAATGAGATCCATCCAGGATCCAGTAGTCCCAGTGTTCCAGTGGGTGGAGATGCTGATTCTGTGTTGTCAAACTGTCCAGATCTTCATCTTGAAGGTGTGGAGCAAGAATTAAATTCTGTGCAATCTCAAGATGATGGCACCAAGAACTCCACGGAAAAGGGTGTTTCCTGTATGGATGCCATGGAGTTAAACGTGCCTTCTAACAACGACAGCAGCCCTGTGGAAAACGTGCTTGGTATGTGTAAACCGTCTGAAACGAAGAGCGATGCTGGAGTAAGGGACACTTCACCTCAGATGGTTGAGGAACCTTCACTAAAGCTGCTTGATCCAGATCCAGAAGTAGACAAACGTATCGTTTCAGACGGCGGTACGCCCAAAGAGTCTAGTGGTGAACGTCAACCTAAAGCAGGTCCGAGAATCAGAACTAGCTCTAGATGCTCGGTGTCAGAAGAAGATATTTCAGTTGTTATCAAGCAAGAGAAAAAAGGGAAAGCAAACATAGAGAATATTTCTAGATGCTCGGTGTCAGAAGAAGATGTTTCAGTTGTTATCAAGCAAGAGAAAAAAGGGAAAGCAAACATAGACAATATTCATTCAGACATACCCGAAGAGTTTCTGGAGACGCCTCCAGAAACGGAAGAAACCCACCTGGATCACTTCTGTACTTTCTGCAATAAAGACTTTAAGGGGCCTCGTGTTGTAGAGCATGCTATGCTCCATTACCGCAAAGACGAGTGCACTTTCTGTAGGATTATCTTCAAAGACGACCTGTTGGCCATGATGCACCTGTCTGAACATATAGAAAAGCTAAAGAGAATCAAAGATCCTCCAGCTGGTGGCAAAGCTCAGAAACACCAGGTCACCAAAGATGCCTCCACCCCTAAAACCAAAGCAAAGACTCCGTCTGGACATCAGAGTAAAGGGAAGCTGAAGAAAACCACCGACAGCCCTGAAAGCAGTTCCAATGATACTCCGTTGGAATCCAGAGCATTACGATCTAGTCACAAACAAGTCAGCGGTACATCGTTACCAGACAAGCAGAAACCATCAGCGAGCGCTAAAGCAGCCAGTCACAGGTTAAACGGACATGTTGGGCTGAAACGAGACTTAAGGGAAAAGAAGGGACATGAAGTGAGCTCTCAAGGAAAGCCTGCTAGAGTAAAAAACTCAAGCCTTCAAGAAAACCAACAGCTTGAGTCGGACGATTCTGCATCCATTCAGCCGGACAAAGGCTTCAACTCCAGAGAGGACAGAAAGAAAAAAGATTCAGTCCAGAATCTGAAAAAGTCCCCAAAACAAACGGTTCAAAAGAAAAGTGTGGAAAAACTCTGCTGTCCTGTGGATGGATGCTCCTGGTTTACAGACCTCTCCAAGAACAAGGTCACCTTCCTGTACCACACTCTTGAGAAGCATTACGGAGACATCAAACCTCTGGAGCTGGCGTTCCGAGTTGCTGAGAACAAGTGCAGCATTTGCATGAGGGTTTTATGGAGTTTTGAACACTTTCAGCATCACGTGGAAAGACACAGACTCATTCCCCGTTACCCGTGTCTCCATCAGGGTTGTACGGAAAGGTTCAAAACTGGAAATGACATGAGGCGCCACACCAGAAAGCACAATCCACTGCAAGCAACGTGCTGCCTCCCCGGGTGCCCCAAACTTTTTATTTGTCTTTGGGCTCTGAACCTTCATGAAAAAGAGCATTATTCCTCCAAGTCGGTCAAAATGAAGAATGCAAATGAACAATCGGCTGATAACCTCTGTAAAACACCAGTTAGCAAGAATCCTCAGACTTCAGAGGATAACGCTGAACCCAATGCTGGAAATAGTACAGAGAGCGTAAAACCTACTCTTAGGTTAAGGGGACAGGAAACAAAAGATCCGGTTACTGCTATCACAGGAGCTAAGAAAAGCAAACCAAAGCAGAAAAGCAAGAGCACAGAGTCACACGTGTTAAATCTCTCAGAAAAGGACATTTCTGTGCAACCCGCCCTCCGCCATCTCAGATTAAGACGAACCTTATGGAACGTCAGAAAAACGAACAAGAGCCTGGATTCTCACAGAGTCCAAAAAGTCACACCATCGTTAAAACACAGTAGCAAATTTAAGTATAGATTAAGGAAAATGCAGATCGGTGTGAACAAAAGATGTTCTACAAGAAGAGCAACACTTCTCAGGCTAAATAAAGCAGCTTTCAATGAAAAGCTCGCTACCGGTCCAAAAACAGTCAAGTTAAGAACCAGCATCAGGCTGAAAGAAGAAAAGAACAAGCAGCAGATGCACGGTGAAGACAAAACTACGGAGAAGACAAGTTCTTCAAAGTCCTCCGCATCAGACGACAAGCAAGCAAGGACTGGAGTTGCCCCTGAACTCAGACAGGAGTCTAGTGATGGCAAACGGGAAACAGGTCTCAAGAGGAACCATCACACTTCTGATTCCAGCAAGTCCAAAAATAACAGGAATGTAAAAGTCGGAGTCATCAAAAAGGCCATTAAACTGAGTAAAAAACAAGTCATCCCGTTACCCTCGAAACAGCCAGCCAAGTCCAAAGCTGCCCCACAGGTAGAAAACACAGCTCTGGAAAGTTCTGCTGGTGACCAGCTGGTAACGGCGAGGGAGAACCCAGATTCAACTCTAAACTCGGTGCTTGCTTCAGCACTGGAAAGTTTAAACCAACCTTTAACCACAGAGGAAGTTCTGGAGGACCCAAAGATCCCAGTTATCACAGAGAAGAAAGAGACCTCCTTAAAATCGGGAAATGCAACAAAGCTGAAGAAAAAACTGGAACAAACGTTTCAAGAAAACCCGTCAGAAAAAAGTAAAGGCAACATTTCTGCCTTGAAAAGGTCAAAATCTGACCCCAAAGGCCAGGATAAGGCTAGAGGAGCAGCGGGGATATTACAGGGTCTGCAGAGGTTAATAAAGAGCAGCCTTGATGAGAAGGAGAAGAGAAAAGAGGAGGTCTCTCATGAAGCACCTGCTTCGTCCTTACCTACTGATGTGGCAGAGCAGACCCGTTCCACAGACCCAGAAGAGAGCAAACCCAAGGTACAGGACAAACCTAAGAAATCAAAAAAGCCTGATGCTAGCAAGAAGCGCAGGTTAACCAGTAAAGATGATTCCGAAAAACCTGCCAAGAAAAAGTGCAAAAGTCGTGATCAGACATCGACGAAAAAGTCTACAAAGCCTTCTTCTAAAGGTCAGTCAGCAGCTGGCAAGGCAGACAAAAGCTCCCCTCAAAAATTTACTATTGACATTTCTAGTCACTCTCAGCTTATTAACAAAGAACCAACATGTGATGACTCAGCATTTACGCCATCTAAGGAAGTTCTCGCCGAGTACGGCAAGAAGCCACACATGCGTCTGCCACCAACGGCATACCTGCATGAGAAGTACACCACCATGCCAAAGCGGAGGAAGGAAGTGCTGGTCCAACGCTGTCTTGTTGGTGTTCCTCTTGAACCAGTCTTTATGAAAACCATTCATCAGAGACATCGGTGTGCCAACTGCTTCACCACTTTCAGCAGCACCGAGGAGTTACAGAGTCACCTTCAGCTGCAGAAGTGCTCCAACTTGTTTGGGTTCGACTCGGACGATGAGGGTGAGTCTGATGGGGTCGTTCCACCAAAGAGGTTCCAGGGCTAATGTCTTTATACCAAGTTTATAAACAACGTTTTAGAGACTGTGTAGTTTCTACTGTTTATCCAATGAAATGTTGTCAAATGAATTAAACAATGCCCAGTTGTTGATAAATATCGGCAGCTTTGTAACATATAACCCTAAAAATCAGGGCTGTTTCTCAATGTCAGTGTGCCTGGCCTTACGAGGCGATGTCTTGCAAGGCTAGGCGCCTTGCTTACGAGGACACTGTCCTTCCTAAGTCAAAGAAAACGGTAAAAGGGAACAGACTTGCATCACATGACACGGGAGAAAACGTTATATTTTATACGTATTAGTTTCAATATAAATATATAACGAGACATTTACTTTTTAAATTGCGTATATATTTGTTAAATATGTAAGTGAGTTACTACCCGCTAGCCACCGAAGCTGCAACTACTAAGCAACTAACCAACAATAGATAACGTCTTTGGATCTAAAAAAAAAACATTTAAAATTAGCTGACTTACTTTTAAACTTGAAATTGTCCCCGAAGTAGCTGCCGGCTTCTGATCCGCCGTCCTTTTGAGAATACCACGGTGTATTCTGGGTAATTTTTGACCAATGCTTGGTTATAAGACACCTCCCGTGTGTCCTTGCTCAGCTAGCTAAACAGCTAACAAACAGAACACACGCCTCGGTAGAACATAAACATTGGAAAACGTCTTGGCGGTTCCTGATGACGTATCTCCTAGGCAACCGGGGCGGGGCCAAGACATCAAGGCAAAGTTCCTTGGCATTGAGAAACACCCCAGGTCTAAAATACTTGAAAATTTCTGGGTGATGCCATGTTTTCTTCTACGAGAGCCCATGAGGTCAAAATGCATTTGCTGATTTGTCAACTACTGTTCCCTTTACCTCTTCACTCATTGCCAGTGATGAAAGGGAGTCTGTCATTTTGCTGGAGGTTGTTCTCCCAGTGATCTTACACCCTAACGGCCATTCGTTGGTTACACCTTACCCCAACACAAAAGTACCGCTTGCTTGCAATAATTTAGATATGTATTGCCCCCTCTCGCCAGGGAAACTACACACCATCACTTTAAACACCAGTCAGTGTTTAAAGATCAGTAAAGAGCAGTCACCATCACTGTTTAGTAAACACTGCAAAAAAATACCAAGCACAATTCACAAACGCCCACTGATGGTTGTAAAACAGCTAGCGCTGTTTATAAACAACGTTTGAAACGTTCTTTATGAAACGTGGATTTCCCCAACCATCCCAAACCAGTCTGCACCCCAACTAGCCCAAACCAGTCTGCACAAACTGAAGATTAAATTCCAGCCCAGCATCCCAGTTCCAGACAATGCTCCTGTTTATTTTTATCAGTGTAACTCAGACTTAAGTAGATCTAAATGGCAAAATGTAGTTTTATACGTTTAATTTTCAATAAAACACACAAATCAGAAGGTCGTGTATGTATAAGGGATTTATTCGCTAATAACCTGTTAAAACATCTGCTTTACTAACGATGACGTAAACATTGTTAGTTTTTAAAGTGAAAACTGCCGGCCAAGCTAGGCCTTAGCCCTGAGTTCTATAAAACGGCCTTTGGTGCAACCTGTCAGTAAAAACCAGCCGTTTTAGCGTTTGGGCAGTGTGACCTGCTTTCAGCCGGGCATACACTGTGCGACTTTTTCACTTTTTTGAGCCGATTTTCCACTCGTGCGAGAATCCACGACATCGGGGCGAGTTTTGCGCCGAGCGGTCGTGTAGTGTACAGGGGGTTACGAGAGGCGATTAACACCACGTGACCAGCTACCGATCAGCAGTCGTGAGCTCGCACAAACTTCTGGCGTGTTTAATATTTTGCTCGTTCCTCGTGAGGGTATCGCACTGTTGAAGCGGCGCTGCGAGCAGCTGCAACCCAAAAAGTATCAGAACCGCTCACGGCGCATGCGCAATCCTGCATCAACGCTGCTCGCCCGCTATTTCCCTAATAACACACGTTCGTTTTCTACATGTTTTTTTACTCACAAAGATTGTCAAGAAAGCGTGTTTGTCGTGTTCATGTCAAATTAAACTGATCACAAAACACAGATTTACTTTATTTCGTTTTCCTCATCCAACCCCCATAAATCCCTGTGTCCTCCTGCAGCACTCCCCAAGGACAACAGGCAAAACAAGACAAAAAACTTTGACGTGTTGAGTAAAAACTGCTATTTTTAGCATATTTTTAGGGCCGACGTGTTGCTACCAGACGTACAGTGTGAGCAGTCAGATCGCATCCGTGAACTGGGTCGTGCAGTGTGAGCACATGACTCGTGAGATCTGCCCTGCGAGGAAGTCGTACAGTTTGAGCTGAAGCTGAGTGCTACGAGTGAAAAAGTCGCACAGTGTACGCCCGGCTTAAGGCGTGACTTACTGGTGATTTTCCACAAACAAGTACTGAGAAACATCAGTGTGTTTTTAAATGAGCACGTACACGTTTTTATTGGCCGTAGGTTTCTTTTGTCCTTTGACCCTTTAACCCGAACCAGATCTATCGGCGTTGAAACGGAACAAGTTGATGCTAACCGAGATCCGTTTAGTGTTGGAACCAGTTTGGTAGAATCCCCCAGATAAAAATCTCCGTAAGCAGCTTTTGTTGTTTTATTCCTCGTGTTATTTTGCTGTTTCAGGTAAATGTTGACGTGGAGTCTGCTATGGTTTTGGATGGAGAACACACCTGTGGACCTTCTCTGAGGATGAATCGCACCTCGACCGTGGGGGCGGAGACTTGTACACCTGCGATGCAGACCATAAAACTTTACCGGAAGCTCCCTGCAGTGTGCAGGCAGCCCGAGAGCAGCAGGTCACACGGCACCGCGATCAGATGTGAAACTACTGGCCTGGAACCAGTCAGATTGGTGGAGACGGCTCGTGCTGAAGTGCCTGCTCTGGACCCGTCGTGCTGTTCTCCAGCTGCATCGGTTAAAGCTCTGGAGAGAGGAAACGGGCACAAATCTGCGAGGCTACAAAGTGTTCATGACCTTAAGCCATACAGGAACATGTTTGTTTGCCTTATCCACTCAAAAGATTGATTTGTGTCAAAATTTAAACAAAAACGAGCATCAAATCCAGTTTTATGGCTTAGAACTCACCCAGCTGGTTTAGACGTACGTCTGCTGTATCAGAGGCTTCTGTAAGAAGCTTTTATGTGTAAATTGTTGTTAAAAGTCTAATTGTGATTAACGAAGAGCCCTGGGGGGGGGGTGCTCACGTATTCTGTGCTGCTTGTCCTTACGTGTAACCAGTAGGGGGCACCCTTCAGCACATTAAATACCATTTACTTGATGTAGGCTTTTGCTTTCAGTCTTCCAAATCTGTTTAATTTAAGATATCAGTTTTATTTAATTTAACAAATTATAAACTGTGCCACTGTCTCACTTATCTGTAATATTAATGATTCACTTGCTGATGTTTGCTTTCTCACATTTTAATTATGGTTTCCAAGCAGAGCGGTTTTTAGAGAGTAGTTTCAAACACGCTGAAGAGACCCGCCCTCGCGTCCCAGATGGTTTCCACGAAGAGCAGCAGCAGGTTCTATTTATTTATCTTTTATTTTCTATCTTTTGTAAATAAATATCAAGAGTTTCAATGACTTATTAAATATGGGAGTGCAGGAGCCGAGTTTCTATTTTGTTCTTTAAGGAAAAAATAAAAGTTTCCAATTCTAACTTGTTTTGTCTGTTCCATCAGAACCAAAACAAACCTTCAGGAACCAGATAAAGCCGTGTAGTTTGAGCTGAACTCTTCATTTATTACCAACATAAATGTCACGCTTATGTTTTCATCAGTTTGTGTGTTTTTGTACGGATAATTAAAACTTAATCCGAGATGCTTCCAGAGGCAGAAAGCTGATCTGCTTTGGCTCAGGGCTGTTTGTTGTGGGAGAGCGAAGGAGCCGGGGCGAAACTGGATAGTGAGGAATCCAATTTGGACCAAGTTTTATTTTATGGTGATCGAGAGTGCACGTACGAGAAACCACAACAGGTGGTGAGATGTAGTGTGTTTCTGTGGAATAAATATTTTAACCTGATGCAGATGACTGAACAACCTCAGCTTAGGGAAACAGCTACGTGAATTATCACTGTATTTTATAGTCTTGATTTTATCATGAAACAGTTAATTTGTAATAAACAGGTTTTTTTTTGTGCTTCAAAGGGTTGTTTTGTTTTCAGAGTGTCCAAAAATGACCATCACTGTGAAGGTCAGTCATTTCTCAGCTCCTCGCTGTTAGGAAAAAATATCTAAACATGAGGTATAGTTGTGGTAGGGGTGGAATCCTGAAGAAATTCTGTTTATTAGAGTAGGGTGTTGTTTCTGTCCAGACCGTTTTTTAGGTGTAACACACGCCAAGCCTGATCGCTTTATCGAGGATTGATAAAATTCCCCGTAGGTCGGGTCCTTCTTCGATCGCTAAGACCTTCATTTTTGTTCTCTGCCCACAATGAATCCAGGGATAGCCTTTACCCGTCAGCAGTGGTGCAAAAAGTGGGCGATGCACGATGCATAGGGGTGCCATAGCTACGATGCAAAAATATTTTAGTCAGCATTTCCTGTGTTTAACAACAGCTGTGTTTTTGTCTGTGTATCGGCAAATTATTTAATTAATAACAAGCATATGTGATTAGGTGCCCCTCCAGCCACTAGGGGCCCCCTAGGCTGCTGTACTTAACCCTTCTTCTGCGGTTGCGTCAAACTGGGGGAAAAGGGCACTGTTTACCCAGGACACATAAAGCTTGGTTTATGCTTGACGCATTCACTTTCCGCGCGGTGATGCAACTCGTAGCATTTATGGTTCGTGCGGCTTGTCTCTGCGGTGAGCCAATATTCTCCCAAACTGCATGGGGCAGCATGGAGCTGTACAACACCACACCATAGTAGAAGTAGAAATTGCTGTCTACAACATGGCATTTCAGCATTTTTAACAGCGTCCTCGTCTTTTCCGACAGTGCGAGCTATTTCTCTCCAAGAATTATTAACAACGTGTTGATCACGGTGATCTCTGAGAGCTGAATCATACAAATGTCTCTATTTACGAACCTCTGCCATACTAGTTCTTGCCGGTCCGCCATGTTTTTCCGCGTCCGTCCGTCCGCGTGGTTAGAAAATTTTCCGAGGTGCGCGTTGCGGAAATTCTGGGCCGTGCGGAGGCGAGGTGGAGGGGTGTGGTTGTTAAAATGACGCAACTGCGGACCTCGCGGACGCGTCGCCTTTTCCCCACTCCAAGGGTAGGGGGTGTGCATAGGCAGAAGTTAACCTATGCTTAAACCTTGATTTAGTAACAGTTCATACTTACACTTTTGTGTTATTTTACTTCTTTACATTCGCATTTTCAACGCGCGTAAGGATTTTTTCAGGCAGTTTTATTTAAATATAAAAGCAGTAACCTCTCAAGATGGTTGATGCAATAACACCTGGAGCAAAGCCCTTTGCAGTTCAGCTGAAGGCCCTGATGGACCTGGAAGGCCGATACCAACCAACGCTGAGTGGTCTGAGGCTCATCGAGAGTGCCCAGGACAACAACCTCAGGATGACCACCAGGTTGAGAGAACTAGAAGTTAAGGACCTGCTCTCCCTCACCAGGTTTTTTGGTTTCAGCTCAGAGACCTTCTTACTGGCCACCAGCTTGCTAGATCGGTTCCTCTCTGTGATGAAGATTCAACCCAAGCACCTGTCCTGTGTTGGACTGTGCTGCTTTTACATTGCTGTGAAGTCTTCAGAGGAGAAGAACGTGCCGCTGGCCAGTGATCTGATCCGCATTAGTCAGAATCGCTTTACGGTGTCCGACATGATCAGAATGGAGAAGAACATCATGGAGAAGCTCTACTGGAAGGTGAAAGCCCCCACATCCCTGCACTTTGTCCGCCTGCTTCACAGTCACATCCAGGAGCAGCTCGACACTCAGAGCAGGAAGATCCTGAGCATTGAAAGGTTGGAGGCCCAGCTAAAAGCGTGCCACTGCTCATTTGTCTTCTCTAAAATTAAACCGTCTCTCTTTGCCATTGCTCTGCTGTGCTTTGAGGCACAGAAACAGCATGACCCGGAGCACGCAAACAAAGTATTCGAGGCTCTGAAAAACTTGCAGCAGCAGCTGAATGTGAAAGACGGTGACCTGGTGTGTGTCTGAGAGCTGGTCAGAAAGGGTCTAGCTGAATACGCCACCACCAAGTGCTCCAGAACCATCGGCCAGAGACTCCGCTGGACAATCTCAGGAAGAACTGCTCGTCAGCTGAAGCACAGCTACTACAAGATCGCTCATCTACCCACCATCCCCGAGTCGGCTAGTTAAACCGGGGGCAGAGGGACGGGTGACGTCACAGTTGTCCTCACTGTAACGGTCACCCAGTAACCCTTTATTTTCCTTACAGACTTTCATCAACGATGATGCATTTCTTTAGGGAAAAGCTTTTTTTACCTATAAGGTTGATTAAACACACTATTAGTCCCTTTGAGGTGGATCTGCCGCCACACTGTTGAGTTTAGCTTTTCTGGTTGTGTTGCCTGCACAGGTGTACACTTATGTACCTGTTTGAATCTGTACTGAGGTTTTTGGTATTCCCTGGTATGGGTTTTTGGTTTTAAGCTTAAAGTATTGAACCACCTAGGTCCTCAGTCCACCATGTGGAAGAGGAGGGAGAAGGATTTTGAGAACAGCAAAGACGGAACCAAGAAATCGGGCCCAATTAAGATCCTTAACTCCCACCCTAGGTTGATAAGCTGTCCTGAATTGCACACTCCTACCCAAGGTGATGATTTTTTTTTTGATGAGGTGAGGGAGCGCTCCTGGTTTAGACCATTGAAGTGGAACGAGTGGTGACGCGGTCACTCGTGACTAACGTTATGTTTGAACTGAAATGTTCAACACCTAAGTTGTTTTCACTGAATTCAGATTCTGTGGACACCACTTGATTGAAATTAGTTTTAGTTCACTAAAAGTTGCCATTGCCATGGGAATGCAGCTTGGAATTTGTTCAGCATTTTATTTTGTTTCCCTGCCTGGAACGTTTTTGCTAGTGACAGTAATAGTGTTCTAGAGTTCAAAACGGTCAAAGGAAGGCCCCATCTGACACACTTGTGCACCTGTACCTTTCAATAAAATTTTATTGAAAAGCTAAAAAAAAAAAAAAAAAAAAACTCGCGTCAAGCATAAACCAACTTTAAGGAGTCTTAAGTCCTGCCCACCTACTTCCGGACCACGGGTCCCCAGAAGAACGAGAAAAAGTCAATGGGGCTAAAAACGCTATTTTCTAATCCCGCTTGTTTTGTGCCATGGATTTCACACATGATGTCCGTGAATTTTAAAGATGCATTTTGATACCAAGAATACGCTTATTTTCTAACGTGGGGGGGGGGGGGGGGGGGGGGGGGGCACGCTATATTAGGCTTTGTGTGAAAATAAGACCAGGACTATAAATGCGCTTCACGAAAGTGACGTCATCGAACCAGACACGGAGAAAACTGAGGGAAAAGGTCTGTAAGTTCTGCAAACTTCCGACAGAAGGAAAGAAACACCATAAATCTGGTCATGTGGTAAGTAGCAGCTACGTAAGGGTAGAGGAGATTATGTGGTGACGTCACATATGGACGTGTCAATTTCTGGTGTGTAGTCATGCTAATTACGAACTTTTACAAGCTGACAAATGTCTAAGTACGTGACTGGCGTGGTCGAAACACCCATCATTAGTTTTGATTGAAATTGCAGTAAGCCAGGGTACCAGGGCAAAGCAGGTTAGAAAATAGCGTTTTTGGACCCGTTGCGTTTCATTTTTTCGTTTTACTGGGTCCTCATGATGCTGAAGTAGATGGTCATGACCTATTGCAGGGAGGGGCCCAGAGACAGCCTTGAATAAAATGTTTTTTTTCCCCGACTTACTTACTGTCTTAATAAACTCCTCTTTACCTACAGGAAGAGGTTAAGAAACAGAAGTTTGCCTTAAAAATAATAACTGAATTATCTCTGAGGATCTATTGCCCCTTCAAAACGTGCAAAGTGGTTTAGTCCACACCTGTAGGGGCTGCAGGTACAGCTAATGAGACATGACTGATGTCACCCACAGCAGGAGGAAGTCATGTCTTCCCCAGAAAGGGAAATCTGGCTTCCGGGAAAGGAGAACTGAGCAGAAGCAAGTGTTGAGCAGGTTGAGCTGATATTAGCTACACCATCAAGATCAATTATAAATTCATTAGTATTATTTGAATTATTACCGCGGATCTCACAGTAAAACAGGTCTGCTCTGTGTGGATATTCCAGCTCCTTCCCAGTCATGGATCAGGACAAATTTAGGATCCATAGATTCCTTGTAATCACAGGAATGTGAAGCCTCCATTGTAATGCTTTACGAAAAACTGGATTGTTAATTATTTAATTAATAACAAGCATGACATCTGATATATGTATATATATATATATATATCAGACGTCAAGCTAAACAGTCACTACAGACAGGGTTAAAAAAATATGATTGACCTTTTTCCCCATCATTTTCATTTTTTAAGTAGTAATTAATAAACATTCGATACCATTACACTTTCCTTTGATTTATTTTAAATAAATATTTAGAGTGCCCAGGTAGTACATAAACAATGCAATTTAACGGTTTTCTTAAAGTAGGAACGTTTAACCTGCGGCCAGAGCGCTCTCCTTCCTTCTGCTCTGCGCAAACCTGAACTGGTCACCTACTTGTGCGTAATCAAATGTCCATAGGGAGAAAGATGGAAAAGCTATAGTCATGAGGTTCACTGCTGTTTTATGGTGTGGCTGAATCTGCGATCCGCGATTTGGAATAACAAATGCTGCAGTAACATGAGTTGTAGTCAGGTTCATGAGGAGTCACTGGCTGGAATGGACTCGAATTTCATACGTCATCCCAAAATAGAAGCTAATATCTTAATTTGACCTGGAATGAAAAATGTTATAAAACCTCTTAAAGTTTTTTTTATCACAGAGGAGGCAGCGCTCATCTCTGCCTTCAGTCTGACGGCGCGGCGCAACGCCGCGCAGCGAGTGCTTATTGAATCTGTGTGTGTGTGTGTGTTTGTGTGTGTGTGCGGCACAGCTCCATGAGCCGCTCCAGTCACCGCGCCTCGTTATTGGCGCTATTCAAACCAATGTTTTAAAATTACTTCTGCCCAGCCCAGATGTGCTCACTTGTGCACCTGTGAGACGTGGTTCCGCTGGAACGCGTCTGACTTCTGACAGACGCACTCTGAACTGTTAATAGCCTGACACGTTTAGAATACTGTCCCACAGTCAGTGTGCTAATATAATAATATAATAATGCTAAAATGCTCAGATGCGAATCATTTCTTGATTTATTTTGTTACATCCACAATGTTCTGTGTGTGAGGTTTACAATGTCAGAACACCTGCATGAGACAGGGTGTTAATTACAATCTGCCAGAATGACTGACCACCTTCAGATTCCTCCTACATCGTTAAAAATGATCAAATACGGAACATATCGGCGTGCGCAGGCCAGAGTGCTGAAGCTCGGCGTATTGTTATTATGAAGCTAGGGCACATGAGCCTCATGATTTTTATCTTGAGAGGCGCTATAGAAATGATACTTACATTTATTGGGCCCACTTACTTTTTCTTAGGCCCACCCACAAATGAGTTTCTGGCTACGCTAATGGTGACATATGACAGACTTCTCTGAGCTCCGCAGCCATTACACTTTTCACCTCGCGCACCCCATAGCGGCAGCTCTCGCACCCCCAGGGGTGCGTCATTAAATATTTAATGACATGAACATAAATAAAAATATTGATTTAAATAGAAATATAAATTACCGTAAATCCTCTAATACAGGCCCGGGCCTGTATTTGACTCAAGCTCATCAAGCTCCGGGCCTTTATTGGAAGGAGGGCCAGTATTAGAGGCAGGCCTCTATTTCTATTTGAGCAAAATGAACTAATGGTTCGCTGGAGTTTTTGACAATTAAAATTGCGCCCACATTTTCAAAGTTAAACACATTTCTTTTAACAACGGTAGTTTCTGCTTCAGCCATCTCCCCCCTCCCCCTGCGCAGAGGCCACAAACTCACTGATGCGCCTGCAGCCTCTCGGAGTTCCTGCTGCTCTAAACATTAAAATAATTATTTCATTTTCTGTTCCTCACTTCTGATTACCTTCAATGGTGTCTGTTTGTTGCAACCACCAGGTACAAAAACTAACTTGTTTTTATTTGACTATTTTTCTGTCCTGCCTGTTTATTATCTTCCTGCATCTCCTCTCAATCCTAAAGAAAAACTGCTACCTGGGTTCATATATATTCACCTTATGAGTTACCTTTGAACTGCAGTTCTAAAAGATCTACCGACCGCAAAAACAGCGGAGTGCTCGCTGCTTGCCGGCCGCATCAGTGATCGGTGCGTCACCGGATGACAAGTTGATGCGCCCCGCTCCACAGCGAAACGCATCAGGCGCAAATAAAAGACAGAAAACATCAAAGGAAATGAACCGACATGAACGATCGCGTGTCAGTACCGACGCTACAGCGGCCTGTATTAGAGGATTTACGGTAGATGAGTTATTTCATTATTTCATGGTTTGTTCATCATCATGTTGTATCTAACAACCATCACAATGAGCAAGGCTCAGGTTGAACATCAGCTTACGTGTTATTTATTTATGTTTTACGAGGATAAAACCACTAGAGATGCTATGTTAAGAGGGTTTTTATTGACTTGGTTAGAGATATTTTAAACCTAACAAATAGAACAGTAGCTGACTCAGGATCAGTGGTAAACTAGTACAAGAGGAGTTTCCTCACTGATAGAGATAACTGACTACAGAATATCTGTAGAAGTACTCCTGCATGGGCTTCGTCTACAGGGGGTGCCCAGTGGACATACAAAAAATATATACTTTTATTTTCTCTGTGATTAAGGTTTAGTGTTTTTAAGAAAACCGCTAAACAGAAAATGTTGTTTTAAGTCCGCTGTAGCAGGTAAAAGCATCTGGATGGCTCAACATCACTATTAAAGTTTCTCCTGTGTTCACTGGGAGACATTTTTATTATTATACGTTCATATTTTTATGCTTTATTAGGGAGAACACCCTCAGGCTGTAGCTGTAGTGTGGTTCAGAGAAGTGGGGACACCGTTTAGACGGTGTTACATATTTCTGTATTGATGAAGCACTGCTGTCAGGATCTTGATCAAACTGTGGAAATTCCTCATTGAATTCCTGTTTTACCAGATTTTGTTTTATCTGTTAGGTTTAAAATATCTCACCAACTGGAGCGTCCATGTTTGTTATCAGAATTAGCTCCACCCACTGACTTTGATGGGTGCAAAAAAATATTGATGAACAGACCATGAAACAATGAATGAAATCATGAAATAATTACACATGCTTTTTGAAAATTATTTAAGTATTTTTAACGACACAATCTATTAATTTTATATATAAATATAATTTAAGCAGAATATTTTGGGCTTTGTGTATTTATTGAATTGTACCACTTTTGCCTCTCCAGCTGAATCATATTTAATTTCTTTATATTTGATCTTAAAAACAGACAATCTTATAATTATGTAGGTAATCGGCCTTAAAATGCATACTCCAAAGGATGCCGGATACAGACACATCCTATTTTTAGCTTTAGCTTTTTAGCTCATGGTGATTGACACCATGGTTAGGTTAGCTGCTAGCGAAAGCATCATGTTAGCATTACTGGGATGAGTTGGCATAGGACAGCCATAGATTAGTTATGGCTATATTTGAGAAATGGTTCAATATTAAATATGTTAATGTAATTGTATTAAATGACCTAATATTTGCCATAAATTCTACTTTTGCTACATTGCCGACCCCTAATCTGAAGTTTAATTCAAATTTCCTTAAGACAAAAATGTACTTTTTTACTCAAAATCTTGTTAATTTCCTTGCTGGATGTGTAAATGAATGGTACCAATGTCATTTTAGCAGTATCAATCGTCTATGCCACGATAACGCTTCAGATGAACGTCTAGACATCCAGAACAAGTATTAAAGTAGTTAGGTGACTGTCATTGGTTTATTCACATGAATATACATCAGTGCAGGCAAAGTCGTAATTCCGATTTTCCACTTGAATAAAGAGTCGTGAATTTTTTCCATTTGAAAACAACAGCTGTTCTGGAGTTCTTATAGTGATTTAAATACAATATTTTACAACTACCTACAATTCAGTCAGAATGTCACTGTTTGAAATACGAAGAAAACCAAATAAAACACTTGGAGTATGTGAAGATAAGTTAGATGGAGATCTTTTTATGCTGAGAGTAAATCAGAGCAACAAAGTGAACAAATGTTCAGTTTAAACTGGCTTCGGCGGCGGCGGTGGGTATATGCAGCACACATCAGTCTCGTATGTTCTCTCTAGTCATCAAACATGCAACATCACCTGAAGATTATTTAACTTATTTTGGAAAAGCTCAAAGTGGACTATTATTATCTGGTTTCACATTCCATTTTACAAAGGCGTAAGCTCCACGGCGGCTCGATGGTTAGCGTTCTTCTTGCTGCAACACGCCTCGGTGGGGCAAATGCCCGTCCTGCATGGATTGGGTCCCTCCTGCCTTGTCGAACATCACAAGCAACTTTGAGGGGGTTTCCAGGTGAGAAGTGTTTGGAAGAAAGGGAAAAGCTACTGTTCCCGAGAGTCCGCTCTCTCTCTTATATGTGAGACTTGTCTGCCTTTTCGTTTAACCATCCTTGATCGAGCTTTGTGATGTTTCCCTGGAAAAGTGATGAAAAGACCCCCCCTTCCCCACCACCACCACCATCACTTCCATCATCATTCCCACACGTTCAGGGTAAGAAGGCAGAGGTCAATGGTCATCGTCCACTTGACCTTTCTGCCTAATTCCACCTCATGTATTTGGGGATGCACTGACAGACATGGTAGCTGTAGTAAAACCCATCTTGGCACGCTCGTCTGGTATGTTTGCACGGAGGCCTGTAACAACTGGAAAGGGAGGGCGAAGAGAAAAAGAGTAGATAAGGAAGAAATGTGGGCGAATAAGACAAAAAGGGGATTGGAGGGAAAGAGTGAGATGGGTGAGATTGAAAGGAGAATAAAAGAGACAACACAAGGAAGATTAGATCCTTTTGGCTTGCATGCTATGGATTATTCACATTGCCACATCCCTTTTGGATGAAGCCAGATCCAAGTTTTATTTGCATGTGCATCAAAAGATTCTCTGTGACAAATGGAGCATTTTTCCGGAACGGGTAGCTGATCTCTTCAGAATCACAGCAGGTGTATTTTAGCCTCTGGACTGCCTCTTGTGTATCGGATTAGATTTGTGCCAATAGGATCAAGAAAAACACTTTGAAGATCAAACAAATATTAAGACATTGAGAGAAAAAAAATTGTTCCAAAAGAAAAACTTACGATCTGAATCAACTTCTTAAAATGAGTAACAAAGTATGTTTCCTTTTTCTGTTTGCCTCTATGTTTTTTTATCAATTTCCTTAGTTTCGTTCTCGCTGCTCACAGCTTTGCTCTCACTACCAGATTTGCACTTACACTGTCTGGCTTTCTCCTTTGCAATCCCTGAGTTTTTGGTATCGACATTAATATACGGTTTTTGGTTGCAATTCTGACACAACCCTTTCGGGTGGGTGGGACTTCTGAGAAGTCCTCTCCCATAGGACAGTGGTTTCTCTTGAGTGACAGTTCGGTGACCCGGAAGTGAGCCTCCAAGACTTCTTTTCCCCCATCTGGTCAACAACATGAATTTTGAGCCCCAAACACATTATTTCTGCTATCTGTGGTGTCTACTGAGGATCTAAAGTGAGTATTGATAATATATTTGATCTTTTCTTAGTTAATCTGTAAGTTAAGCTACTTTTTAAGTTGGTTTTAACCAGACGTTAGCTCACTAGCTAGCAGCTAAGCAAGCCATTGGGCTACCTCAGGACAATGGTCTATTGTTCCAGAGAGACGTATTAAAAACTCATCTTAACATATTCATTACTGGTTTCATGGAATTAATTATTGCAGTTTATGTTAATAAGTTTGCCAATTTTTCAGGAACCTGTGGAACATCAGAGACTTTGCAGCTACTGGAGCTAACCTGTGTACTGCTAACTTGCTACAGAGGAAGCAGCAGAAAGCTGAGCTAACAGGCTGTTTTGCAGGTAAATACTCTTTTAGTGGAACTGCAGGACTTTTATGGTATAACTCAGACAGAATCTACATGAGCTATTGTGGGAAGACATTTAAACTACATTTACATACAGATACATGTATTTTTTATTCCATGTTACTTGGACGGGCTAAACAAGTTCATAGTTCTGCCTGCTCCTTTTTCAGTGAAACGAATGGATTATATGATGTAATTCTGACTGAATAATTATCTAAGTGAGTATGTTTGATAATAAATTTCTTTCCAGTATACACATCTGACATTTGTTCCAATCGATTCAACAAG
The DNA here is from genome assembly GCF_043380555.1 of Nothobranchius furzeri. Classification (NCBI taxonomy): domain Eukaryota; kingdom Metazoa; phylum Chordata; class Actinopteri; order Cyprinodontiformes; family Nothobranchiidae; genus Nothobranchius; species Nothobranchius furzeri. Next base: position 46,956,348 of record NC_091754.1, on the reverse strand, counting down.
ATCTGATGGTCAACAGTGTCACATGTTGCTGTTGAGTCCAGCAGCAGCAGAACCACATAAAAATGTGTCATTAAGATTAAAATAAGTTTGAAATTTAATGTGAACAAAAAATTGATACAATAATAATCTATAGAAAAAACATTTAAACAATGTAAAAACTGCCCCACCACAAAGGAATCAAACATGGTGGAGGAGCGCAGCGCTTCTGTCACCTCGCTTTCTGATTGGCTACACATCACATTCAACAAGCAGCTCGCTCATTTATCCTCCAAACCGGGCCAAGACAACCTCACATGTTGAATATCACTGATATCTACGGTCCAGACGTACTTCTGAGCAGACCAGATTACCCTTAGCACACCACACACGGTAGGATTATACAGTAAGATTATCTTTAGAGCCTCTGTAGGTTTTGGCACATTGTTGAAACCAGAGAATCGAGTCAATCGGCATAATGTTTCCATGTGAACCTGACCTTAAAGATAAGCTACGACATGAGAACTGGGTCCTGGGATATCTTAAACCAACATTTCCAATAAAACACATCTGTCTGTGGTGATTTATGTCCTAAACGTTGTCCCAACAAGCAGCTGAGTAGCACCCTGCAAGTCATTGGTTGGAGGAAACTTGTTTTATTGTAATGTGTTCAGACATGGTGGTTAATGTATGGGTGGAGGCTTGAAGGATTACGTGAGAGTCAAATAAATCCTCTCCTAATTAATGAAGCTGTTGAGAAAGGTTTACCAGCCTGTAGAGTTGTTTGACTCCTCGGCTATGGAAAGAAAATGTGTTTTAAATTTACACAGTAATTTCTAGTGACTCTACGTGTAAATAATGTTTTTTATCCACAGAGGGCGCTGTTCAGCTGTGTCGTCCTCTGAGTAAAGATCCTGAATCTGATCAAGCTGAGAACAGTTTGGCGACCTGCCAGTAACGGTCATTTTACTCTGTATATTCCAAGTTTCCCACATGTAAACCTTGGGAGTATAAATCACATCAGCTGATGTGCTTCCTCGGTGCCCGTCGCTCTGTCTGTCTCCAAGCCGTCCTCTTGTCCCACTGTCATGGAGTTCAGCCTGTCTCTCTATCCGTCTCTCTGTAGGCCTCTGGGGTCAGAGGAAGGTCGATCCTTGTGCACGCTGGCTGTGGGAACGGCGACACACATGCTAAACCCGTGCAAATGTTAAAGATGCCTGATGTCCATAAAAGGAGCAACATGTGAAAGATTAAAAAAAATGTTTTCCTTTTCTTCAGTGGAATGTTGCACATGTCCATCGAGAGTAATTCCTCTCAGTCCTCCTTCATCCCAGAGTTAATGACATGCCACTCGTCTGGATCATCACTCAGCACAACCCACCTGCTCAGGTTATTCAGCTAGCTTACTCTGGGTTTGTGTAGATGGATGGGAGGCTTTTTGCATTGTTTGGATAAAAACTAACCACAACTCACAAACATGACATCGCCTCCTTTGATAGTTTGTGCTTTGATAGCCACGCCCACATCTGCACATTCATGTCATGGTCGGCTGAACCAGGTGGGACACGGATTATTTCATCTAGAGGAAAACACACCTGTAGCTGAACCATTCATCTGGATCCCTGCCAGCCTTGAGACCAAAACTGACTCCTGTTTACGACTAAAATATTTGTAATCGGTGCTTGCCATAGATGCTCTAAACTTTATTGACTTTACTGCAATGTACATATTAGGAAGAGCCGTCCAGTTACGTGGTTAAGCTGTTAGTCTGCTCTGTTTACCAGCCTAATGCACACTCCTTACCTAAACACAACTCACAGCTTTAACATCGCCGGTAAGTCACATGACCTCTGTGTGACCCATTGAAATCATCACAAATGTCTCTTAAAAGGATTGTCACCTGAGAACGGACACCTTCATCGGGTCATGGCGAATCGTTATCCAAATACGTCATCAACGTGTGACAGCGGCGGGACGTACGATTCAGACTCCTGGTGTGATTTACTGTGGTGTAAGTCTCCCACCCTAAAAGTAACTTAATGAAAAGTAACTGTAGTAAAGATACAGGGAGCAGTACTTAGATTTACCGCGGTGCCAGAAGCCTGAACTTTAGGTTTTGTTGCTGCTCGTTGACGTATTTGTGACCTGACAACAGCGCCACCTGCAGACTGCTTTCTGGGTCATCTCTACCTGAGACCTGTTAGTCAGACGTCTGATGGGTCCGACGTCAGCTGCCACCTCAGTTAGACCTTCGTACCTTAGCCCCGCTTACCTGCAGGTTTTGGGGTTGAACTTCTTGCCCTGTCGCAGACACGTCTGTGGACTCTCCCTGCACTGACACAGGCACGTTTCAGGGTTCAGGGGCTGATTCCTTGGACATTTAACGGCACACACACAACCACATAAGTCGTCGTCCCATCGCTGGCCGGCGGGACACGGCCGTCCCTCACCTTGCCCTTCACACTGGCATTCACCTGGGAAAATGATGACCAAAAGCAGCAAAATTAATTTCATATCGTGTTTCTACGTGTTTGTATGAAACTAGAGTTCATTCGGGCTGTTTTGTCCTGATCAGCCTGCCAGTAACACTCAGAACCGGTCCCTAACGCTCATGTAGGCCCAAACAGCACAGGCGTCTTATGCAGGGCTGCATTCCATTATGAAGCTTTTATACAGAACAACCAGTATCCACAGCTGTAGAAATGGAATGCAGCCCATCATGCGTCAGCAGGTCAGAGGGAACGTGTGTTTTACTACTGCTGCTTGGATCAGGTGTCTCTCCTTACAGGTGTTCTGGTCCAGTTTCCAGCCTGGATCACAGCTGGCTTCCGTCAGGCCGTTTTGACAGACACACTCACAGCTGGATTCCTCCAGAACCCTGTTGGGTCCGCAGAGAGCCAGCAGCCTCGAGTCCAGCGCCTCTGTGGAAGACAAAGGAAGAGAAATGCGGTAATTCTCTTTGTTCATGCCCCACAAACAATGGGTTCTGATGGGTTTAGGAGAGGCTGGAGCAGATTCTCCGTCATTCATGTGTCGGTGGTGGTCAGAGGGGTCGACGGCACCAAATGGCTGCCTTGCCTCTGTCAGACCGCCCCAGGGTGGCTGTGGCTACGTAGTAGCTTACCATCACTGGCAGTGTGTGAATGTAAGAGCTCACGCAAGCATCTTTGAGTGTCCTAATAAAGCTCTATATGAGTTCGATGATGATGATGATGATTATTATTATTATTCATTCAGGACACGATGGTTCTGGACTTGTTTTCCTGTGACAGTCCGAGTCCTTTGGTTCGGATCGTGGGTTGGGAGCTGCAGGATTCATTTGGGCCCTTATTCCTAGAACCCATATCCCTGTCTTCCCTTTTCATCAGGAGATCATGATGAAGGCACGAGTCGTGGCTTTTACAGCTGTGTTAGTGAGATTATTCTACATTTTACACGACTGGAACGACCGACCCGGGATCCGAACCGGCAGAGCCGTTTGGACAAGACGTGCCCCAGTAAGAGAAGTCCAGTTCCCCTTTTTAGTTTCATTTATAAAAGTATTTAACTACAACATTTTAAAATCTGTCTGAGAAAACGTATTACCTGTCTACCTTTGTCTGTCAAGACTAACTGAGGCTAACTTTAAGCTAGCGGCTAGTCCAAGCACCAAGCAGACTGAGACCACCCTAAAGCAGCACAGGAAGCGCTACAGCTAGTGTTCAGCTCCAAGTAACGGTAATGTAAAAGTGATGCATAAAGGTTTATAAATAACTACAACACAAAGGGCTTGTGGGTGAACAGTAGTCTTGGAGTTCATCTAGTCATTAGCATATCAATCCTTTCAGATGTTTAGTTTTTTCTCCAAACTGAGGCCATTCAGGGAACCATCTATGAATATTAGCATCACATTTGCACAGAAAAGCAGTTAAAATGACCTCATCACACAATTATCGATGTTTGCTGAAACGTCTTTAACTAACAAACTTTAGACAGAATTCTTATTCAGGCCCTTTTTGAACGGGTGCCTCTGCATTTATATGGAGGCTGTCTGCTAGTTAGCAGCTTTACGGCCCTGAGCCCACCTGCTGCTAGGATTATCGCTCCAGGAGGGCACACAGCCACAGAAGCTGTAGTTGCTGTTGCCAAGAGACGAGTCATCAACTGAGTCTGGCGCCGATCTGCAGGTTTAAACTAAAAGTTGTGTTTCCGACCCAGTTTTCCTCTTTAGTGACTCGATCTCCTCCCATGTTTATGTCATGAATCAGGAATGCTGCTATAGAATCGGAAAAATCCAACGTTGGCAGAGGAAGGGGATGCACATGATTGTACAGGCTCAACGCCGCTGACACATTCCTGCTACAGTAGACTCAACATTGCATCATGGGTAATTGGTTTCCAGAGCCTTCCCTTGCCCTCCTGGCACCAATGTGATCATCACCTGATGGGCACTTAAGCTCAGTTCAGAGCTGAGTTCTGTGTTCCCGCAGAACTAAATCAGGTCCTCTGGTCTTTATTTAGCTTTTATTTATTTATCCTTTACGCTTCGCTTCACGTGTCGCCTGGACGCACTATGTCCTCCTTATGCGTTATATTAGCTAAAGATCTCAGTTCAGCACGTTCAACAAACTCAATCATAAAAGCATCAGAGAAACACGAATGTCCAAAAACGACAAACCAAACAGACACATGGCCCTACAACTACACATCCCAGAATGCTCTGGAGCAGGGTTAGGTGCTTTAGCTCCTTTGCTTTTGGGAACGACCCTGAAAACAGGTAAGAGGGAAAGTCTCCATCGATGCACCTTTAGATTAGAAACAGCAAATTTTCATGAATTTCACTCCAGAGCTCACGGCGATGGACAAGGCAAGGTCATCAGGTGTGAAGCTGAAAGCCGACCTACGGTTAAAAAGGTTTATGAAAGTTCAAACAAATAGAGGTAACTTCATCTCTCAGCTGTAATCTGTAATCTCTAACCCTGCTGCGATTTTGGATGTAGGCTGGGTTTGAACCAGCAACCCCCCAGGTCGCCCACAAATCCCTCAGAGCAGAATTATGCTTTTAATCTCTTGTGTACAGATTTGTGGTTTTTCCTTGATTGTGTCTCATTTGTGACACAAACAAACAAACAAACAAACATAGAATCTGAATAATCAGCCTCACTCACCTGTTTCCCTCTGAGAGTAGCTAACGGTGTCTGCAGACACACACATACAGCTCACCGGATCCCACAATGACCCCGGGGCACAGGGGAGGTCTGGAGGGGAACACCTGCGTGCGCACGCACACACACACACACACACACACACACACACACACACACACACAAACACACACGTTTGTGAAGACTGGAGACTGCGGTTCAGATTTGTAGAAAACGGCGTGGATCTCTTACTCACAGGTGATCTGCCGCTGCTCGCCTTATGACGGAGTGAAGCGGCCGTTTGGAGAGGCATTCGCATGAGGTATGGTTGATGAAGGTAACCATGGCAACCGAGCGGTCCATCCTGGGAGGAGACAGCTCCATCAGCTGGCAGTGATGAAGATAAAGGTTCAGATGTGAGTGAAGAACAGGGTTAGGGCTACGTCCTTGGTCCAGGAGGCATCCTTTGGAATTCTAGGGTGACCAAGGAAGGTCCTGTCTTTCTCTCCTCTGATTGGCTAGATGGGCTCTACTACAATTGGCTGAAAATTCACGGGGGCGGCAGAAAACAGCGGCCTTCGCTTGCCTGAAAGCTAAGCAAGCAAAGCAACTGATGTGGATATCTGAGCAGAGGTAAATATGTCCTTGTGAGAAAGCTAACATTAGCTTTTCAAATGCCACGTTAAAACTAGTAGGCATGCCCTCAAATGTTCATCTAATCTGTTGTTTGCTGATGACATAGCTGCCAGTTCAATATACTTATTCTCACACACACACACACACACACACACACACACACACACACACACACACACACACACACACACACACACACACACACACACACACACACACACACACACACACAGGTGTTCTGTACTTGTTCAATAAAATCTGTGATGTAATCGGTGTGGTGCATTTTCATGATCATGCAGTTTTCATTTTTCTAGAAGAGAAACATACCTGCTGCACACAGCTGGGTAAAATAGGGCAGTTTTATTATATTTCATACCAAGGTAAGGCACACACGTTTATCCTATGTACTCTGCTGTAATAAGATAACCTCAATGCTTTAGTGCCATGGACATAAAGTAAGTCCCACAGTGTGATAAATGCAACCAGATTTATAAGTTCACTTCTTATGTTTTTCAGTTTCTAATCAATGAAACAAAAAAAACTTTTGCAACACAGCACAGAATGGTGCTAAGTTCTTATTTTCTAAAAAAAATAAAAAATGTAAAATAAATCCCCAAAACAGCTGTTCTGTTGGTGGCAAGAGGACAGTCTGCACTTAGCAAGGGAAGACGGTTTGCTGCTAAATGAAATAGCCAGTCATAGTAGAGCCCATCTAGCCAGTCAGAGGCGAGAAAGACAGGACCTTCCTTAGTCACCCTAGAATTCCAAAAGTCGCGTCCAGGAGCAACAGCAACTATCCAATCTCTGCAGTGTTTTCAAAGTTCCTTATTGTCTCCATCTGGATCATTCTGCAGCAACTCTCAGGCTAGCAGCTAGTTACTGACTGTGTTTTTAAAATGATTTATTTTCTTTCCTTAGAGCAGATGTAGGCGGTGCTGCTAACACACACATTAGCAATGATGCTAACATGCAAAAGCTAGGACCGACTGTCCGTCTCACTGAGTGGTCAGGCGGTAGCGGTATTGTGGTGCGATTGTGTGCTTTTCACACCACCCTACACTGTGGCGGTATGACGGGGGTGTGGGGGCAGTCTCTGCGCTGTCACAGACTCGTTTTAGACTAACTTGTTTTTTTATTGCAATTGAATCCGCGCTGCTAAAGTCTTTTAGACGAGCCGCACCTAAAGGTGTCTGTCCTCCACTGTCCCTATGAACGGTCTGGTGATCAAAGCTCCAGCTCCAACGAAGAGAAGCTCCTGGAGCTCTGCATCGCTCCAGTTTACCATCTCAGCTGATTCTGTCTGCTAACGCTGAACTTACTGCCCGTGTTTACTTTCATCTACAGTATGCTGGCAGCAGCTTGGCAGACACTCCACAAGACACCATCCTGTGTTGCACCAAGGCAATATCATCATTCACCATGTTGCGGTAATTTTACCACCACGCTTGGCTGCGCGATGCCACCACGTTACTTTCAGAGCACACACCGTGGCGGTAGTGTTGCGCTGATTTGTCGTCACGGTGTGTCTTGTTAAAACAGCTCACAAGACCCTAAAACATCTTCTCCATACTCTGGAACCAGCGACCACTTTCAGTGTGTCTGTCTGTCTCCATCCCTGCCGGTTTTTAGGAGCCGTCTTCAAACTCATATTTTTCCTTCAGCATTTCCTGATCATGTCTCAGATTGGCCCTCAGCTGTGTTGCCTTGTCTGGTTTTTTATTCCTGTTTTTATTCGGTTTATCGTGTTTTTGCTGGGCTGGGTCAGTCATCATTCTTAATCCATGTTCTTATATTATTTTTATTCATTGTATGTGTTCTAGCTTTTTTTGTGCTGTGTCCAGCGCACAGCAATAAAGCTTGATGGATTGATCCCCATTCATTTGTATGACCCAACCCACTTCAGTGTCGGCAGTATATAAATGTTGGTCACGGTAATCTTATGTTTGTGTACGTTGGCGTTTCCCCCGGTGAACGAGAAGCTAGCCTCCCTCAGACTACGTGTGGGAGCACGGGTCCTGACTGGTCTGTGCTTATGCACTAAACTGCAGGTCAGACTACCCACCTGTTTTGGAGTCCTTGGATGGGGTGCTGGAGAGCTTTCCTTCTGGAGACTTCTTTATTCTCCTCACTTGGACAATGACAGGGAGATTCGGAGAGTTGGGAGTAACTGATCTGAATCCGAGCAGTGTTTTTTGATTGGACTTTTGTATGTATGTTTTGTTTTGTTTTGTTAAAAGACCACGCTGTCTCGACTGAAAAACTCTCTCCGACTCTTTTCTTTAAGAATAACAGAAATTGCCCACAGTTTCTTCCTGGCACTCGAGGAGTACAGACGCTTCTCTTTTCGCTCCCTTATCTTTTTTTCCCAAGGCTCTTTGTCCTGTCTGCCCACAGAGCACTTCTCTGCATTTCTTCTGAAAAACCCTGTTTTTAACCATGGATTTGATAAATTGGTCATTCAACGCGATTGATAAGATTTTTTCAACAATGAGAATGGAGCAGGGGGCTCCCACATGTCCACAGGGGACACACCCGGTGGGATATATGTTGGATTCCTGGAAGGAAACGTGTGGATATTCGGCCTGATGATCACTGGATTTCTCCTGATTGGAGTGGGAGGATATCTGGTTTTCTGGAAATTTGGGAAGACGGGAGCGATTGGAGTGCGACCCGCACCCACGGAAAGCACGGTCCGTGTGGAGACTTCACAGACTGGGACGTTACTTGAGGTGAATTCGTAAGCTGGACAATGTTCTAGCTGCGATACCGGTATTAGTGCGCTAAATGGATGTCATCTCGGAGAGAGTCACCGGACGGTATGGACAAGTTTAAAAACCCAAAATTGGCTTCACTGAAAGACTGGAATGATCAGTTTAAAGACTGAAGGCAGAGAGGAAAATTATCTCAGCCTGACCCAAACAAATTCTTGTTATCTGAATCTGACGCCCTGGTAGCCTTGAGCGGCAACAAACCCCCACGAAGGAATGCAGACAGATGCTGTGAAAACTCTACCTACCCCCGCCTTCGGATTGGCCAACCAACCTACATGTGTTTGTGGATTTGGAGAAGGCGTTCGACTGCATCCCTGTGGGGGGTAATCTAGGAGTATGGGGTACCAGGCCCTCTGATATGGGCTGTTAGGTCCCTGTATGACCGGTGTCAGAGCTTGGTCCGCATTGCCAGCAGTAAGTCGGGAGAATTGGACTCCGCCAAGGCTGCCCTTTGTCACCGATGCTGTTGGCAACTTTTATGGACAGGATTTCTATGAGCAGCCAAGGTGTTGAGGGCATCCGTTTTGGTGGCCTGAGGATCAGGTCTCTGCTTTTTGAAGATGATGTGGTCCTGTTGGCTTCATCAGAACGTGATCTTCAGCTTTTGCTGGAGCGGTTCACAGCTGAGTGTGAAACAGCTTGAATGAGAATCAGCTCCCCTAAATCTGAAGCCACGGTCTTGAATTGGAAAAGGGTGGAATGCCTTCTCCAGGTGAGGGACGAGGTCCTGGGAGGAGTTTAACTATCTCTGGGTCTGGTTAGTGAGGGAAAGATGGAGCGCGGGATCGATAGGCGGATTGGTGCTGCGTCTACAGTGATGCGGGCGTTGTACCGGTCTGTCGTGGTGAAGAGAGAGCTCAGCCAGAAGGCGAAGCTCTCGATTTACCAGTCGATCTACGTTCCTACCCTCACCTATTGTCATGAGCTTTGGGTAGTGGCCGAAAGAACGAGATCACGGATACAAGTGGCTGAAATGAGTTTCCTCTGTAGGGTGGCTGGGCTCCAAGAGGGGCTCGGAGTAGACCCACTGCTCCTCCACGTTGAGAGGAGCCAGTGCAGGTGACTTGGGCGTCTAATTAGAATGCTTCTTGGATGCGTAATTTGGAATCGTAGGATTTCCAAGGAAGATCCTGCCTTTCTCGCCTCTGATTGGCTAGAAGGGCTCTCCTACCATTGGCTACTTAGCAGCAAACCATCTTCCCTCGCTAAGAGCAGACTGTCCTCCTGCCACCAGAACAGCTGTTTTGAGGAGTTTTGTAAAGGAAATGTGAACTTGGTGCTATAATGACCACTATGCCCTGTTTTCCAAAATACATTTGTTTCTTTTATTAAAATAACAGAAAAACGTAAAAAGTGAACTTATAATAAATCTTGTTGCATTTGTCACTGTTGGACTGACTTCATATCTGTTGGCTCTCCGTCTTATTAAAGCAGAGTAAACAGGATAAACGTGAGTGCCTAACCTGGGTTGAACACTATAAAACCGCCCTGTTTTACCCAGCTGTGTGCAGCAGGTCTGATTCTAGATTAATGAAAACGGGTGAAAAATGGTCTAAGTCATGATCAGCTTTGAGTTAATTTTCGGTTAAATGACGCACATTTAAACAGATGATGAGAGACAAGCTCTAACTTATAAACAGCCTTAAAGAGAAGACCTAAGATGGCCTAAAAATTAAGTACGGTAATAAGATTACCCCAGTAGAGCTAAGAGATGCTAAGTCAGTCTAACAGTGTGAGAAAATGCAACAAGATTTATTACAAGCTCACATTTGATGTTTTTCAGGTTCTTTTATAAAAGATGGGAGACTTTGTTCTGATTGGCTTAATGACCTGGGGTCTTATTTATCAAACATTGCGTAGAACCCTTACTGCGTATTCTGCGCTTCAGGCTGTGTGTGCGCGCGCACATGCACGTGTGTGTGAGTGTGCGTGTGTGCGTGTGTGTGTGGGGGGGTCTTGTTCTGTGTGAAAACGAAGCAGTACAAGTGATAATGCTGCAGGATTTCATAATTGTATCCTTCTCAGCAGCAGCACTGCAGGTGCTCTCCATGTCCAACATGTGCGTAAGCCAGGTCCTTAGTCAACTTAAAGTTGCGCACATTTTTCCGCTAAGTTTTCTTTCATTAATCCCAAAGTTTGCATGGAAAGTTGCTTATGCAGTTTTCCGACCCCGTTTTGTGCGTAAGCAAGCTTGATAAATGAGGCCCCTGAACTGTATTGTTTACTGTGTGAAGGTCCTTGAGACGACTCTGGTCCTGATGTGGAGCTATAGAACTAAACTGAACTGGACCCCTGGATTTGAGTGAAACCGCCTTAAATGGGCATCTACAGCTGATTAACTTTAAGCACAAATAAACACTTCCTGTCAGGAGGTCAGACATTTCTCCTGCTGCTGTTCATTTATCAGGAAAATCTTTAGTTTGACAACTTTCAACTTTTATGTTTCTAAAAACAACAAGCTGCTGCTCTCTGCCGCAAAAAACAAGTTTTCTTCTTCCCGTATAAAAGCACCCCTGTGTATGTGTGTGAGTGTGTGTGTGTGTGTGAGACTCTGTGTGATTGTTTGTGTGTGTGTGAGATTATGTGTGATTGTGTGTGTGTGTGTGTGTGACTGCGTGTGATTGTGTGTGTGTGTGTGTGTGACTCTGTGTGATTGTTTGTGTGTGTGTGAGATTATGTGTGATTGTGTGTGTGTGTGTGTGTGTGTGACTGCGTGTGATTGTGTGTGTGTGTGTGACTCTGTGTGATTGTGTGTGTGTGAGATTGTGTGTGTGAGATTATGTGTGATTGTGTGTGTGTGACTGCGTGTGAGTGTGTGTGTGTGAGACTGTGTGATTGTGTGTGTGTGTGTGTATGACTACGTGTGATTGTGTGTGTGTGTGTGAGAGATTATGTGTTTGTGTGATTTTGTGTGTGTGTGTGTGTGTGAGAGAGATTGTGTGTGTGTTACTGTGTGTGTATGTGTGTGTGAGACTGTGTGTGTGTGTGTGTGTGAGACTATGTGTGTGTGTGTGTGTGTGTGTGTGTGAGAGAGAGAGAGAGAGAGAGAGAGAGATAATGTGTGATTGTGTGTGTGTGAGACTATGTGTGATTGTGTGTGTGAGAGAGACTGTGTGTGTGTTACTGTGTGTGTATGTGTGTGTGAGACTGTGTGTGTGTGTGTGTGACTATGTGTGTGTGTGTGTGTGTGTGTGTGAGAGAGATTGTGTGTGTGTTACTGTGTGTGTATGTGTGTGTGAGACTGTGTGTGTGTGTGTGTGTGTGTGTGTGTGTGTGTGTGTATGTGTGTGTGAGACTGTGTGTGTGTGTGTGACTATGTGTGTGTGTGTGTGTGTGTGTGTGTGTGTGTGTGTGTGTGTGTGTGTGTGTGAGAGAGAGAGAGAGAGAGATAATGTGTGATTGTGTGTGTGTGAGACTATGTGTGATTGTGTGTGTGAGAGAGACTGTGTGTGTGTTACTGCGTGTGTATGTGTGTGAGAGAGACTGTGTGTGTGTGTTACTGTGTGTGTGTGTGTGTGTGTGTGCGAGTATGTGTGTGTGTGTGTGTGACTGTGTGTGTATGTATGTTTGTTTGTGTGTGTGTGTGTTGTAAAGCGCCTTGGGGGGTTCCAGGACTCTAGAAGGCGCTATATCAAATACAGGCCATTGTGCGCGCCAGTGTGTGTGTTACATAATCAAACAAATGGCTTCAGCTTCCAGATGTTGTTACGTGTGTGAGAGCAGAAATCAGAAGATCCAGTCGTGTATCTCACCGTCTTGTTGACCAGCGTGTAGCTGGTGTTGGTGCAGTAAAACGCCTCGTTGCCGCAGCAACCACCACAGCGATGCAGCGCCACGCAGCGAGGGATGTATACCTGACTGGTGGACTCTGGGTACTCTTTGGCCACCTCAATGCACACCTCCCTCGGCTGGCAGGAGGTTCGGTGGATCTCCTCAAGGATGACTGGAAACACAATGGAGTAACTGGATTTAGTTTGTTTGCAGTTTGAGTCCAGATGTTTGGACTGGAGATCGTCATCCTTAACCCAAACCACCCTCTTTTATTAGTCTTGGGTGCTGTAAAGTCTGTGTGGCAGACTAAAAACAGCATTCTGCTTACATCACCACTCATCTATTCCAGTATGAAAGAGGCGTGACACGGTCTGGAACAAATGCCAGGATGATTACCTTCTAAAGTCGTGTCCATTTTGTAAAGAGCCTCCTCCCGCAGCTGAACCCACATATCATCGCCAGAGTGGACCAACGGGCTTGCTGATGAGGTGGAGAATGATGAAGAAGAGAAGGAAGAGGAGGCGTGCCAGGATTTCTTCCTCATGCAGTTCTGCAGCAGACTGTATTCTGGGTAGAGGAGCTGCAGAAGCTGATCCATGCTGGTGACGGCGTCCAAGCTAGGCTGATCATCTGACTCTTTTGGTGGCTGGAGAAAAACACGAGGAGATAACAAAACTTTTCATTGTTTTCTGCCACAGGAAATCAACTTCTGCTTGGACGACATAATAAAAACAAAAAAAGGTGATTTTGTACATTTTCTGGTGTTTTGGGATAATGCTGGTGAAGGTTCTCTGTCATCCAGGTCATGGTCATTTAGGATAATCTGATAGAAAACTGACAGGTTTTGGGATTTTAACTAAGAAAACTAGCAGGTTTGTTTTTTGGAGAAAAACTGTTCAATTCAATTCAAGTTTATTTATAAAGCTCCAAATCAGGACCAGAGTCGTCTCAAGGACCTACACACAGTAAACGTTCCAACACAGGTCAGTTCATTAAGCCAATCAGTACAAAATTTCTATATAAGGAACCCAGCAGGTTGCATCAAGTCACTGACTAGTGTCAGTGACTTTACAGCAATCCTCATACTAAGCAAGCATGCAGCGTCTGTAGAGGAAAACTCCCTTTTAACAGGAAGAAACCTCCAGAAGGTCCTGGCTCAGTATAAGCAGCCATCCACCACAACTCACTGGGGATGGAGAAGACGGAGGAGCCTCACACGCACGCACGCACACACACACACACACACACAAAGTAATGTTTCTATGGTTACATTGTGATGTCTTAGTAAATATTTGGTCAGAGATAAACTTTATTGTATTTATCCTAGTGAATCTATAATTAAACGGGTAGTAGTAGCACATTCAGTGTCAAAGAGAGTAAAATGTTATTATCAGGAGAGGGAGAATGTTTAAGGTTAGCAGCAGTGTGCTAGCCAATGGCCCCCTCCATGAGGCTACCACAGCTCAGCAGAACATCATTGTAGCTTCTTCTGGGGAGAAAAACACTTAGAGAAAAAAATAAAGTTAACAGCTGAAATATCAGGAAATAATGCAGTTAAAAAGCAGATTGTAGAAGAAAGTAGTCGAGTGTGGAAAGTGATCAGTATGTCCTCCAGCAGCCTAAGCCTATAGCAGCATAACTACAGAGATAACTCTGGATAACCTAGCCTTTTAGATGGAGGCAAGGCAAGAGAGAGCTGTCTTTACCGACTGTACCAACTGTTGGTTTGTGCTGGAAAAACAACAAATACCTCAGCTGTTAATGTGTTGCAACATGTTGCTGTTAGCTACTGTTGGGTTGTAAGAACATCTCCTTCCTTCAACCTGCAGGTTTCCTTTTCCTTTTCACAGGAATTCTTTAATCCGAGGAAATCTGTGCTTCTCGTGCATTGCCCTTGAGCTGTAATTAATTAATGGTGACCTCAGCAATGAGTTAACCTCCCATCTTCGAGCTTCCTGCCTGCCTAATATGATCAGAGTGGAGCATGTCAGCTCAGATGAATATTATGTAGTGAAGCAGGTTCCCATGGGAAATTTCAGACTACAGTCAATATCACTTTATAAACCTTCCTGTTGTGAGTCACCATAATGATTTTCTGCTGTCATGACTGATTACTCAGCTTCACTTCAAAGAGCTTCAGTAGATGAAAGATAAAAGACCAACAAGCTGCAAGATAATCTGTAGGTTAGTAACAATCAGCTGAGAGTTCTTCTGAGGGGCCTAATAACTCTTCCTGGAGGGAATCCCAGAGGTTGTTTATGTTCCCAGGCTGTGAAAGGCAGACTGGCACAGCTGGCATCAGCTAAACACAAACCAGATCCCTGTTCTGTTATCTCCTCCTGCTCTGATCTCGTTTAAACCATTCTACTGTCATCATGTCCACTCTATCTATAGATCTATACTTCAGTATGACATTATATATCTACTTCATCCATCTACTATCTCCACACACGCACGAGAAGAACATGCTAACTCCACTCATGCACGAGAAGAACATGCTAACTCCACTCATGCATGAGAACATACTAACTCCGCTCATGCATGAGGAGAACAAGCTAACTCCCAACAAGCATGAGGAGAACATGCTAACTCCACACACGCACGAGAAGAACATGCTAACTCCACTCATGCATGAGGAGAACAAGCTAACTCCACACACGCACAAGAACATGCTAACTCCACTCATGCATGAGGAGAACAAGCTAACTCCACACACGCACGAGAAGAACATGCTAACTCCACTCATGCATGAGAACATACTAACTCCGCTCATGGAGAACATGCTAACTCCAAACAAACATGAGGAGAACAAGCTAACTCCACACACGCATGAGAACATGCTAACTCCAAAGAAACATGAGGAGAACATGCTAACTCCAAACAAGCATGAGGAGAACAAGCTAACTACAAACAAGCATGAGGAGAACATGCTAACTCCACACACGCATGAGAATATGCTAACTCCAAACAAGCATGAGGAGAACATGCTAACTCCACACACGCATGAGAATATGCTAACTCCAAACAAGCATGAGGAGAATATGCTAACTCCAAACAAGCTTGAGGAGAACACGCAAACTCCACACATAAGAACAGGCAGGAAGGATTTGAACTAGCGACTTCCTTGCTGCAAGGCAGCAGTGCCGCCATGCAGCCGCAATGCCCCTTTTCTAAAAATTCATCTCATTCCAACAAATGAAAGCTAGCTATTTTATTCAGTAGATCTTATGCTGATGCTCGGAGTTGAGGTCCAGTTGCTGCCCCTGAAACCTTTAGCTCAACATCTGAATTGTAGCCTTTCTTGTGTTCTAATTTCACTCTGCTTTAGCCGCCATCTTGAATTGGGTTAACTTTAATGGCAAGTCAGCTGTAGATGAACACACATCTGGTGTTCCGTGACATATTTGGCTAATGGTACAAACCATCGACATATATACCAAACACATAGAGACACATGTTTATGTAAGTCAGTGATACATTTTCTGTAGAAACACAAGTTTATGCTCTTAATTTGAAAGAAATGTATCCAGAGACTAAATTGTTCCGACTGACTTTAGACTCATAATGTTCTGAAAAGTCAGAACACAGCATGCCATCATGAATGTGTGAATATGATTTTTGTCAGTTCATCCCATAGCGTTGCTTTGGTACGTCTATCCCTGATGTCACGCTACTGGTGAGACCTGAGTTGTGGGAGTAATTTCAGGGTTGTAAATATAATAGTTTGGCAGCAGCTGTGGGAAAAGCTTCACTTTGGTCCTCAGAGGTGCTTCATGACAGATTAGGTTTGTTTGGATCCTATTTATTGTCAACTTCAGAAAGATCATTCTTGTTTGCAGAAAGTATATCATATTGTACTGCAGCAGCACAATGCCAAAACATGACAACACCACCCCCATGCATAACAGCTGAACACCACCACTACACATTACAGCCTTCTTGTAGTTTGTTTTAGTTTTCAGAGACGTGACTGAGGGTCTGATCTGCCTCTGATCGGTGGTCATTTTGGTTAGGCCTTCCCAAATGTTGTTGTTTTTGATCCTCCTCTGTTGTGTTGTTGACTGATGACATGAGCTTGTGTGTGAGGGACGGTGTGGTGACGATGTGGTGCTCATCCATCACACTGGGGTGTGTTAAACATTACATACTGTTGGCACAGACACACAAATATTTACACCCGCCCGCCCGTGCATTCATCACTCAGCCTGTCAGCTTTTATAAACACAATATGTTTGAAGCTGCCTGTTTAAAAAACACAGTTTACGTGAGATTTTTCTCAGCAGGCTAGATCGTCGGCCGATGAGTTGTTATCTCCTCGTTCGCAGAAGTACTGTACTGATGTTTAACAGGAAAAGGAGCACGTTCCAGGAAGTGATGCTTTTATCTTTACACCTCCTCCCGAGTCGGTGCTGATGTTGTCCTTAACAAGTCAGAAGCTTTTGTTCCAAACCACTAAGTGGCTCCTGTAGAAAGATGATTCTGACAGAAAAACCAAACCATTCCCTGTCTGCTCTGATAACCCCCTCCTCTGGAGATATGGTGACTGATGTATTTCCAGCAGCTTGTCACCTTCGTCGCGTTAAAGCGACATCAGGGAAAGGAAATGATGTTAGTTTATATAAATGTCTAAACTTTAGAATCACTTCCCTTTTCCTGAATGCATCCATCTATCCATCCAGTTCCCAGTGCTTATCCACAGCAGGGTCATGGGGGTCACCATTCCAGGAGGGACACTCTCCAGCTCCTCCTGGGGGGTCCATGGCGTTCTCAGACCAGAGTGATTACACAAGTTATGGATAGGCCCCAGGGTGTCCTCCCAAGTGGGGCATAAATGGAAAACTTCCAGACAAGGCATCCCGATCTGATGACCAAACCACCTAGACCGACTCCTCTCGATGAGGAGGAGCACGCTAGAGGATGTAGCTCCTCACTTTATCTCCGCAGCAGAGACTGGCCCCCCTGAGGAAGAGGTTTGTTTCAGCTGCTTCTTTCCAGGGTTCCCATCTCTCAGTCTTGATGTCTTGGCCATAGGGGAGGGTTGGAATGTAGATGGACCAGCTTCACCTTTTGGCTTCTACCATCACTCATGAACAAGACAGCAAGATACTTAAATTCCCTCCCTGGGGCAAAGACTCGCTCCTTCCTTTTCTTCTGGAGAAGCTGATTCTCAGTTGCAAACTGCCCCAGTGCTAAAGGTCGTGGCTTGAAGAAGCCAAAGAACCACGTCACCTTCCAAAAGCATGGCCGACACCCTGAGGTTCCCAAAGCAGATACCTTTCTCTCCATGACTGTGCCCTGAGATCCTTTGCTCTAAAGTTAACATCCCTCAGCTGCAGGATTTGAAACATAATTTCCTCTAAATAACCCGTTGTCCATGTGACATCATCCCTTTGCGGCGCTGTGTGCGCTCCTTTCATCTGCACTGTTGCCAGAACCCTGAACAAAGTTTTACACTTCAGCGGACTTTAGGAATCATGCCCTCTAAAGATTCATAGAGCCCACAGCTGAAACGATCATTCGTGTTATTAAAATGCTCCATGCATTGAACTCCTAGGTTCCTAAGGTCCACTGGTTTTTTCTGTCCAGGTATCATTGTTCTTGTTTCTCATTAGAGCCAATCTGCTTGTCTAGTTTATGCATTGGGTATAAATATGACTAATTACTGGGACGTAACGGTTTATGTTTGATACGTACCTTGGTTTTAATTTCACTGGTTGTTCTTTTGTGTAAACGGGTACAGCTTTATTGACATTTAAGATGAAACTTGCAGTAAATTCTCTCTGGGAGTATAGGGTACTAGGCCCTCTGATACGGGCTGTTAGGTCCCTGGATGACCGGACTCGTTTCCGATGAGAGTTGGACTCTGCCAAGGCTGCCCTTTGTCACTGATTCTGTTCATAACTTTTATAGACAGGATTTCTAGGAGCAGCCAAGGTGTTGATGGGTTTTTTGTTGGTTGAGTCATGGTGAAGAGAGAGCTGAGTCAGAAGGCAAAGCTCTCGATTTACTGGTCACCTACGTTCCTACCCTCACCTATGGTCACGAGCTTTGGGTAGTGACCGAAAGAACGAGATCACGGAAGCGGCATTTATTAGTTTTCTCTGCAGGGTGGCTGGGCTCTCCCTTAGAGATAGGGTGAGAAGCTCGGACATCCGGGAGGGGCTCGGAGTAGACCCGCTGCTCCTCCACGTCGAAAGGAGTCAGTTGAGGTGGCTCGGGCATCTGGTTAGGATGCCTCCTGGACACCTCCCTGATGAGGATTTCTGGGCACGTCCAACTGGGAGGAGACCTAAAAGGAGACCCAGGACACGCTGGAGGGACTATGTCTCTTGGCTGGCCAGGGAACGCCTTGGGATTCCCCGGAAGATCTGGCCCAAGTAGCTGTGGAGAGGGAAGTCTGGGCCTCCTGACTTAGGCTGCTGCCCTCGTGACCCGACTCCAGATAAGCGAATGAAACTGGGTGGATGGATGAATAAATGATCTGACATTTTCTCAGGTAACATAAAGATGTATTTTGCTAGAAATAATAATTTGTCCCCATCGTTTGCTGAAAGGATAGATCTGTTGGTTTGGTTCTGTGAAGGATGCAACTCCTGAATCTGGACACAGCTGAATGTGTTGTTGGCTGAAGTACAATGAGTTTCTCGTCTGTGTGGAAACTCGTCCTGCCTCTGTCCCGAACTGCATCATCCAGATACAAATGCATGTACACTTACACCTCTAGTAGTTACTGAATTATAGCTTTGTATGTACAGTCTTATTATTGAAGGTGTCCCACAAGGATCGTGCTAGGCCCCCTGTGGTTGATCTGATACATGAAAATAACTTATTTTAAGTTTTCATGTTTACAGAAGAATAGCATAAAATGATGCTGATCAGTGACTAAATGTTTACCGATATTCTGTTTTCCATGTTTGGTAAAGCAGACGCTGTTATGTTTATTTGGGGTTACTCTTTAATAACGAGCTAGAGTTGCAGTCTTGGTGTTTGTCCTCCTCTGATTCCCCAGGTTTTTCTACCACTTTATTTCCTGACTTTTACCTGTTTCTTCTTACATCTCCTGATGTTTCATACAAATGCAGCAGATCAGTGGTTTTCTACTTGCAGCCCTGCCTTACACACTACTCAAGTTGGACCGATGCCCACCAACAGCATCAGCTGATTAGAAGCTGACGAGTTCCTTTGGGACCTTCTAAACTGGCAACAGTGGTGATGTTGGACCACCACTCCTACTGAGGCTCAGAATGCTGTTGAACTTCCTCTCTTTGTGCTCATTCTGTAGACAACAGTGCGTTTTAGGACCTTTTCAACATCAACTCTTAGTTTTTGCTACTTAAGCACCTTGTTCGTGCACTCAGACCCTTCCAGCAGCATATTTAAGCAGAAATAACGACCACTGGACACGGCGATGATGCCGTTTCCACCTCTGTTTTTGCATAATGCCTGCTTTGTGTTGTAATATGTTCCTGTGGTGGTCTTGATCCCAGTGATGTCTCCACAGTAAATAACGCTTATCTGCCTCTGATAGCATCATCTTTTCCTAAAGGTATTCCAGATGATGAAGGTGCTGTAAACAGAGCGGCTCTGGGGTCAGACAGGTGACTTTCCACCTCCGACAGGACCGGTTGTTGAGGCAGAGCTGATCTAAACTGACATCCTGACCAAACACGCGTGAAACTCGGTACGTGAACGGAGAAAAGTGACGCCTCACCTCTGTGCCCATGCCTGCAGCTCGGTAGTAGTCGGTGTAGTCTTGTCCTGAGCACAAGTAGCTGGTATTAAGCATCCATAGGAGCACAGCTGGTATCCACATAGTGAGGGGATGGAGAGGGGGAGAGGAGACACCAGCACAGAGAGTGGGGGCGGCTGAAGTTTAGGAGGAAGAGGAAGGTGATCACAGATCAGGCGGGCACGTCTGTGTCCCTGTCTTCATTGTATCTGGGGACAAAGTTGTTTTTCCGATGCAGCGTGTTGTAGTCAGGGACACAACCTGAATAAACCATGATGAGGAAACCGACACCTTCGCTTTGTGTCTGGCGCTCCTTCGCTTCTCTTCAGAGGAACTTCTTCTCCTGCTGCTCCTCCATTCCTGCTCGGGGATGATGTCAGGTGTCCCTGTTTGGGTTTGTCCTCACGTTGTCTCTGTGTCCTCGGTGGCCTTCGACTTGAATGATCCCTTTCAAGTGTCTGACTTCCTCTCCAGCCTTGGTCGTCCTCTTCTTGTCCTTCACACCTCCAGGCTCCGTTATCTGTTCTCAGCCAGCAGCTGTGCAGATTATCGCTACCCGTCTTTATTTGTCTCCCGTCTCCTTTGGGGCAAAGCCCGCTCTCTAAATGTGCCGCGGCTCTTCTCTCAGCTCTTGGTTCCTCTCAGAACCATCAGAGACAGAAGAATGGAAGGAATCCTGCTCATAAAGGAGTTTTCAGGAGAAGTTGAGCCTCTTGTCCAAATAGAGTGAACGTGCCTCCTGCTCCCAGGCGTCTGGCTGAGTGAATGAAATGAAAGAATGAAATGCTTGTAAGTGGTGGGCGGAGTGACAGATCTGAGGGATGTTTTTAGCTGATTATACATGCTTCTTCTTTTTATTTCCTCTCAAAACTGCAGCGACTGCAGAGGCAAGCCGCCTTAGCCTGACTGGATTTGAGGCGCTGATCTTCAGCCTCTTCATCGCTTCTCTTGTCGTACACGTTTATCTCCTTGAGTCCAGTGCCTCTAGGCAGCAGAGAAGACGTGCAACACCTGCTTTTTCCCTCTCACTCTTCATCCAGCTCCACCTTTGTCTTCCTCCCTTCCCCCTTCCTTACTTTCTCTCTTGTTCTTTCTTCTTTTTGTTCATTCAAAGTCCCAAAAAAGACTTTCTTCACATACCTTCTTAACTATTCCGCCCCGAGGCTGTAAGCGCTTGTGTCTAAGTATTACAGAGGAGGAGGAGGAGGAGGAGGAGGAGGAGGAGGGTAGCAGCAGGAGCTCACATCTTTGTCCAAACTATATTTATATATGAAACTCTCTCTCCAGGCTGAGCAGCTACCAACAAATGTAAAATAAATTATGGGGCACAAAAGACCGAGTCTGCAGGAGAAACTGAGAGAAAGGAGGAGGAAGAGGAGGTGTGTCTGGGAAACGCTTGAATGAGAAAACATCCGATTTCTGGGCCAGTCACTGCCGGCCTTTTCAAGGATTAGACACACACGCACACACACACACACACACACACACACACACACACACACACACACACACACACACACACACACAGCGCGCGGTGGCAAGTGTCTGCTTGTTGTGCACTTTATGTTGAAATCCGCGCAAGCAGAATTCCACATTCCTCTCATTGTTCCTCCTCTTCATCACATGAACCCGGTGGAGCTCCAGATGACAGGAGAGGAAGTCTCAGCATGGGTCTGGGTTGAATTTGAGTAAATGTGATTACTGAGCATCCTCGCATGCGTGCTGACGGGTCGGGGTCACCAGCCTGCAGGTGTCTGGTTGGTTCCTGCTCAAGAGGGTGAAGGATACACTATTCATGATTTCCTTTAGTTAATTTCCTAACTAATCTTCAGGTTTTTACCATAATAAACATAAAAAAACGATGAATAGGTGTGTCTGCAGCAGGTTAGACTGTTGCAGCACTGGAGAAGCTGACGCGTGGAGACGTGGATATGAAGCAGCACGGTGCTCGACTTCAGCACCTGTCTGGGTCTAGTCTGCAGACCCGTTTTGGTCTCGCCCCAGCGACTCTTGCTCCACATCGTCTCTGTTTATGAAATGCAGCTGAGCTCTTCTTACATTCTGTCGCCAGCAGCAGATAGAGCGGCCTTTGCTCCACACAACAGAGCCTTTGTGCTCCTTCTCAAGGGCTCCTCCTGTTTTATGGAGCTGATGGATGGGGCGGCTCCTCTGTTATGACCCGAGCATCTAGGATCCAGACTGTATGGAGACGGCATCGTTTTGTAATCTTCTGATGAAAACCGGACACCAACACATTCTGTCTCACCTAAAAGAGCCAGGCTGAGTAAATAAATCCAGGAGGAGCAGATTAAGTCTGGATTTGGACCACACCGATGGTTTTAACCTCCGTCTGATCTTATGATCATGCTGGATTTGTCTTCAGGTCGTTTTGTTGAAGTGTTGCAACAATCTGCAGGCAGATATAATTTATGATGGATTAAATATTCTATGGTGCTTCAGTTGTAAAATAAACAAATAACAGCCATACTAATATTAGAATAGGTTCAGTTAAATCTGCACATTCAGAATCTAAACAATGAACAAATAACAGAAAATTTACAACCAAATTTAGTTTCATATAATCATTTCTAATATTCAGAATAATAGAAACATAACTTTACAAAGCTAATGTTATAAATTCAAAACATAATAGAAACGTATTAAGTTGAATTGACATATTTATATTTTAATCTTAATATATAGTTAAATATAAATGTTTAGTGTCAAATTTTAAATGCAAGTTCAAATCTAAATACTAAGATTCAAATCTTAAATGAAGTTAAATCTAGATATCTGAAACCATGTTTACCTAAATCAATAAATCTTGGTTTTTCCCTTCAGGGCCACAGCTGTCTCATTCAGTCTAAATGTGAGAATCAAATCTCAATTTATACATCTGCATCCAAACATTCAGGTGTAAATCTAAATAAATAAAGTTGTATTTAAATCTTGAGGTAAAGAGATCCCATCTAAGGTCTCAAAGTCTCACTGATGGTGAGATAGCATCGGATTTTTTACTAGTTTAACTGGAATAACTGGGACGGGAACACTGACGGTTATCAACAAGACTCTCAGAGAGTGTTTGAAAACTCTGTAAATTAGCATAAAACAAAATGTTTACTTTAAAACCAGAAATTTCTATATTTAATTTCACTGTTTAAATGTAATATTATTAATCTGATTTAATTACATTTGATTCTATTTATTTGAAGTCTTTATTATTGAAATTTTATTTAAACATTTAAATAAAACATTTTAATGTACTAAAGAAAAGTGACTAAAAGCTTCACAATGCGTGTTTCCGTTGGGAACAGTACCCTAACCCTAAAATCTCTGGTTTTCCAGCCTCTTTCTTTACGTGTTGGAAGTGGTTGATTAATAGTTTATCTTGAATGTTTATGGAGCTGCTGTGTGGATTCCCTCGGGTCTGATTTCATAACTCCGGCAGCGGATTCCCCCTCGTCTGACTCCTGACTGATGTTCATTGATGTGTTCATGTTAGATTTCTATTCCCTTAAAACCGGGGAGCTTTAAGGCGATGTCTGCTTCTCTAACCCTGAACTTGTGTCTCCATTCTGGTCATGCGCTGGATTGCGTAACGTGGGTCAGGCAGTCCTTTGGGAATTCTACATCCCAGTTGATCTGGAAAAGCACAGATGGAGCTTTTAGAGGGATTTATTGGGAGTATGATCCACTGGTGCCACCTGCTGATACCTGTAGTATCACTACTTGTATTGCTACTGTTTTTTCTACTACTACTATCACCCATCTGTTTTGTTACTTCCTCATCCCTGCTGTTCTGGATCCGTGCCAACTCATGGCCTTTAACCTTTTCTTCGCAATTGTCATCATCAACCTTTAAATTGTGACTAAATGTAAATCTCACCAGAAACTGGATCATTTTTCCAGCTTCAAATGGTTATTCTCAAAAACATTTCATACTTTTCTCCAGTCTTATAACCATTTAAGTCTAAACAAATAAATGTATGCCAAATAAAAGAAGGAAAAAATGCAGATTAAGTGATGTAGGACAATCTTCCACCACACTGCCCCCTGCTGGTTCTGATCCGGGTACTGGAACCTTGAAATCACATCTTACACAAATCCTATTTCACAAACCAAGAATATAGATATAGATAGATCTATATAATATAATAATAGGCTATGTATACTTTAAGTTACTGTAGCTTACAATTATATGTGTTGTGGAAGATTAAATGCTTTGTGGAGTGAAATAACAGGAATTTATGGGCCAAACCCATCCTATTTCATAAACACATCTCTGGCATTTATAACAAATCAAACCTGCTGAAAATCGTGCAACTTAGAGTTATTTAAATAGTACATGCACCGTACACCCCAATGTCAAGAAAGGGGTCAGCTGTCTAAGGTAAGATGGCCGCCACGTTCCTATGTCGCATTCCATCCCCCAACAACAGTGGGGTCGAGGCATCTAGTGTTTAAATACATATCTATGGTCAGACCAGCAGATGGTAATTTTGTTATCATGGCTGCTGCAATTTCTGTTTAATCCAGAGTTTTGCTGTTGGTCGTTTCTTTGCAGATGATGCTTTGGTATTTGGGACTCTCTCAGTAACTGGTGTTACTGGATTGGGCTTCACTTCATTCTTTATCTTCATCCTGGGACATCCTTCATCACTTCAGTTTTCATCTTTTCACACAGCTTTATGTTTCATACTTTTGAGATCCTATTTTTAATGAAATCTGAGCGTTAAAGGGTCTTTTCTAACATTTCCATCCACTTATTACCAGAGGTGTGACATTGTAGCATCATCAAGTCATCTCCATGTCATGTTTTGTTCTGCTCAGCAATTAAATCAGGTGATTTCAATCAGCACAGTGAATTAACCTGGTTCAGTTGATGAGCAGAACAAAAACAGGACATGGAGATGACTTGATGATGCCACAATGTCACACCTCTGCGTATTACCATATCTGCATACACTTAAACACTTAATACATCTAAATTATAAACAGAATAGTTTATTAAAATACAATTTTCCACAAAAGAAAACAAATGCTGCACACAGACCTCCTGACGGCGAGTCTAACCTGGTTACTAATAACAGAATTTTATCTAGCAAGTTTAAACAAATGCTGCGGGATCAATTACTGAGTCTTTCTTTCGACACCAGATTATTTTCATGAATTCAAAGTTCCTCGGGTCGGACGGACAGACAGACAGACAGATAAATTGTATTCAGCGACATATTTTTATCTTATTTTTTTTTCAGCTATATATTAAAGAAGTGTGTTTTATCTCATCTAACCACAGTTGTCAAACAGGCCCATAGTTTGAATTTTAAACTATTTGAACTGATTAAAGGTATTTTAAGTAGAACGAATGTATTTAGGGTTTGATGTGAAATATCGGTGGCTTTATTTAGTAAATATTCATAAATTACTCGTATCTAAAATGCTGCTACCCAACCAAACTGCTAGTTAAATGAACTACATCCCCTCCGGAACGCTGGGGGCGCTAACTGTAAACAGACGGAAATGATGTTTGTCACGTGACTTTGTTGTGAACGAAGACGCGGCGTGCTCCCACCAAACGTTCTAAATAGCACACACCGGACATTTCCTTCAGGAAGAGTTTTAACTTTGACGACGTTCCGAGTAACACTTTACACCCCGCACTAAAGCTAGCTTATCCGGTTGCTTGTTACCGGAAGTCCCTTACTCCCTAACATGGACACGCGGAGGACAGACAGAGACGTGTGTGTATGAGGACAGTCCCAGCATGTGTAGCGCTTTCCCCACTCCACTTTACTCCCACGTGGGACGCGGGGACTTTCGGGACGTTTATGAACCCGCGCAGGACTCGTTCCTGCTGATAGACGCGCTGGAGAAAGACGCAGAGAGGCTGCAGAGGATGAGGTTGGTCTCCGAGCTGCTGCTTGTGTCCATGTTTAGGTCTAAGCACTGATCCTGGCTGCTGTCTCCAGCCCGTGTGTCTGTCTGGAGGTGGGAAGCGGTTCCGGTGTCGTGTCTGCTTTCCTGGCATCAGTGGTCGGACCGTCAGCTGTTTACATGTGAGTTGTTCTGACTCTGTCACCTGTCCAGGTAATAAAAGGTGATTATCACACTCACCATAATTATGTATTGCACGTTGTATAAATATAAAGTCTAGTGGAAGGAGCGAAAAGTCTCAAAATATCTGTATGTGTGTATCCAGATATATATATATATATATATATATATATATATATATATATATATATATATATATATATATATATATATATATATATATGTGTGTGTGTGTGTGTGTGTGTGTGTGTAATCTAAATCTGTGTGTGTGTGTGTAGTTATCTAAATCTATGTGCGTGTGTGTATCTAGATCTCTGTATGTGTGTGTATATCTAAATCTGTGTGTTTGTGTGTGTATCTAGATCTCTGTGTGTGTGTGTGTATCTAGATCTGTGTGTGTGTCTAGATTTGTGTGTGAATCTAGATGTCTGTGAAAAAGAAAAGATCATTTCTATAGCGCCTCTCAGGATAAAAATCACGAGGCGCTTCACAAAAACAACAAAAAGTAAAAATTTAAAAAAGCATTTAGAAAATGTTTAAAAATATATTTAAAATGAGCAAAAATAGGCAATTGGGATTTAAAAGAAAAAATGTTAAGAAAGAGAGAGAGTGAATAGGAAAGAGGGAAATCAGTGGATCCTAAGGAAGGTGGAATAGGTGGGGAGAGCAGAATAAAGAGAGAGTGGTGAAGAAGATCATACAAAAGCCAGCTTGAACAAGTGAGTCTTCAGCTGCTTTTTAAAGGAGACCACTGATCTCAGGCTCAGGGGGAGAGAGTTCCAGAGTCTGGGGGCCACAGCAGCAAATGATCTGTCACCTTTGGTCTTTAGCCTGGTGCTGCACAACCAGTAGGCTTTGGTCACTGGACCTCAGGGACCTGCTGGGGGTGTAGGGACTAAGAAGATCAAGTGTGTGTGTGTGTGTATGTGTATCTAGATTTGTGTATATCTAGATGGGTGTATCTAGATCTGTGTGTGTGTACCTAGATTTGTGTACATCTAGATGGGTGTGTATCTAGATCTGTGTGTGTGTACCTAGATTTGTGTATATCTAGATGGGTGTGCATCTAGTTTTGTGTGTGAGCATCTAGATCTGTGTATGTGTATCTAGATCTGTGTGTGTATCTAGATCTGTGTGTGTGTGTGTATCTAGATCTGTGTGTGTGTGTGTATCTAGATCTGTGTGTGTGTGTGTGTATCTAGATCTGTGTGTGTGTAATTCAGAGTGGCACCCGCTACCTGTTGGGCTGAGGGGAAAAAAAGAGCTGAAACACCTGGCGCTGCAGTCTGCTTCCAGCATCACAAACACATCTGATGTGTTTAATGTAGTGAATCCTGTAGACATTAAAGGTTGAATATGAAACACACTATTGCGACATCCATCGCCGCGTCCAGAGACAAACCGTACAGGATAACGACTCATTTCTACTAATGTGTTTATTTACAACAGTTTTTACTTTTAGGACATCTTCTGGACTCCGAATCAGCGGCTTGACTTGTCGAGTCTCTTTTTGCAGTCCCAGCCTCGCCGACCATCATTTTAGCCTAACGGCGCCCCCTAGTGGCTGGTAGACGTAGACATGAACCCGGTGTCATGCCCAACCAAATAAAATTATTTTCTTTTTTTAAAGGAAAAACTGTACGCCCATCCTGCACACCTCTCAGCGCCACGTGGAGGTATTATTTATTTAAATATGTTCCATATTCCACATTTTAGGATGGCTGAGGAAACAATTTTACAGATTAAGGTGTTGAAAACAAACGCACAGCAAGGAGAGAAGTTCTACTAAACGGACACTAGGGGGTGCTAAAAGCAAACTAGACCGTTAAACACACCAACTCCTATAGTTTCGGTGTTGACTCAAAAACTGACTCTAGGTTTTCTGCTGTGGACTTTATGAATAATTCCTACTTATTACCTCCGATTTATTCTTTCAGACACCAAATCTGTTATAACGCCTCACATGAAACAACGAGCTTTCACCACTCATCCTGATTACGACTGGAGCACACACACACCTCTGATTTCTCTGCTCTAATCTTCTAGCTGCACTGATGTGAATCCTGCAGCAGCTGGTTGCACGGCAACAACAGCTTCCTGTAACAGTGTTTCACTGCAGCCCGTCCTCACAGACCTGGTGAGAGTGCACACACACACCCACACACACACGGGTAAATCAGACGCTGACTTGTTGGTCTTTAGGCAGAGAGCCTGATGCCGAGGTTGTGTGGGCTGGTCGATGTGATCCTCTTCAATCCCCCCTATGTGGTGACACCTTCTGAAGAGGTAGGTGAGCTCCATGCAGAGCAGGTCATGTGACCAGACTATAGGTGTTGATCGTCATCATGTCTTCCAGGTGGGGGGCAGAGGCATAGAGGCTTCCTGGGCTGGTGGAGAACGAGGCCGAGAGGTGACCGACCGTTTCCTCCCAGCAGCAGCTCAGCTTCTGTCCCAGAGAGGCCTGTTCTACCTGGTCACCATCGCTGAGAACCACCCAGGTGTGCAGATGGAAGTAGAACCAGACACTCACCTGCAGCAGAACTAATTATTATTATTACAGAGGAGATTGTGGAGCTTTTGGGCCAGCGTGGACTAGAGGGAGAGCTGTGCTCGTCCACCAGAGCAGGAAACGAACGTTTGTCCGTCCTTCGCTTCAGCAGGAGACAAACGTGAAGCGATGAATCCTCACAAGTACGGAGACATTTTTATTTGTCAACATGCACTAATCACACATTACAGCAGGAATTTGGCTCTAGTTCCATAACCCATGACAGGTGAGTCATCAGGTGTGGTAGGGCAGGTAAACACCACCCAGGATAAACTAACAGCTGTGGTTTACCGTAAACAGGAGGTAATACTGTTGAGTAGGGCAAGCCCTTTGGGTATTTATGACATCAGCGTACTCTAAAGCATCATGTAACAGAACTGCCTCATTGGTCACTTTTCACCCCGCCCACCTCATGACTGACAGCTGCTGTTGGCCGCAGCTGAAGACTAGAGTAAATATAGGTCCAGCACCCAGACTGGTTAAGGTGGACTGGTTCTGATACCTCAGACAGGTGAGTCCAGGTCTGAAGCTGATCAGATGGTGGAATAACCTTTACCCAAGATGAGGCAGGTCATGTGATGTTTAGACCAGGTGATGTCATCGATAACAGGGCCGTCATGCTTTAGGATTTATTTATTCTGGGACTTCCAACAGATGTTTCCATCATCGCCCAGCAGCACCGACCCACTGGAAACCAGCTCCAGAGCTGCAGGGAACGCCCGGTGCTCCGCCTCCCTGATCCGATCCGATAGAGACTCTTCTGTGTCTCCAACCATCACGGGGACGGCCTCCTGCACTATGATGGCTCCTGCGTCCACCTCCTCCTGCAGAAACGGGGAGACTCTGGTCGGACTCTGGCACGGTTCTGATTTAACCAGAAACTAATAAACATGTAAAGCACCAGAACCAGTGCATGTTTGTCTCTTTCCACCTGTGGATGTAGCTTCTGCTTAGACTTTACTAATAAACCTAACCCAGCTAGAGGTTTCTCTTTAAACCCGACTTACTGCTACGAAGTGCACCGTGCAGCCAGTGACCCGAACCCCTGCCTGAAGGGCCTGTTTCTGGGCGTTGACTCCCTTAAAGGAGGGCAGCAGGGACGGGTGGATGTTCAGCAGCTTCCCTGAGGGAGTAAACATGTTAGAGCAAGCCTGAAGTGCATGAGTATTGTCCACTGTCGGAGCTTCAGAGTCATTTCTGGGACGGGGGTGTCCCAGTCCCCTCGGCAGTTCTGTCTCCAGCCTTCGAGGACAGATTTAAGTCCCATCACACTGATGTGTGTGTAACATTTGTTCTCAGCATTTGACCCATCCCCTGGGGAAGCGGTGAGCTGCTTTTTTTTTTTTTTAAGTCTTTGGTATGACCCGACCAGGAATCGAACCCTGATCTCCCAGTCTCAGGGCGGGCACTCCACCACTAGGCCACTAAGCCGGTCAGCACATGACCGCTGCTTCAGCAGGTAGTGATGTCACTGACCAGCGCCAAAAGCATCAGCAGTAACAGTAATTAAACAAGTCCAGCGTCATCTAATCCAAAAGCTCATTTAAAGGATGACGTCAGCTGATGTCATTTCCTACTGAGTTACAACCAATCAGGATGAGGTAACCAAAAGTTTTGATCAGAAAGTCCTGAAAACGTCTGGCCCGGTTACCTGGAGACACACGCAGGATGGGAAGTTTACCCTGAAGGTCCGACAGTGGAAGCGCGCGCGTGCGTGTGTGTCCTCACACCTCTCCATTTCCTCACAAACGTTCCGGTGAGGATCCTCATGAATCCAGCCAGACACACCAGCTCCACGCCGAACTCCTCCAGAACCCGGTCGATGGTGCCGTCAAACTCGGCCCGGCTGCCGTACAGCTTGTGGTCCACCACCTGGTTGGGTCTGAGTTAGTTAACGTGCTACAGAAGATCATAGAAGGTGGTTCTCGTGAGGAGCTCACCCGGGTCTGGATCCCAGCCAGAGACGCTTTCTTCAGACCCAGAACCCCGGGTCTGTTGGAGATAACCACCACGATCTGGGCGGAGCTAGAAGGACGCTTGGCCTGCTCCATCAGCGCCTGCAGGTTGGTGCCTTAGAGGTCCAAAACACAGATTACCCATAAAGTACAACCTCACAGATTATCTTCTCAACATCACACCTGTTCCTGAGATGAGCACCCCCACTCTCATGCGCTTGTGTTGTGTGATGCCATTTCCATGGCAACCGCTGGTGGAGACCTCTGGCTCCTCGCCAGAAGCTCCTCCCACATTCAGCAGGCTCTGGGTCAGGTTACGGACCATCACGGCCGGTGCTCCTGTGTCACAAACGCACCATGAGAAACCGAGGTGGTCGATGTCGGAGCCCAGAGGTTCTCCATTCTCTAACCGGGTTGTTTGTGGACCACAGAACCGACGATCCAAGCGTCCAGGTGGACCTGGAGCTGGCGCAGGACCCTCTGAGCATCAACGGGGGCCACCACAAGCACCGCCCCCACGCCACAGTTAAAGGTTCTGCTCATCTCCTCCTCACTCACACGGCCTTCGGTGTGGAGCCAGGAGAAGACCGGAGGGATGGTCCAGCGGGATGCGTCTATGTCATGGAGACACGTTAGCATTAGCACACGTTAAACATCCCATAATCATCCTCTCCTCTCACCTAACTCCACAGCCAGCTCCCGGGGCAGAACCCGGGGGATGTTCTCCAGGAGACCCCCCCCTGTGATGTGAGCGTACGCCTTGACGGCGCCGCTGCGCAGGACCGGCAGCAGCGGCCGGCTGTAGATGTTGGTGGGAGTCAGCAGGACCTCGCCTGAAACCGCAGCAGAAGGAGAAGAGGACGATTATCCCTAAAGCTGAGCAGGAATATCAGGAATGCTGATCCTAACCCTCACCGACGCTCTGGCCCTGCCTCCCAAACGGAGCGGGGGCGCTGTAGCTCAGCCCGGCCTGCTCCAGGACCTTACGGACCAGACTGAACCCGTTACTGTGGACCCCCGAGGACGCCAGCCCGATCAGCAGGTCCCCCTCAGAGATGTCCTCCAGCCTAGGCAGCAACCCCCCTCGCTCCACCGCCCCCACACAGAACCCCGCCAGGTCGTACTCGCCCGGGGCGTAGACGCCCGGCATCTCCGCCGTCTCGCCGCCTGTCAGAGGACAAACACGGCATCAGCATCTTTTGTACGTTCTTTCTGTGTTTATCTTCAAATTCCATTTTTGGTTCTTTTTTAAACACAAATAAGGTTTTTCTTTACCTTGCTGACGTTTCGTTGGCGGCCGCCAACGAAACGTCAGCAAGGTAAAGAAAAACCTTATTTGTGTTTAAAAAAGAACCAAAAATGGAAAATGAAACATATTGGTCATCTGTAATAACCCAACTGACCCAGCAGAGCGCAGCCGGCCGCCTCACACGCCTTAGCGATGCCACCGACGACCACAGAGGCC
Organism: Nothobranchius furzeri; assembly: GCF_043380555.1. Classification (NCBI taxonomy): domain Eukaryota; kingdom Metazoa; phylum Chordata; class Actinopteri; order Cyprinodontiformes; family Nothobranchiidae; genus Nothobranchius; species Nothobranchius furzeri. The sequence continues at coordinate 46,924,320 of NC_091754.1, read as the reverse complement.
ACGCCCACATCCAGCCTCCCGCAGGAAAAGTAGTCCAGGAAGAAGAGAGGCTCCGCCCCCTGAGCCAGCACATCGTTGACACACATGGCCACCAGGTCCTGACCCAGACCACCGTGCTGGCCACACGCCTGCGCCACCTGGTGGGAGGTCAAACAAAGGTCACGTAAGCTCCAGACCTGGAGACAGAACCACAGCAGGAGTCCAACCTTGAGTTTGGTCCCGACGCCGTCCGTCCCCGAGACCAGAACCGGGTCGACGAACCCCGCTGCCTTCAGGTCAAAGAGCCCGGCGAATCCTCCGAGTTCAGCGTTACATCCTGAGACAAAGTTCAGACTTTAGCGGCACGGCCGGACCCCAGAGCCGGTAAAACCCAGGTTACCATGGTTACCGGGGCGTGACGTGGCCTTGGCCAGAGGTCTGATGATGTCCACCAGCTTGTTCCCCGCAGCGATGTCCACTCCGCTGTCCTTATAGGTCAGGCCGCAGCTGGACACAAACAAACTTTAGCTTCTAGCGTTTCACGATGAGCAAAGCTCACCGTGATCCCTCACCGGTTCTGGTTCAGGTGGGCCAAGGCCCGGTGGCCGATGTCTCTACGGTACACGGCCCCAGGGAAGTCCACGGCGGCTGCGCCCTGATTGGCTGCCTGCAGGGCGGTCTCCAGAGACGGTCTTACAGCTGTGACCGTCAGAACTCGACCTCCACTGGACACCACGACTCCGCCCTTCAGGGCGGTGCCGGCGTGGAACACCTGCAGTCCCATGTCCTGGACCAGGGACAAACCTGGAGGACAACAGGTCAGACGCACCTGCAGCCCTGACATCAGCTGCAGCAAAAGCAGCGGAGACCTTACCTCGGATCTCCACCCCTCTCTGGTAGGAACCCGGGTACCCAGCGCTGGCCAGAACCACCGTGACTGCAAAGCTGTCCTGGAGCCACACGGGGGCGCTGGAGGACAGCTTCCCACTCATGGTGTCGAGTATCACCTGGTGCAGGTCGCTCTGCAGCAGCGGCAGCAGCACCTGCAGAGAGCCCCAGGTGTAATCTAATCCAGACTCTAATCCCATTCCCACCTGAGACCCACCTGACACTCCGGGTCTCCAAAGCGACAGTTGAACTCCAGAACCTTCGGGCCCTGCTGGGTCAGCATCAGACCTGCGTACAGCACACCTGAACCAAACAAACCACCGTAAGTCAGAACCGGTCCCAGTAAAACCCGGGTAGATAAATAAAAACACTAACCCACGTAGGGGGCCCCCTCCTCCTTCATCCCATCTACGGTTCTCTGCAGAACCGACTCTCGGATCTGCTGCAGCATCTCCAGACTCACCTGTTCAAATCAAACCTATTTAACGGTTCTGAGGGGATCAGCTGGGGGTTCTTCGCGGGTTCTGCTTCTACCTGAGGAGTCGGGCTGTACGCTCCCATCCCGCCGGTGTTTGGACCCAGATCTCCGTCCCGAAGCCGTTTGTGATCCTGGGCTGGAGGCATGGGCGCCACGGAGACGCCATCGCTGAAACACAGACACTACAGAGCAACACCCACCCGGGTTACGAACTGCACCCCCACCTGGGTGATCTGACGTTAACACTCACCGACACCTCCTCCCCCTCCAGAAGCTCCTCCACCACCACCGTCTCTCCAGCAGACCCGAAAGCTCGGTCCTGGAAGACCCAATGGGGGGGTGTTATTTAGGGGTTAACCCTGACCCTTAAAGGTGCAACTTGTACGAATGACATCCTGTGGTCAAATGTGGGCACTGCAGTTCATTTTATTAAATCAAAAATGTCACTCACTGCCGTGCTGAGCTGCAGGGTCGCTCCTGTTTGCTGCATTTGTTTCTTTATAAAACTCGAGGTTTTTTACCTGCTGGTGTCGAATCAAACGTTGGCGCTGCAACGTTAGCTCGCTGCAAATTTAGAGACAGCGTTCCCCCTCCACAGGCTCAGGTGCCACGCCTACGAGATTCACCCCCCTCCCCACGGACAACGCACAGCAGCGAATCAGTCAGCAAGCATCTGAACTACATCTGGCTTTGTTTTTAATCGAAAGGAGAAAAACTGACCTGTGACCTCAGTGTGACCTTCCTTCCAACATGGAGACTAGACTGTTTTGGGATTATTTAAACTGCAGAACTCCTACAAATTGCACCTTTAAATAACCTTGAATCCGAACCAAACGTTAAGCGTGTCTTCAGCAGACCTTCATGATGTCCATCACCGCCTGACAGGCCTCCTCCTGGTCTTTCGCCACAATGACGCCCTTCCCCGCCGCCAGACCGCTGGCCTTTACCACCAGAGCAGGAAACTCGGCACTGGAGTCAGAAATGGGAGTAAAGAGATGAGGAACAGGAGGAGAACTGATGATTACAGAACAGATCAGGCGTTTTGATGGACCAGCTGTGATCTTTGTTGTTTAGAACTGAAGTTGGGACCTATGTGGGTGAAGACAGTCTGTGGAGCAGCTGTTTGGATAAGTGTCTCTAAGAAACAGGAATTTCTTCCAGGAACTTTCTCTGATCTCCGACGGTTCTTGTTGGTCACCAACAGAAAGAGTCTTACGTCTTCAGAGGCTTAGAACGGACCTGCGGATGTATTTGCAGGCCTCCTCCGGGTCGGTGAAGGCGCCATAACGCGCTGTGGGAATACCGTGTCGCTCCATGAAGGCTTTGGAGAAGCTCTTACTGGCCTCCAGCTGAGCGGCTTTGGCCGAAGGTCCGAAACACGGAACTCCTGCAGCCGTCAAGTCGTCAACGATACCTGGAGGACATGTTCCAGATGAAAGTGAGGAAAAGAGGGTCGCTCAGAGGAAGAAACCCACCCTGAAGGTGCTTTACCTGCAGCCAGCGGCGCTTCAGGTCCGACCACCACCAGCCCCACATGGTGGTCCTTACAGAACTGGGCCAGGATGGAGTGGTTACTGGTAGACACCTCTAAAGGAGAGGAACACATGGTAACCACCGTACTGTCTAAACACTTCCTGTGTAGAGAGCTGCACGACGTTACATCTCAGCAAACATCGATCTGGGATGCATCTGTCAGGATTTATCCTGGATATTCGAAACCCCAAAGCTCATATTTACCGGAGTTGCTGATCTTGCCACAGCTGGCTGTGCCGGCATTCCCCGGGGCCACCAGAACCTGTTGGATCTGAGGCGACTGGGCCAGTTTCCAGGCCAGGGCGTGCTCCCGTCCTCCTCCACCAACCACCAGCACTCGCTCTGCCATCGCACCTGCTTCAGTACCAACAACAGAACATATCAGAGGTGCATAGATTTTCTACCACCCAGCTGCTCTCAGACCCAGTTTCTGGGTAATCACATGCACAGGCTGACCTACAGGAAAAGCCATTACTACAGCTGTAAAGCAGCTCTGACCTTTCCTCAAGACGGCAGTCTTAAATGATCTAAACCCTCTCCAACCAAGATCTAATCAACCAGAACAAAAACACGTCCACTGTCAGTGTGATGCTCGGTCCAAACCTTCATCAGGTTAACGGGCTGGGGGTAACAGGAAGTAGCCTGGGTCCCTTTATGAACGCTATCTGGTCATTTCAGAACAAGCCCAGGAGTTTACATCAGTTCAGGGGGAAACAGGAAATCAAGTAAGCAAAGGTCAGAGTTCAGATCCCCGACTCACACACAGGGTGTGCAGATGCATCATCTGAGAGGAGACTTAAGTCCACAGATAAGACACAAAACAAAGAACGCCAAAGAGTCAAAGAGTGTCAAACATGGACTAATCGGTGGCTTCACGCATCATGTGACTCACGTGCAAACACAAGATGCGAAAAATAAAAGTGACTTCAGATCATCTGAAGTTTAGTAAAGTAATAAAAATCCCGTAAATCGTTTCGGAATTGTAACTTTTGCTGATTATAAGGTCTTTTTTATCATTTGCACTGAAATTCATGCAATTTTATTAAGAAGACGCAAAGCATTTAATCAGTAAACGTACATTTAAAAGGCTGTAAGCGTCATTTATCCACAAATAACTAAAGTTTGAGACACAATGTTATTTTTAACCATTTAAAGCAGGAATCAGCACATTAAAGCACTCACCCGTTGGCTTTAGTCTGATGTGTGCAGGAATTAGTCGGAGCCCGGTGGGTCTGGTGCGTAGCCTCTCCTCCACTCTACTGACCCTCGGTGGGTGGGGGGTCTGCACGGTTAGCACAGATTAAACACCACGTGGGTCCAACGTGACGCAGCCGCGCAGCACCAGAGCTACAGCTACAAAACAAACAAACAAACAAACAATCCAGCTCCTCCACGTGCGTCACTCACCTTTTCCTTCCGCCACACAAACTTGGGACAAACTTTTCAGATTCTTCCACTTCCTTTGGGAGGGAAAGCCACGTGCATCATGGGAAATGTAGTTCATTAGTGCTAGCCTTTAAGCTAACGTTATTAACGCTTTTTAAAGGACGAATCAGCACAAGTTACCATGGTTACCGCAGTAAAGTAGGACATATTTATTATATAGTTTAGCTAATTTAATAAAAATATGATATCTATCCATCCATCCATCCATTTATTTTTTTCCACTTATGCAGAGTGGTCGCGGGAGCGGTATCCTAAAGCCTGTTTCATGCTTCTACGTCAGCTCCAAAAGGGAGAGACACGCACACACGGACGGAGATGTTTTGCCCTCATACTTCTCTGTCTCCTGCATCGACATAAATATACTGGACATCGATTTCCATAGACTCCAATATCACGTTTTTGAGGCCAAATGGGAGGTGGCCACCACCGCCATTTTGACCGTGTCACATGTTCCGTCAAGCCCAGACAATTACAAAAAAGGGAAGAGAGGAGGAGCTGAGGGTGGGGCTGTAAGGCTGGGATCAACTGACGACACCCGGTCGAACTAGCTACAAGCTAACCTGAAGCTAACCCTGGCTAACCCAAAGCTAACGTGGAGGAGGGAGCTAAGCTAACGGAGGTAGCAACCTAGCTACAACCGGAGTTAACTGTGCACAACACCAGAGCTTCTGAGTCAGAGATACGCCGGGCTGACCGCTGGGTAAAACCGGGTGGAACACAGAGGTCTCCGAGACCTCCACAAGCCGGCAGCCACACAGCAGACAAGTGCTGCTGCGATCTGAGATGCGCAGAGCTGCCGCTGGGGAGAACTGGGTGGAAAGGTTTCCATCCCAGAGCTCCACAAGCCGGCAGCCCGCGCATCAAACTGAAGCCGCGATCAGACAGATGCGCCTAGCTGCGGGGAGAAACAGCCGGCATTCCGCGCAGCAAACAGAAGCCGCGATCAGACAGAGATGCTCCGAGCTGCGGGGAGTCCCAGCCGGCAGCCCGAACATCGAACAGAAGCCGCGAGCAGACAGAGATGCGCCGAGCTGCGGGGAGACCCAGCCGGCAGCCCGCGCATCAAAGATAAGCCGGGATACGACAGAGATGCGCTGAGCTGCGGGAGGAAACAGCCGGCATTCCGCGCAGCAAACAGAAGCCGCGATCAGACAGAGATGCGCTGAGCTGCGGGGAGAAACAGCCAGCAGCCCGAACATCAAACAGAAGCCGCGATCAGACAGAGATGCGCCAAGCTGCGGGGAGACCCAGCCGGCAGCCCGCGCATCAAAGATAAGCCGGGATACGACAGAGATGCGCCAAGCTGCAGGGAGAAACAGCCGGCATTCCGCGCAGCAAACAGAAGCCGCGATCAGACAGAGATGCGCTGAGCTGCGGGGAGAAACAGCCAGCAGCCCGCACAGCAGACAGAAGCTGCGATCAGACAGAGATGCGCCGGGCTGCGGGGAGGGGAGAACGGGTGGAAAACATCGGTCTCCCGAGAGCTCCACAAGCCGATAGTCAGAACCCAGCTCCACCATGTTATATTTCAACTCATTTTCTAAAATGCAGCATTGTGTTAAATGCACTGGGTTTTACCCTATTACATTAAAATTTCATGGTTAAACAGTACATGTTAAAATCTAAGCTCAGCTCGGCAGTGACCTAAAATACATAAATATAATTTTACTTACCGAAAAAAATGAAGTGGAGACTCTTTGGACGCTCTATTAGTGCAATTAATGCCACAGCAAGTCATTTTGTCCAACAATTGCTTGTCTCCTGGGCTTGGTCTCCTGGGGAGTGTTGCAAAGCATTTCCCCACCAGGACAACAGAGGGCGTAGCGCTGTTTTGTGGTATCCTGCCATGCATCCGGTCCAAGATAGTGTGTTTATTTTGTGTTTTTTTGTTTATAAGAGACTTTTAAAACAGACAAATTTGTCTCTCATCCTCCTCCACCTCTTCATGCACTCGCCACCACTAAACCCACATTTCCTGTCATTTCCGTCCACAAATAAAAGGCTTGCTGCACATCTTTTCACTCCTCCAGTCACAGGGAATTAAACGTTCATGTTTTTAGAGTTTTTTCGCGAGGTATTCTTCAAGCTGCTCCGTGTCTGCCGCTAGTTATCCTCGGCTCTCTTTATGTTTTTGAGGGCGCAATGGTGGCGATGTAGACAACAGCGGCATCCTGACCAATCACAAGCTTGCTTTGTCCGTCTCGATGGACGGTTGTTTAGAAAAGAGAGCTTGACGCCGTCCGTCCTTGCAGAGCTCTCCAGCAGGCCCGCAAGGACGGATAATGGCGTTGCGTGTCTCCGCACTGACGCAGATGGAGAAGCATGAATCAGGCTTAAGGCGAGAGGCCCAGACTTCCCTCTCCCCAGCCATTTGGGCCAGCTCCTCCCAGGGAATCCCAAGGGTGAGAGACATAGTCCCTCCACCGTGTCCTGGGTCTACCTTTAGGTCTCTTCCCGGTTGGACATGCCCGGAAAACCTCACCAGGGAGGTGTCCAGGAGGCATCCTGACCAGATGCCTGAGCCACCTCAACTGGCTCCTCTCGATGTGGAGGAGCAGCTGATCTATTCCGAGCCCCTCTCGAATGATCGAGCTTCTCACCCTATCTCTAAGGGAGAGCCCAGCCACTCTTCGGAGAAAACTCATTTCGGCCGCTTGTATCCGCGATCTCGTTCTTTCGGTCACTACCCAAAGCTCATGGCCATAGGTGAGGGTAGGAACGTAGATCGACCGGTAAATCGAGAGCTTCGCCTTCTGACTCAGCTCTCTCTTCACCACAACAGACCGGTACAACGCCCACATCACTGCAGATGCAGCACCAATCCGCCTATCGATCTCACACTCCAGTTTTCCCTCACTCGTGAACAAGACCCCGAGACACTTAAACTCCTCCACTTGAGGGAGGACCTCATCCCTGACTCGGAGAAGGCATTCTACCCTTTTCCGAATCGAGACCATGGTCTCAGATTTAGAGGAGCTGATTCTCATCCCAGCTGCTTCACACTCGGCTGCGAACCGCTCCAGCGAGATGAAGCCAACAGAACCACATTATCTGCAAAAAGCAGAGACCTGATCCTCAGGCCACCAAAATGGATGCCCTCCACACCTTGGCAGCGCCTATCAGTCCTGTCCATAAAGGTTATGAACAGAATCGGTGACAAAGGGCAGCCTTGGCAGAGTCCAACTCTCACTGGGAACAAGCCAGACTTACTGCCGACAATGCGGACCAAGCTCTGACACTGGTCATACAGGGACCTAACAGCCCGTATCAGAGGGCCTGGTACCCCATACTCCCGGAGTACCCTCCACAGGGCCCCCCCGAGGGATGCGGTCAAACGCCTTCTCCAAATCCACAAAACCCATGTAGATTGGTTGGGCAAATTCCCACGCACCCTCCAGGATCCTCCTAAGGGTATAGAGCTGGTCCAGTATTCCATGGCCAGAACAAAAACCACATTGCTCCTCCTGAATCTGAGGTTAAACAATCCGACGGACCCTCCTCTCCAGAACCCCTGAATAGACCTTACCAGGAAGGCTCAGGAGTGTGGTCCCCCTTTTTAAATAAGGGGACCACCACCCCAGTCTACCAGTCCAGTGGGACTGCCCCCGATGTCCACGCGATATTGCAGAGACGCGTCAGCCAACACAGCCCCACAACATCCAGAGTCTTAAGGAACTCCGGGCAGATCTCATCCACCCCTGGAGCCTTGCCACAGAGGAGCTTTTTAACCACCTCAGTGACCTCAGCATCAGAGATTTGAGGTCAACCCAAAGTCCCCAGATTCTGCTTCCTCACTGGAAGACATGTCGGTGGGATTGAGGTCTTCGAAGTATTCTGCCCACAGATATACAACGTCCTGAGTAGAGGTCAGCAGCACACTGTCCTCACTATAGATAGTGTTGGTGGCGCACTGCTTTCCCACCCTGAGGCGCCGGGTGGTGGACCAGAATCTCCTCGAAGCCGTACGGAAGTCTTGCTCCATGGTCTCACCGAACTCCTCCCAAGCCCGGGTTTTTGCCTTGGCGACCACCCGAGCCACGTTCCGCTTGGACTGCCGGTACCCGTCAGCTGCCTCTGGAGTCCCACAGGTCAAGAAGACCTGATAGGACTTTTTCTTCAGCTTGACAGCATCCCTAACTGCCGGTGTCCACCAGCGGGTTCGGGGGTTGCCACCACGACAGGCATTGACGATCTTGCGACCGCAGCTCCGGTTGGCCGCCTCAACAATGGAGGCACGGAACAGGGTCCATTCAGACTCAATGTCCCCCACCTCCCCCGGAACATTTTGGAAGTTCTGTCGGAGGTGGGAATTGAAACTCCTTCTGACAGGAGACTCTGCCAGACGTTCCCAGCAGACCCTCGTGATACGTTTGGGTCTGCCTGGTCTGACCGGCATCCTCCCCCACCATCTGAGCCAACTCACCACCAGGTAGTGGTCAGTCGACAGCTCCGCTCCTCTCTTCACCCGAGTGTCTAAGACATGTGGCCGCAGATCAGATGAAACAACAACAAAGTCGATCATCGAGCTGTGGCCTAAGGTATCCGGGTGCCAAGAGCACATATGGACACCTTTATGTCTGAACATGGTGTTCATTATGGACAATCCATGACTGGCACAGAAGTTCAATAACAAAACACCACTCAAATTCGGATCAGGGGGGCCGTTCCTCCCAAACACATCTCTCCAGGTCTCACTGTCGTTGCCCACGTGAGCGTTAAAGTCCCCCAGCAGAACGAGGGAGTCACCGGAAGGAGCGCTTTCCAGCACCCCCTCCAAGGTCTCCGAAAAGGGTGGGTAGTCTGAACTGTAGTTTGGTGCATAAGCACAGACCACAGTCAGAACCCATCCCCCCACATGTAGGCGGAGGGAGGCTACCCTCTCATTCACTGGGGTAAACCCCAGCATACAGGCACCAAGATAGGGGGCAACTAGTATGCACTGCTTGGCGCCTCTCAGTGGGAGCAACTCTGGAGTGGTAGAAAGTCCAACCCCTAGGGAAACTGGTTCCAGAGCCAGAGCTATGCATTGAGGTGAGTCTGACTATATGCAGTCGGAACCTCTCAACCTCACACACCAACTCAGGCTCCTTCCCCACCAGAGAGGTGAAATTCCATGTGCCAAAAGCCAGCTTCTTTAGCCGAGGATCAGACCGCCAAGGTCCCCGCCCTCGACTACCACCCGTCACACACTGCACCCGACCCCTTTGGCCCCTCCCATGAGTGGTGAGCCCATGGGAAGGGGGACCCACGTTTCCTCTTCGGACTGTGCCCTGCCGGGCTCCATGGTTGAAAGCCTGGCCACCAGGCGCTCGCCCACCTGCCCCACCTCCAGGCCTGGCTTCAGAGGGGGGCTCCAGTGACCCACGTCCGGGCGAGGGAACACGGTTTCCATTTATATAATTCATCATAAGAGGTCTTGGGGCTGCTCTTTGTCTGATCCCTCACCTAGGACCTGTTTGCCATGGGTGACCCTACCAGAGGCAGAAAGCCTCAGACAACTCAGCTCCTAGGATCATTGAGACACTCAAACCCCTCCACCACGGTAGGAAATAAATATAAGCATTTGAACCTAAATCAGACTTCAACTGTTGTTTGTTTATTTTATTGTTTTTTTTTTATCTTTAATCAGCCAGGAAGCTCTGAGACTGGTATTGGACCAGCACGCACTGGGATGGGCCTGTGCTCTTTTATCGGAGCAGAGTAGCACCAGGAAGCCAAACTAAAATTGATATGGTAAATGGTCTGTTTGTTTAGCGCCATCTTAGGGCTCTATAACCCCCCAAGGTGCTCCAACACATTTGTAACCCTTACTTGTTGATAGGTGCCGGCTCTCGGGGTACATGGAAGATGGGCTACAGTTGTGGACTATAATCCTCTTTATTGCTGAACAGCAGGACAGAACAAAAACTCCCACACCGCAGCTCGCCGCTGCTTCCTTCACTTACTCCTTCTACCTCTCTCCCCACCTGTCTTCTCCTCATCCACCAGCAGGTGGTGTAAACAGATCAGTCTCTTCTTTTAATACGGAACTCAAATATACACAAACACAAAAATTAATGTACAGCCCAAAATAGTGAAATGCCCAACACATTAATTATATAAACCTTAAATAAAGATTACACATTCACCAATTCACACCGGTGGTGTCAGTACCCTGGGGCGCACGGACAGAGATGCGCCACTGGTCTCTCTGACCACCACCAGCAGGCAAGAAGGGGTAAGCCTAAGGACACAACAGCCGGGATCAAACCTGCAACCTTCTGATTACTGGACAGCCCGCTGTACCTCCTGAGCTGCCCCAGATATTTGTTTTATTGGGTGCCAAACTGGATAAATACAGATGTTTGGACATCCTGCTTCCTATAAACATCAGTTCAGTGCCGCTCGAGGATTTTAGCATGAATGCTCCAACCCAAGGTTATAGGCTACATCATGACTGACTACTGGTTTAGGAACCATTACTGTTTATTACTCAATATTCTGTAAATACTTACATTTTCCTTCACTTGTTTAGCTATAACTATAGAATTTATGCTAAAATTATCAAAGCTACAAATAACGCCTCAGTCCATCTAAAATATGTATCAAATATTAATTACCCTGTCTCACCAAAGCAACTCATTTAATAACATAATTATCAGAAAAAAAAATTATTTTCTGTTCACTCCTATAAACATTTATATAATTAATATTTATACTCAAATAAGGCGAAACAATCAAGATTTCATTAAGTAAGTTAATTATTTAAATAATAAATCAGCTAAAAACAAGTCAACTCTAAAAACCATGTAACTTCAGTTATTACCAAATGAATTAATGTGAAACTACTCGTGCAAATATTACTAAATATATAATTTCATTTTAGGTGTGTTCTTGCTGTGTCTTTGTAAATCCATGCTTTCGTTCTTTTTTAAACACAGAAACAGTTTTGTTTACCTGTTTGTAGCTACGGTTTCGCCGACAGCTGCCGGCTTCTTCAGGCTGACGCTGATGGTGGCGCGTCACTTCCTTCTCCGTTTATCTGCGGGCAGCAGAGGACGTTGTCGCCCTCTACTGCCCGCTCTCCCCTCTCCGACGATGCAGTCCCATGCGTGGTCCAGCGTGTAAACTCCGTCGTCCCTGTTCATGGTCCCACATCCACGTCTCCTTATCTCTATTGCTTCCTTGATCCATCTTTTGTATTTTTGTTGTTCGGTGGTTATGATCCGTGTGCTTACAATAGAAGACAACGACATACTCATCTCACATGACGTCACATCTCTGTTCACAAAAACACCAACCCAAAAAACCATAGACATAGTAGTTAACAGAATCAGACAAGACAAAACTTTACATAAAAGGACAAACCTCACAGCAGATGACATAGCACAACTGATAGGACTGGTAGCTAACTCCACTTACTTCACATACGACAACACAATATACAAACAACTGGAAGGCTTCACCATGGGTAACCCGTTATCAGCCACCCTGTGCGAGTTTTTCATGGAAGACCTGGAACAAAAAGCCATAGCCACCGCCCCCCCAAACTGCAAAATAAAACTATGGAAACGCTACGTAGACGACATACTGGAAATCATACCAAAAGGTCAAACAGAAACACTAACACAACACTTAAACAATATTGACGACACGGGCAACATAAAATTCACTTATGAGTTAGAAACAGAAGGCAGCATAGCATTTATGGACATGAAAATCACCAGGCAGACCGACGGGACCCTAAACATAAACACATACAGGAAACCAACACACACAGACCAATATCTATTATGGACATCAGAACACCCCACCATACACAAAATGTCAGTAATCAGAACATTATATCACCGAGCAAACATAATAACAGAAGAGAGAGACCGTAAACAAGAGGACAAACACATACAACACGCTTTAAAGACCTGCAGATACCCGACATGGGCAATAAACAAAGGAAAACAACAAACAAAAACAGAAAGCAAAGAACAACCCAAAAAAAGAACCAGAAACCCAGAAAGACAAGAACCAAAACCAGTGATAACCCTACCATACATCAGAGGCATAACGGAAAAAATAAGAGCAACAATGAAAAAACACAACATAAACACACCAACAAAGCCATACACAACAGTTAGAAACAGATTAGTACACCCAAAAGACAAAATATCAGCTGGACAAAAATGTGGAGTCATCTACGAAATCCCATGCAAAATATGCAATAAAACATACATAGGAGAAACCGGACGCCAACTCAATACACGGACAATAGAACACAGAAAGGAGTGCGAGAAAGAGGCAAATCGTAAACACACAAGAGCAGCAAAAGAAGAAGCAGAAAGCACAATAAAAAAGTCAGCCGTAACAGATCATTGCTTAAGAGAAAACCATATAATGGACTGGGACAGCACACGGATCATAACCACCGAACAACAAAAATACAAAAGATGGATCAAGGAAGCAATAGAGATAAGGAGACGTGGATGTGGGACCATGAACAGGGACGACGGAGTTTACACGCTGGACCACGCATGGGACTGCATCGTCGGAGAGGGGAGAGCGGGCAGTAGAGGGCGACAACGTCCTCTGCTGCCCGCAGATAAACGGAGAAGGAAGTGACGCGCCACCATCAGCGTCAGCCTGAAGAAGCCGGCAGCTGTCGGCGAAACCGTAGCTACAAACAGGTAAACAAAACTGTTTCTGTGTTTAAAAAAGAACGAAAGCATGGATATAATTTCATTATTTGTTTGAAATCTAAATGGTTATAAATGTTTATGTCTCATGGGCTTACATGAAAACGTCTGAATGAAGACTTTATACTCTAATATATGTTTCCTAAACCATCGTTTCAACTAGGAATATACAGTATTAATTATAATAACACTAGTCAGCTAATAAGGAGCAAAAATAAACACACAAAAGTGGGTTTTAGAGGTAAAATAAGACTTTAATTCTAGTTCTGACGCATTAATCCACTGATGATGACATCTGAAGCAATTACAGAAGATCAGTCTGCTCATATCAAAACCACTCTGGAACATCAGCCAGAGCGTTTATTACTGATGAGAGAATTGATATCCTCTCAAGAGTCCGTACTGAAGCCGGGTGGAGGACTTTGTCCATCTGTCATAAACAACTCTCAGGACGTCACAACAAAGGGATTTCAGGTTCAGTCAGGAGTTCTCGTCCCAGTGTGGAGTCCTGCAGGGTGAAGAGAGTAACACCTGAGCTGTAAGCTGCAGGTATCCTGATGTGTGCTACTTTAGCTCCAGATTCATCCAGGTCCGCCTCCAGGACCATCTTCCACACCTGACCTGAAAATAAACACACGGTGTGAAACCTGATGGTGTCAGCGTGCTAAATGTGCTCGACCAGCAGCTGCTTCACCCTCCACATCCAGGTCCCTCCACCGCGGATCGCTCGGGTTCTCCGACAGGCTGGACAAGGAGCAGTCCTCCGTCCAACGCTGCAGGACGTCTTCCCGACGAATCAGAAGCACAGAGTCGCTGCAGAGTCGCTGCTGAGCCTCTTCTTCACTCACTAACACACACACACGCACGCACGCACGCACACACACACACACACACACCGTAAATCCTCTAATATTGGCCTGTATTCCATTACTGGCCTACATTAGCCGGTCTCGCTGTCAGGGGGGTAAATAAAGGCGGGTCTCTTAATAGTGGTCGGCTTTATGGCTCAAACCCAGCCGCAGTTTTGATAACTGTAAAGTACTATTGATCTTAAAATACTTTAATAAATACTGCACTTACCCACTGCTAAAGAATTAGAGTCTCACAAAACATGACGGCAAGTCTAATCACGCATAATAGGCCGTGTTCGAGATGAGCCAGTTCTGCGCAGATTAGATCAGCGGTGATCGGCGAGCAGTGCATGCCGGTTAGATTTGTGTCTGACTTGACGCCGACTTGCTCTGACGTCATGCATACGTAGGCAACGATAACCTCGTGAGATCAAGGCAGCCGCAGATTTTGGAGCAAGGCGCTGCAGTTGCTCTCCACCGGCTGCAAAACCTAGGGGATGACGGGAAACGCCTGGCTCTCACCTGATCTAAGATCTGATTGGTTCATATTTTGATCCAAACATCCGGTGGTAGAACATGAAATGATAGTTGGTCACATGTATTCTGTAAATCATGTTATGTTGATGATGACAACTGTATAAGCCATAAAGAGAAATGTGTTTTGTGTTCTTCTGTCACGTTTCCTATGAGCACACTAAACCTACAGCTGATAACCTTTACTTATTATTACAGTCATGTCTCCATTTACAATATATGATATCCACAAGCACGTGAGGATGTGTTTCAGCTGCTAACAGGCACCAGAATTAAAATAAATAATTAAACAAGTATGAACTCTAACGCGATATCTTCAACCATCGTCACCCCCGAGCTACACATGTAGGGAAATCTGTCCGACTAAAACGCCGTCTTTCAGCCACTCCCCCTGCTGCTTCCGTCTGCTCTCGCCTGCTTTCCAGGCGAGGCGCAGCTCATGTCGAACACGGCCACGCCAATTATCAATTAAAAGAGCACCTTTATTCGGTTTTGGGATTAGTGTTATTAGATCTTGTTTCAAGGAGTGAGGTAATTCTTCATTATTTAGGGATTCATTATATACAGCCAAAAGGCCCTGTCACACATGCGGTCATAGAGACAAGTCCGCGAGCAGCACACACAACACCCCGTCCCTCCCCCCACATTTGGCGGGATACACAAGTCGCGAGCAGCAACCTCCCCTGCTGAGGGCAGACGGTTCATAAAAATGCCAGGGCCAAATTTTGGTCCCAGTCCACCCCTGATCACAGGTAAGGGTTTACCAAAGGTTTCTATGGCGTTTTATTGAACACACACACACACACTCACTCACTCACTCACTCACTCACTCACTCACTCACTCACTCACTCACTCACTCACTCACTCACTCACTCACTCACTCACTCACTCACTCACTCACCTACATCCAGAGGGTTGGTCATGAACACGGCGTTTGCTGCGACACCAAATATCAGCTGATGGTGCCAGGCGTCAGGCACCTCCTCCCCCTCCGGCACACCCAGCTGCATGTTCATGGTTGCTACGGGAACGGCCCCTTTTCGGATCCAGCGTGCGAGCCAGGGGACCAGTCGGACCTGGCGGCGAGGATGGAGGTGGAAGAACCGACCCGTGACCTTCCCACCACTGGCCTCTAGCGCCCCCTGGATGAGCTGCACGTGAGTCGCACCTTTAGGAACAGGATCAGGTGCAACTCAGGTGTGTGAATTCAGCAACTCTTTTATGGTGAGCTCACCTGCTTTAATCCAGCAGATTACCTAAAACTCAAATCCATCTTTGGGCCAAAATGAAAACGTGGGATGAAGTACAGATATGTACGGTTGAACCTTTTCATTTTAACCAATCAAGGCTTCATTTCTAAAGCGCCTTCCACAACCCTCTACGGGAGCCCACGGCATGGGCACACACACGGTGGGAACAGGTCTACTCAGGAGCACAGATAAGTAGACGGAGGCAGCTCCCTGAAAGAAACTAGAAACAAACACCAAAAGTTTCAATCGTGCCTGAAAACAGACCGGAAGCCAGTGCAGAGAGGCCAGCACCGGACGGATGTGATCCCGTCTCCAGACCCAGTCTGAAAGCTAGCAGCACAGTTCTGCACGTCTGAAGACGACGCAGGGATGGCTGACCCAGTTCAGCATAAAGAGTTACAATAATCTAGCCTAGATTACAAATGCATGGAGAACCTGCTCCAGGTGGGCGTTCGACAGCATAGGCTGGATTATGGAAAGGTGTCGCAGAAAAAACAGAACTGCATCATCGAGTTAATGAACACACACACACACACACACACACACACACACACACACACACACACACACACACACACACACACACACACACACACACACACACACACACACACACACACACACGAAACCAACATATTTTGCAGTAACATTGAATGTGGAATAACCAAATGAGACACAAACAAATCGATTAGAAGTAAAACAGTTCAGTGGTATTTACTCTTTATTCTTGTTTTTACTGTAAGGAATGTTATGACACCAAACGTTCCCCCTGAGGGACAATAAAGGGAATTCTGCTCATCCATCTGTAGCCGTTCCTGTTCTAAAGTAGGTGAAATCTTTCTTCACGGGCCAACAACAAAAAGAAAAAATAGTCATTCTCTTAAATGAAACTGCATTATTTCACCTCTTAACTTTCATGATTTGGAGCAGAAAAGTTTCATAAAACCTAAATAATTCAAGGTGAGTTTTCTCCACTCTGATGCTCACCTGTGGGGTTAGGGTTAGCTAAGGTCGGGGTCGGAGAGGACAGATACAAACTGCAGCAGCCACAGAGTCAGACTTGAGCACGTCACTATACTGGTTTTCTATCAGCGCTGTCTGGAGGTTGGTTGGTGCAGCTTCTGCCAGCCCTGCACACATTCCTGAGCTGGAATCTCCATTTCTGGGCTTCAAAGTTGGCAGATCACAGAGTAGAGTCAGCGCTGAGCGAGAGGAGCGTTACACCGCCAACGCAGAGTAGTAGCATGGATGATAATGAATGTAAACATACACAAAGGCGGTACTGCTTCAACTGATGCGCTAACGCTGCAATGCACTATGGGATTTGTACAGGGAGTGCAGAACTATTAGGCAAATGAGTATTTTGTCCACATCATCCTCTTCATGCATGTTGTCTTACTCCAAGCTGTATAGGCTCGAATGCCTACTACCAATTAAGCATATTAGGTGATGTGCATCTCTGTAATGAGAAGGGGTGTGGTCTAATGACATCAACACCCTATATCAGGTGTGCATAATTATTAGGCAACTTCCTTTCCTTTGGCAAAATGGATCAAAAGAAGGACTTGACAGGCTCAGAAAAGTCAACAATAGTGAGATATCTTGCAGAGGGATGCAGCAGTCTTAAAATTGCAAAGCTTCTGAAGCGTGATCATCGAACAATCAAGCGTTTCATTCAAAATAGTCAACAGGGTCGCAAGAAGCGTGTAGACAAACCAAGGCACATAATAACTGCCCATGAACTGAGAAAAGTCAAGCGTGCAGCTGCCAAGATGCCACTTGCCACCAGTTTGGCCATATTTCAGAGCTGCAACATCACCGGAGTGCCCAAAAGCACAAGGTGTGCAATACTCAGAGACATGGCCAAGGTAAGAAAGGCTGAAAGACGACCACCACTGAACAAGACACACAAGCTGAAACGTCAAGACTGGGCCAAGAAATATCTCAAGACTGATTTTTCTAAGGTTTTATGGACTGATGAAATGAGAGTGAGTCTTGATGGGCCAGATGGATGGGCCCGTGGCTGGATTGGTAAAGGGCAGAGAGCTCCAGTCCGACTCAGACGCCAGCAAGGTGGAGGTGGAGTACTGGTTTGGGCTGGTATCATCAAAGATGAGCTTGTGGGGCCTTTTCGGGTTGAGGATGGAGTCGAGCTCAACTCCCAGTCCTACTGCCAGTTTCTGGAAGACACCTTCTTCAAGCAGTGGTACAGGAAGAAGTCTGCATCCTTCAAGAAAAACATGATTTTCATGCAGGACAATGCTCCATCACACGCGTCCAAGTACTCCACAGCGTGGCTGGCAAGAAAGGGTATAAAATAAGAAAAACTAATGACATGGCCTCCTTGATCACCTGATCTGAACCCCACTGAGAACCTGTGGTCCATCATCAAATGTGAGATTTACAAGGAGGGAAAACGGTACACCTCTCTGAACAGTGTCTGGGAGGCTGTGGTTGCTGCTGCACGCAATGTTGATGGTGAACAGATCAAAACACTGACAGAATCCATGGATGGCAGGCTTTTGAGTGTCCTCGCAAAGAAAGGTGGCTATATTGGTTGCTGATTTATTTTTGAATGTCAGAAATGTATATTTGGGAATGTGGAGATGTTATATTGGTTTCACTGGTAAAAATAAATAATTGAAATGGGTATTTATTTGTTTTTTGTTAAGTTGCCTAATAATTATGCACAGTAATAGTCACCTGCACACACAGATATCCCCCTAAAATAGCTAAATCTACAAACAAACTAAAAACTACTTCCAAAAACATTCAGCTTTGATATTAATGAGTTTTTTGGGTTCACTGAGAACATGGTTGTTGTTCAATAATAAAATGATTCCTCAAAATTACAACTTGCCTAATAATTCTGCTCTCCCTGTAGTCTTGCGAGCCAGTTTTCTATTTGATCTCATGGGCCAATATGGTCCGAGAGACTGAGTTTGACGCCTGTGACCTAGAATATGACATCACTTTTTCTCCTGTTATTGTGTTTTAGACAGGAAATGCTACTGCACAGCAGAGCAAAACTTATCAGGAAGTCGTTCTGATTACAGCACTTCCAGGCTAAGCTAACATGCTAAAACCTGGAAAATCAAGAAAACCTTTTCCTATCCTGACTTTTATTACAAACCTTTTGATACTAATGTTAATATAACAACAACAACAATAATAATAATGTGTGAAAGTTGGAAGTAGCCTTAGCCTGTGTGACTGATGTTTCAAAGTAAAAGTCCGAATTAATACCTTTTACCTGCTGGCAGAGAGAACTCCACATAACATAACAGGTCAGCTGAAGCACTTCTGGTTTATTTCTACCAGCTGAATACCGTATTGACCCGAATATAAGACGAGGTTTTTTCTTGAAAATAAATTTAAAATGTGGGGTCGTCTTATAATCGAAGTCTAACCATTACACGCCCCCCTAACAGCAGAGGGCACCAGGCTGTGTGCTCTCAACAGGAGAAAAAAATGGAGACGGGAGCGGAGTGGACCGAATGTGGGGCAAGTTAACAAGCTATAAGGCAGAGTTGCAAATTTTAAGATGATGGTGGTCAATTCAGCGGAGGTGTCAAACATTTCATGCATGGATGCCTTGGATGGCAGTGAAGATGACGTTCTGGGAGGAGTCGGCAGGTGTAGCGATCTGATGGTACACCTGGATGCAGCAGCATAGTACAGCGAGGCAGAGCAAGTCTGAATAAAAGCCTCATTTGACTTTTGATTTCACACGTCAGCAAAGTTCTGATAGTTTGCATTAAAATTGTATTTTTTGCTCAGTTTTTGTTCTCAAATTTTCAATAAAAAATAGTTTATTTAAAAAGTGTTTTATTTTTAATTTTTTGTCTTTTCCTGAAGATTAGTGTTGGAAAGGGGGTCGTCCTATATTCGAGTCATTACGGTAATTTATAAGTAAATGCGGCTTAATTACACTAGCAGTTAGCATATCAGTCTTGTTCTGGGTTTGACAGCAGAAAAGGGGCGGGGCTTTACCTGCTTCGCTGCGGGACAACAGGTAGTCTGGCAGCAGGGACTCGTTCCTCCTCAGCCGGGTCTGGACGTAGCGGTCCACCTCCTCCGGTGTCGCCTCCACCCCCAGGGCCTTCAGCACGTCCACCACCGCCGTGGCTCCGCAGGCGGAGGCTCCGATTTGCAAAGTCTGCCTCTCCACCGCCTCCTGGACGGACCACAGCATGGCTGCTGAAGCCTCCTCCTCCACCTCCTCACACTGCGGCTCCATCTGGAGCTTCACCTGGACAGAAAGACAATCAGCTTTATGGTTACATTTGTCATAAAAATAGACTTAACACCATTAAAGTTATTCATACTTCCGGGTTTAACTTAACACGTTGTTACGTTTGCTTTCATGTTTAACTAAAAGCAGCTGAACAGCTGATTGACCGGAGTTTCCTCGTCAGTAACAAACAGAGGAGCGCCACTCGCTGCTGCTTTAGCGGCAGGAAACGGACCTTGACCGGGAAGCAGCGCCCCCGCTGGTCACACACAGGAACTGCAACGGTTTCAGGCGCTCCGGTCAGCAAGTGTGCACAAGTGAAACAGTCTCCGGGGGGCTGTGCACCAGAGGTCTCAGGGGGGCTGTGCACCAGAGGTCTCAGGGGGGCTGTGCACCAGAGGTCTCCGGGGGGCTGTGCACCAGAGGTCTCAGGGGGGCTGTGTACCAGAGGTCTCCGGGGGGCTGTGCACCAGAGGTCTCAGGGGGGCTGTGCACCAGAGGGATGAACTAATTTGGAGATTGATGGAGCTAACTGACATTAGGTGAGCCACTGAGTACGCTGTACAAATAACCGTGTATTTAACAGTGATAAACCATAAAACCATGACAGGAAAAACCCGTCAGCTATAAAAATATCAAACTGTTGATTTTATGTGAAGCTGCCTTATCCACAAGGCCGGATAAACCATATGGGCAACTGGGCAATTGCCCAGGGCCCACGAACTCTAAAGGGCCCAGGGCAGCAAGGGCATGGGCAAAATACTGTATCTGTAATCTCCCGCTTTATATTAGACTAGTGTGACCGTACGTCCTCTTTTCCCCGGACATGTCCACTTTTCACTCTGTCCAGGGCGTCCGGGGGGGGGGGGGGGGGGGAGGGGGGGGTATTGATGAAAATGTCCGGCTTTTCATCCAGGAGCAGGGATCGAATTATGGGGGAGCTGGATATCCTAGACATCCAGGGGAGCCGGAAATAACATTTTCTACCTATATTACATCATTTATGGACTCTAGAGTGGCAGAGCGATGATCGTTGTTGCGCAGCGCTCCAGGCTGCTGCGTCCAGCGCACGGTCCATTCTCAAAGTGGCACAACCAAAAAACTATAACACACGATCGTTCATGTCCACACATGTTCTCTATTTTCTGTCTTATTTGCGCCTGAAGCGCTCTGCTACTGCGGAGCTCATCACCTGTGCTGCGGTGATTTCACCTCATTGACGCAGCATCGAAACACGCTCTCCGCGTTGCGGTCAGGAGATCCCTTTGATCTGCTCAGAAGTAACTGATGAGGTGAAAAAGTAAGAATCCAGGCAGCAGTTTTTCTGGAGAGTTTAGAGAAGATGCAGGAAGATGAGAGACAGACAGGACAGGAAAATAGTTAAATAAAAACAAGAAAACAAAACAAAGTGTTGAAAAGTCAAATGTAGGTAGATTTATCTCCACTACACGTTTTTACCTATAAAACAAAAAGTTACACACATGTAATATTTATATATCTGATACAATTCAGATCACCTTCAAAACTCAGTCACACACCCAGGGCCGTTTCAAGACATTTTGGGGGCCAAGGCTAAATGACCTCCCACCCCCCATAACTGGGCTCCCCAGAAGCCTCTGTGTAATCCATACCCTCTCCAGTAGTGTTAGTTATACAGTTTTTGTAAAAACCCCTCAGACATTACTGACATGTTCTAATATTATCAGATGCAAAACTAAATTATCAGACATGCTGTCTCATCTGCTGCTTTTCTAAACTTGCAAAAAGTAACAAAACCGTTTGAAAGCCATTATTTGTGGATTCTCTGAAAGTTTCCATGGAGTGTGTGACAACTTATTTTTTCATTGATCCTATCGTCTAATCTCACAGCTGAAACAAGCATCCTTAATAATCTGTGCACAGGAAGCTTACCGATGCTGTAGTAAAACAAAAGGTATAATAGTTTATTATTAATAAAACCTTGTTGCAGCACTAAAGCAGAAAAATGAGATTTTGCAATAAATATGCTAAATATTTACATATGAATTGTTTTAGAGCCCTTTAATTGGCAGAATCTGATATTAATGTAGTTCTTACAAAAAAATGGGTCCCAACATGGTTTGTGTGGTGTTGCCATAGTGTGACGTCATAGGCACAGATCCCCTGTCCTCTTTATTAGAAATGGAAATTTGGTCACCCTATATTAAACAAACTGTCCACCCGAGCTTTTGCGCCGCACAGAGACGCTTCGCTGCCTATGACTGAACGTCAGTTGAGAGTCAGTCTCATGCAGACTGACCAATGAAGAGAGGGCCTCAAGTTAAGACCCTCTCCTCATTGGTCAGTCCACACAAGGTGGGTCAAAGGTTACCCTGAGGGGTTACGTGATGTCAGGCATTCAAGTATTGAGTATATTTACTGCATATTACAGTAAAATATTCTGTATGTGACCATATTATGGTGATCCCTGGGTCGTGATGATGGGGCCCTTTAATATTGTTGCCCAGGGTACAACAAAGTGTTAATCTAGCCCTGCTTATCCATAAATTAATTGGTGAAAACACATATTTTAAGTTTTTTTCTTTGTAAAAAATACATAATTCTATTAAAGGCACGCTTGTTTTCTTAACGAAAACTTTTCTAAACGTTTATATAACACAGATTTTTAAATTTATTTATTGGGAAAAATACAGCTTTTAGTGGCTGGTAGTGGTGTAAGGAGTTTACTTCCTGTTTTCAGTGTGCTTAGCGGCATTTAGGTGAGATGTGGCTGCACCGCTAGTCAGAGGGAAGTGTCCTGACTCGTGAATGCACGTGAAGGCTGTGGTGCTGTTCACTACTGATGTCATTACAGCTACTTTTGACCCACAAGTGCAGTTAAAATACATCACCTGTGCAGGCAGAGCTATAATAGGTGGTTATGACCTTAAGGGCAGGTAGTTGTGTTTTCATTCTGAACTGTTTGGAATGAAGAAAGCTTAGAATTTTGTTTTTGTGGGAATAATTTAATTTAATAGATAATTTAAATGTAATTTTTTCGCAGTAAAAACATTTTTTATACCGACTTCAGTTTAACTGTAAAAACAACCATAAAAATACATTCTTACCCTAAAAGGAAAAGTTCTGCCCAGTTTTACGGTATCTTTCCAACGTTTTACTGTGAGACCTACGTTTTTTTTTCTTTTTACAGTGTAATTGTAGATGTGTGTGTGTGTACATAGGGCTAGCGTGTGTGTCACCGGGAGGTGTGGCTCTGGTTTACTCTGGGATGAAAGCTTCCATGACCTCCCGGCCAAGCTAACACACCTGCTTTTATCTCGTTCTTTGACCCCGGTCTCATAACCATTGACGAGAGTTGGAATCTTTCAGAACCAGTACATCCAGAACTTTGTCTTTCTGCTCCTTCTTCACACATCAAACTGGAGAAGCCGCCATGTTTCTGCACACAGATGTTTTGATACTTCTCACTCCTAAAATCCTTTATCTGGGGTAAAAAACTCCCAACTAGGAAGGAAAATTCTACCTTTTCTCCAGACAGACCTGATTTAGAGCTGCAGGAGCGGACTCTGCCCTTCGTGACCCGGTCAGAGTAAGATGAACACATTATCTGTAATTTTCTGTTCCTGTTCATGTGCACATCAACTGTCAACCCATGTTGCAGTTCTCCTTCTAGCCAGCAGGTGCCACTGTAGCTCTACCTTAACACACCAGGAGCTGCAGGACCTGAAAAGTCAGCAGACGTTTTAGAGACTGTTGTTTAGCTTCGTGCTAACTGATCACACTCATTAGCATGGACGCTTAAACTCGTCACCACCTCAGCAGCTGCAGCTTTGGATGATGGGATGTTTATATCTAAATGAGATGATTCAGGAATCATCCGGACACAGGTGATGGAGGGAAGGGTTAGGATGAATCTAACGGATCATCACTGGCAGGGGCCAAATTTATTCATTTTGATTTTAATTAAATTCATTTAAAA
Source organism: Nothobranchius furzeri (assembly GCF_043380555.1). Lineage (NCBI taxonomy): Eukaryota > Metazoa > Chordata > Actinopteri > Cyprinodontiformes > Nothobranchiidae > Nothobranchius > Nothobranchius furzeri. Next base: position 46,900,499 of record NC_091754.1, on the reverse strand, counting down.
AGATGCAGTGCTTGAAAATGATATTTTTTCACAGGCCTTAAGTCCCTGGGCGCCCCTATCTTGGACATGTCCTGCTGCGGACAACTGTTTCCTCCGGATTATTTTTGAGATGGACTGGACAAACACCGGCTCTTCCTAGAAGCTCTGGATGAGATTCCCGATGCCATCTGGTGTCAGGAAACAAATTAATGAGAGGAGCTTAAAGTACCTGAACAGAAAACCAGGATGTTTCTGATTTCTCTTCTCCTTCAACCTCCTGGTTGGTATTCCTCTCACCGCCCACCCCTGTCACAGCGATGGCTGCCGGGAGCAGCGAGGGATTAAGACTGACCAGGATGATCCTGCAGCCGGAGGAGATCAGGAGGGTCTCCAGGAGTCTGGGATGAGCAGCTGTCTTCTCACACCCGGTTCAGTGTTTCCCTCACAGCCTTCCCCATAAACTCTGATAGAAACTTTTAAACAGCTTTTCTCCTCACAGATACACCACAGCAGCAGCTCGAGTCAGACTCTGCTGGGTAATTATGTCACACACCAAAGGTGTTTTATTTAGCGAGGATGTTCCCTAAAACAGGTGATGGATGAATTAACACCAGAGTTTAGTGTCTGATGCACCAAGAGGCTGAAATGAGACTTTTTAAAGCTCACGCTCGTCACACGTTCGTCCTCCTGAATAAACAACTTCAGAGCTGACGCACATGCTAACGTGTAGCATCAGAGAATGTCTGTAAATACGGCGTGATGCTGGGATGTTGCACCTTCTGCACATGCAGCTCATTTCAGGACTGTTCACACTGCAGACTGATGCTGTTGCATGCAAATCCAACGTTTGACATTAGCCAACAATCAGACGGCAGCACTCGGACCTGCAAGGCGAACGCAGCCTTGGCTTCAAACCTGTTTGAAGTGCCTAACACGCCTCAGCTAGTGCAAGCTAACCGCTAGCAACTCAACAATTTAGGTGGAATAGGTTTGGGCTTGTGTTACTTGGGAAGATAAAAGATCCATGTTGTTTCTTTTACCTGAGAAAGAACGAAGGCAGTGGAAGAGTGGCACTCCTGTTAGCCAATCAGAGGTGAGAGCTGTCCACCCCTCAGGAAGATTAACGAGTAAGACTCCAAACTTTAGCTCCTCCACTCCTCTGACCAACGTCTACCTCCTGAAACAGGAGCGCCAGAGCTTTTTTTTTCTACAGAGACCTTCATTTATGCTGGAGACCACTGCAGATGGGGGGAATTGTCGAGTGAACGAGACCTTTAAAAAAATACGTTATCGTTGGATGCACCATTAAAGATGGCCGCCGCAGCCAGCTGACCTCACACGACCCCCCAGAGGCTGGTCTGTAGCCCCGATAAGACCCACTCATAATTAGGACTGTTTTTACGTCTTTTATTAAGACAAAGAAATGATTTTAGATAATTAAAAACAGATCTCATTGGGATCAGGCTTTGGTTCGGTCAATCCCACAGTACTAATGGATGAGCAAAGGGAACACCGGGAATATTCAGCCAATTGGACCCGTTTGCTGCTGCTGCTGGACCAGCGTGAGCAGCAGATGATCGGTGTTCCTCAACAAGATGCTCGACCTTTAATTTGGCAGCAGCAGCATCAAACCCAACACACGCCGACAGGATGTTAATATTTAATGATGCAGATTCCCTTTAATAACAAAAGCGTAAAACCTGAGAGGGGATTCTGCATTTTATCAGCCTTTTATCCTACGAGGAGCATCAATTATTCACAAAACACTCGAATCTGTCTCAGCCTGCATCTCACCCCACAGAACTCATCCTCCTTACTCACATTTGTCTTCTTTAGTCGGGAGTTTTTCTGTGAAATTCACCAATAATTTAGCTCCGTGTGAACAAACACATCCAGGAAAAGTGAAAACTGTTTTCACCCGTTACAAAAAAAACACCTGTTTTTGAACCCTTCCGGGGATAAAGTTCACATCAGACTGTTTATTACGGTGCAGCTCCACTAGCCACCTCCTGCTGGATGATGGATGGAATCCTCCAGAACCGGACCTCCTCTGTTCTGGGACGATTCCATACATTTCCAAGCAGCTCCACGTCTATTAAAATAAACAGCTGGAGGCTTTTTGGGATTGTTTTTCCCGCCATCCCAGTGCATCCGTGTTGTCATGCATTTGTTTTGGCGGTTTATCGTAGATAGTGATGGCAGCGCGCCTCGGGGTGACGAGGTCACCGACACGCCACAATCAGAGCGGCAGCTTTTGGATTAATCCCGCCATCTTAACCCTGCTGCGTGCAGATGTGTGGGGAAAATTCATGAATCTGTCAGCTGTTCACAGGCCCAGGGTCGTCCCGTCGGGATAATACAGGAGGCAGAGTCTATTTAAACACTATCTCCATGACCTCTCGGAGCACAGCGGCTCCGCTGGGATCTGTGGGATTAACCGAAGCCTCTAAGGTAAGATGAATCATTATAAACAGCAGCGACGCTTTGAAAATAACCAGAACAGCACATTAGCATTGAAATGAGGAAGCACTTTGTCAGGAGGTGGTTCTGGGTCGCGGAGACAAACGGCGAGCAGCGCCGGGGGACTTCAGCGAGCTCTTATGTGTCCTCCACAAAGACACGTCTCAACAGTCTGAAGACGCTGGAGCGTTTGTTCAGGAGCCTCAGAGACAAATCATCCTGATATCCATGCTGATGATACTCTAGCTTGGAGTAACCCGACTGTATCGTGATCCAGCTGTTGTTTAGGGAACCACATTCCAGGCTAACGCTCGCTGATGAGAGCTAACAACACAAGTTTATCAGCTGAACCTGCTTTAATGTGGGAGGAGCCATTTTGGATTTTATAACCTGGGAATCTTTATCTTTTTCAGTAGAATCCCAACTCAAGTTTATTTTTCCAACTTAATTTTCAGTTGGAACTAAAAATTCTGGACCAACTCCAGAGGGAAATGATAAGTCCCATAAACTCAGCCTAATCTAAAATCGCCAACCTGGAATTATTTTGTGCCAACAGGTGGCAGCAAAGTAACATTTACCAACATCGGTGTTTCCCTTTTCCTCCCGATAAAAGTCCTTCTCAGCACGCGGGCCATGCCTACGAGGATGTTTCAGCCATTTTTATAAAATTTCTGTGAAAAATTATCATAATTTCTATCATAGCTTCCTGAACAGCCTCGGCTCAGAGAAACACTTTATGTTCTTTGGGTCTGACGAGCTAACGGCTAGTTTTGGTTATAAAAAGTTCTTACTAAACTAACGTTGCAGAGTTTGGAGCCGTTTTAAGAAGGCAGCAGCACGCATTGTCCAGTGCAGATGTAAAAGCTATTTCTGCCGACTGAGGCCATTCAGGAAGCTACGTACAACAGATAAAATAAAAAAGTGTTCCCATTATTATCAAATACATAAATACTATACTAAAAAGCTGTTAGCATGCTAATGCTACATCATCAAAGTTAGGTTTTTATTGAAAGAACATAAAAATATAACTTGAAGCTCGTGTTTGAATAACAAACCAGAAAAGGGTCAGGGGTCACCACCACGGTGCCCCCAGGATTCATATAAGGTGCCCACAGACCTTTTCTCCAAGCTGCACAAGTCTAAAATAATTGTAAACAAATCTGCTGTAATCATTTTCATCACAAATTCATTAATATAGATTTTAAAACTTAAGATGTGTTTACTGATTTATTCTAGTTCAGAGGTCAGTGTTCTATCAGCCTGGTGGGCCTTCAGGTGGATCAGTGCTCATAAAGTAGCGCTCAGCTCATAAAAGTTGGTGAGCCCTGAGATGTTTCTCAAAGCCAAGGAACCCCGCCTTGATTTCTTGGCCCTGTCCCGGCTGCCTAGGAGATACGTCATCAGGAGCCGCCAAGACGTGTTCCAATGTTCATGTTCTACCGAGGCGTCTGTTCTCCGTTTGTTAGCCGTTTAGCTAGCTGAGCAAGGATACAAGTGAGGTGCCTTGCAGCCTAGCCTTGGTCAAAAATTTCCCAGAATACACTGCTGCATCACCTGACACATTTCATCGCTACATCACTTGACATGCTGCATCGCTACATCACCTGACACGCTGCATCGCTGCATCACCTGACACATTTCATCGCTACATCACTTGACATGCTGCATCGCTACATCACCTGACACGCTGCATCGCTGCATCACCTGACACGCTGCATCGCTGCATCACCTGACATGCTGCATCGCTGCATCACCTGACACATTTCATCGCTACATCACTTGACATGCTGCATCGCTACATCACCTGACATGTTTCATCGCTGCATCACCTGACATGTTTCATCGCTACATCACCTGACACATTTCATCGCTACATCACTTGACATGCTGCATCGCTACATCACCTGACACGCTGCATCGCTGCATCACCTGACACATTTCATCGCTACATCACTTGACATGCTGCATCGTTACATCACCTGACACATTTCATCGCTACATCACCTGACACATTTCATCGCTACATCACCTGACATGTTTCATCGCTGCATCACCTGACATGTTTCATCGCTACATCGCCTGACACGCTGCATCGCTACATCGCCTGACACGCTGCAACGCTACATCACCTGACACGCTGCATCGCTACATCACCTGACATGTTTCATCGCTACATCACCTGACACATTTCATCGCTACATCACCTGGCACGCTGCATTGCCATATCACCTGACATGCTGCATCGCTGCATCACATGACAGACAGAGCAACAGTAACTGGCTGTGCTCATGAACATGTGATCCCAGCAAACACTAAAGGGTTTATAACTCATTATCACGTCTAAGCAGGATCTGATTCCCACGCCGCTCGCTGCCCGGAGAAACATCAGCAGCTAACGGCAAAAACAAACTGTCCTTGGCAGATAATGCCTCGTCAAGTTCCTGTGGCGTGCTGATTCTCCTCTCCACCAGACATTTGTCAGGCGTCTCTGACATCGGGATAATTTCTGCTCCGTGCTCGTACATCACAGCATAGAGGTGATGAGTTTGTTTCTGGAGCTGTCACCGCTAAATAGCCATGCTGACATTCCAAATCATTCACGACATTCAGGGAGGAACTAGAAAACTTCCCATCTGTTCCCATCCGAGCTGGCTGCTGGGGGCCGGGATCTGATGGTGGAAATAGACTGAAAGGAGCCCTTTAAGCTGCAAGACGCCCGCCGAGCTGCTGAAGTTCCTCTAAAACTACATTTTAGCTTCTTTCTGCTGCTCAGCAGCACTTCAGCCATCAGCCGCTGACATTTACCAGCTTTTCACCAACTCAAACATTTTCACACTCAGATGGAGGTTGTGAGTGGTTTCAGATGGGAGGATGATGCTCTGGCTTCTGACGGATAAATCGGCTCAGCTTGGTTCTTATGGAGATCCATTTTCCTGTACAGCTAATCCTGGCCAGTAACAGCTGTAAGAGAATTCATGTTTTAAAGTTTCTGCCCTTTTCATCACATCTCAACCATCACTCAACATCCAACTGGAATCAGAACTTTTAAACGGGAACAAACAAACGTCCCCCTAGTGGCTGGTTTCAGAACAAGCTGTAAGCCCCGCCCCCTCAATATAAACAGACCATGTTGTTTCTGACTGATGAACACAAATAAACACCTGATACTTTTTTCAAAGTGAATCCGTTCACTGTTTTAGACAAACAACAAAATGAGATTAGAGGGACAGTTTGATGAATAATTCCTGTCTAACGCGTTAAAAAGGTTTGATGTCCTGATGAGGAAGATAAGGTCAAAGAGGAAAACAAAACTCTTCCTTATTTTCTTTAGTGTGAAGTTTTCCACTTGGATTATGTAAGAACCATGAACCATAACAGATGATGTCTTTAACGCTTCTACTATGAAGTCTACCTGAGTTTTCAGGTTGTCTCCCTACGTCTGCTGAATTCTGTAAAAGTGGTTTGGTTTTTGCACGTTTTGTCTTCTCCAGACATCCATGATCCAGACAGGAAAGGAGCTTTCTACACCGCTAAGGGGGTACTCTAATCAGGATTGTTTATTTTCTCATCCAAAGCCAGGGGATGACAGCATAAAGGACAAACTCGTGTTTCAGTGGCATCAGCTCCTAACTGCTGCTTTCTGGTGTGAGATCAGAAACCTTTACGCGAGCATCACGTGTTAGCTGCAGGACTAAAGCTGGTAAATCTGACACGTATCTGTCCTCTGTTGCCTCTGATGAACTCCTTAGACCTCCTTGAGGAGGACTCTGTGTGTGAAGTGACTCAGAGGAAATGTACGACTGTTTATTTGTGAGTTTGCCACAGAAAGAGATAAAGGGAGAGGAGAGAGAGTGCTTCTGAGCTTCCATCTCCTGATCTCAAACCAATTTCTATGCAAATGTTATGAGTTGATTTGGACAGGCTGCTGTTGTTCAGGCCGGCTTAGGTGCTGCAGCTTCAGAGCGGGTCGATGAGGAAAGCGCCGCGTGAGCTCGTATTTCCAGCGCTGACAAACTCGTTGTGTGATGCATTTTAGTGCAGCATCATGCAGGTGCAGGGTGATGCTTCACACGGCCGTGACAAACAGCTGAGGGGAGAACAGCACCTCGGAGGTGAGAGAGGACCAGCAGACTAATGGTGAGATGGGGGGAAATGTTCCTTGAACCGAATGGGCCAGAAAGCCGGGTGATAATACTTCTCAAACCAGAATGGTGTTTCAGGACATCTGCCTGTTGGTGTGTTTCATCGAGGACGGAGCACAAAGAGACGAGCGACCTCGCCGTTGATGGTAGTTGACCTCACTGGTCGGCTGATACTGCCATTCATTAAAACCTCATAAAGCAGCTCAATAACACACATGCAGCACACTTCTAAGTGATGTCAGCCATGAAAGGGAAGAGAAGAGCTGCAGAATATGCAGAGAGCAGGAGATCGACTCAGATTTCCTTTTTAATTCACCTGGCGTCCTCCATGAAAACCACGCACTTACAGAGGCACCTTTGTTCCTCTACAGAGGGGAGCCGTGACCCCAATTTCTGCTACATGTTCCTGGAAGAGTTCAAGCATCACAAGCAGCGTAAACAGTCTCATCTTCAGCTCTGCATTCAGAATAATGCTGGAGGGTCCTCTCTGTGGACGCACGGATCACACCTTCAGTGAAAAGTTTTGTACTCGTGTCGCGTAGGCCACGGCCTCATCGAGGCTCTGGGCATAAACACCTGTGTTCTCACCTGGTGGTCCTTAATTATGTTCATTCATTTAGCAGAAACTTCTGTCCTAATCACCTTGCAGTTTTTAGCTGACATGATCCTTTTTAGTCTACATGAGGAAACAGGAGAATCGGGATAAAACCCACACGCATGCACGAGAACATGCTATCTCCATACATGCATTGGGAGAACATGCTAACGCCATACATGTAATTGGAGAACATGCTAACTCCATACATGTAATTGGAGAACATGCTATCTCCATACATGTAATGGGAGAATCTGCTAACTCCATGCATGTATTGGGGGAACATGCTAACTCCATGCAGAAGAATGACTGAAGGAGGTATTGCTGATTTAGCTCCATGTTATTTCTTACTGAATTATTTTGTGATTTGCATTTGAAAAACATGTAAAAAAAAGGAAAAAAAGTTAAAACTATTTGAATTAACACAAATCACCACCTGGAAACATGCATCTGTCTTAATGTTTATTCAGTTAACTTAAAATACTGGGGGAGGGGCTTATAACTCTTACTGGAACCAGCCACTAGGGGGAAGCAGCTGTTTGTTCTGGCTTAGACTTCCTGGTGTTGTTTTAGTAAAAATTTCTCTAGTCAGGGAAGCAGAAGTAGTTCCATCAGTCTGATTTATTAAAGGACGTGGAGGAAAGATGAACCTGCTCCACGGTGAAACATAGGGATGAAGAAATGTAAATGACTAGAGGAATGAATCTGGTTACTGCTGACCTCTAGGATCATAAATCCAATTTACTACTCTGCAATAAACAAAAACATACAAACATGAAGCATTAGAGCGTCAAAATATGGCATGAAACACTCTGACACCAAGAATATGAACACAACACATAAATCTTCAGGTGTCCATGACAGGAAAATTGGATTAATCAAGGAGGAGAAGCTGAACACACAAGCATAGGTTTAACACCCTCCCCGAGTCTTCTACACCTGCTGTGATGCCTTACGTCTGGGCAATGTTCACAACTTACTTCACTTTTAGACTCATAAACACATTAACATGCCTTCGTCTGAGCTCTCCATGAAAACAAAGTGAAGGTAGAAACAAGGACCTCTCACTGTGATGGACTTTCGAACATCTTAGAACATCTCTGCTTCCAACACGATCCATTTACAACCAGTTAACTTACTTTTTATGGCCGTGCTCTTATATCCAGTCAGAGATTCACAAACAGGATGGATCACTATGATGGACAGAAGGAAGCATCTCACTTATGGGCCATTCCCATCTGTACCGGGTCGGCCCTGGCCGGGTAGCCCCAGTCGGCCCCAGCCTGGCCCGGTTGATTCCACACATCCTTGTCTTAAGCCCATGTGGGCTGATTCTACCCACCAATCAGAGGCTTGCTCTAATGGAAGGTGTGAATTTGCTGTCAGCAGTGGGTGTGTCGGCCCTGGTCGGCCTGAAGCAGACTCCCTCGAGAAGAGGGCTGAGAATGAGCCTTGGTTGGCCCGGAAAAATACCAGGCCACCCAGATATGTAAACAACCTACGCTACCCGGCCCGGGCCGACCCGGTACAGATGGGAATGGCCCATTAGTGTCTTGGATCTTTGGCTTGTTGTCTCTATTAGGTACTACCAATCAAACTGGATTACCATGACATGTGGGGTCCCCCAAGGCTCAATTCTAGGACCACTACTCTTTAATCTCTATATGCTCCCCCTGGGTCAGGTCATACTTAACAACATATCCTATCATAGCTATGCTGATGACACCCAGATCTGCCTAGCCCTATCACCTAGTGACTGCCGTCCACTGGACTCACTCTGTCAGTGTCTAGAACAAGTAAACGACTGGATGCAGTCAAACTTCCTTCAGCTAAATAAAGACAAGACTGAAGTTATTGTCTTTGGCAACAAAAAGGATATGATGGATGTTATTGCTCAGCTAGACTCCAGGGGAATAAAGACAAAATCCCAGGTTAGAAATCTAGATGTTATCATTCATTCAGACCTGAGCTTCTTAAGGCTATAACTAAATAAGTGTTTTATCACCTTCATCAAACATCAAGAGCCAGAGGTCTCATGTCCAGACCAGACTTAGAGAAACTTATTCAAGCTTTTATCTCTAGTCGGCTGGACTACTGCAATGGTCTTCTAACTGGTCTTCCCAAAAAAGCTGTGAAGCAACTGCAGCTTGTTCAGAATGCTGCTGCTAGAGTCTTAACAAGAACCAAGAGAACGGAGCACATCACTCCTGTTGTCAGATCCCTACACTGGTTACCAGTAAACTACAGAATAAACTTCAAAGTGCTACTACTAGTTTCTAAATCACTCAATGGCATGGGACCAAAACACATGTCCGATCTCATTCCTGTATCTACACCCAATAGGGCTCTGAGATCCCTTGGAAACATCAGCTGGTAGAACCTCGGGTCAGAACCAAACATGGTGGAGATGCATTTAGTTACTATGCTGCTCACATATGGAGTCAGCTTCCCCATGACCTCAGATCTGCCCCAACCCTAGCGTTGTTTAAAACTGAAACCCTAAAGTACTCATCAGCCTTTACATGAATAGTTTCTTATGCTGCATCGTCTCCACTGTAATCTGTGATGTAACATTGTCTTCTCCTTTAGCTCCAAACTGTAATTCTATCTGTGTGCATTTAAATTTGTGTTTTTATGTGTTTTCATATCATGTCCTGAAAATTGCACATTGAATTGCCTCTGTGTTTGTAATGTGCTCTAGAAATAAAGCTGCCTTGCCTTGTTGTTTTTAGGTAAAATCAGAATCTGCTGAAATAATCCCCCTCTGCTCATTTCTAAACTCGATCTATTCCAGACCTGTCACAGGATGTCAGTTATCCTCCTATAGTTCACTAGTTATAGACCACACACACACACACACACACACACACACACACACACACACACACACACACACACACACACACACACACACACACACACACACACACACACACACACACACACACACACACACACACACACACACACACACACACACACACACGTTACGGTGGAACACCAATGAATAATAATGCTGCTTTTACTGGGTATCTGATCATCCAGACTCGCTCTGATTTATGTAAAAATGGGAAAGCTGGTTGATGTTTTATCAACAAGGAAGTTTCCTCAAACAAAACTTTTAAAAGTCGTTAACCTGGTAAATTCCCAAACCTGGGATTGGGATTGGGCCGGTAAAAGTAAGTGGTCTGATGGGATTTGGTTGCACATCCTAAAAGCTCCAGTTGGGAAGTGTAAGCCACTCATCAGACGTGTTGTTGGTTTCTTCCAGTATGGACGTGAAGCAAGGCCAAAATAAAACATTTATGATCTTCTCTGTCTTAGGACGTTTTAATTATCTTCCTTCTGACTCCTCCGTTCTGTGTAAACAGTTTTATTTGGACTTCCCCGCCTCTTGTTTATGGACGTCCTATAAAAGGAGCTTCACCCAAAGCCCGACTGACCCTTTGTCTCCTTGAGATGAACCACAGCACCCCTCAGCAGTGAGAGCCAGGTAGGACCACAGGTACGCTCCTGGCTAAACACTAGTTATTCATCCTGGAGCCTCTAGTAGATTAGAGACCGCTGTCATGAGATCGACAAGGATAAACAGGGCTTGTTTCACAACTCTGTCTGTGTCTGTGTGTGTGTGTGTGTGTGTGTGTGGAGGAAATAAAGTGAAATGTTGCATCTGAAGCTAAATTCTATTCATCTATTGGAAGAAAAAGGTTGTAATTTTTGTCATATTTGTGTTTTTAGAAGACGAGTGTAATCTTCCACAAACCACCTGGAATAAAATATTTCAGCTTTTGAACAATTAAAGTTGGTTTTCACCAAGTTTGCTGCTTTGGTGTTTTTCAGGGTGTTTCTATGGTAACTAAACAAAAGCAGGTCTGTTATTCTAATGATTCAAAGGCTTTTTAGACATGAACGTCTAAAGCAGGGGTGTCCAACATCAGTGGTGTTTGTTACTTACGACTCCATTTTTTATTCTTTTTATTCCTTTCAATTTGTTTAGGTAATTATTATTTTTAAGTATTTCTTCTTTGGGGCGACGGTGGCACAGGAGTTAAGTGCTCGCCCCGTAAGCGGAAGGTTGCAGGTTCGAGCCCCCCTCAGTCTGTCACTGTCGTTGTGTCCTTGGGCAAGACACTTAACCCTCCTTGCCTGCTGGTGGTGGTCGGAGGGACCGGTGGCGCCTGTGCTCGGCAGCCTCGCCTCTGTCAGTGCGCCCCAGGGCAGCTGTGGCTACATCGTAGCTCATCCCCACCAGTGTATGAATGTGTGTGTGAATGGGTGAATGACTGATTGTGTTGTAAAGTGCCTTGGGGGGTTCCAGGACTCTAGAAGGCGCTATATCAAATACAGGTCATTTACCATTTTGCCATTTACCATTTTTCTTAAAGGTATAGCAATCGATATTTTACTTCCGGGTGGATCACGTCAACCATTGGTCCGCATCACTGTCAATCATTCTGGAGAAGCCTTAGCGTGAGTCCGTCGTACGTGCTCGCCCCTGGGTCAGTTTTCTCCTTGCGCATGTGCACTCTTTTTTCTCAACGGGTTTTTTTGAAAATGGCTGAGAGTCGCAAGAGAAAAGGTGTCTTCAAAGTCTACGAGAAGAAGAGAAAGGCCTCTGAAGTGAGAAATAAGACCAGAGTGTTTTTAGGAGACTCCTTTCAATGTTGGCGTTCGCTGAAAGAGACGGTTGGGCTGTCGACAGATGCTGCGGCTGCCGGTTTTCTGCTCGACAGGTAAGCTAAAGTTCAGCATGCTATTTGGAGGAATGCATTTGAGATTACTGCTAGAAGAACTGTATGAAAATAAAACCTGCTTTATATTTGTGTGCACACATCAGCTTCTGAAATATTCTACTGGCCAAACAAAGCGCGTTCTCTGCTGACGTGATTCCAACATGGCAGCGCCCGGTCTGCATGTGAAAAAATAAACAAACGGCGAGAGAGCTGTAAATAGAGGAAATGCTTCTACTTGGTTTATTGTTGATGCGTCGCCGCAATCGTCATTTCAAGTTTCGGAAAGCATGTGTATGTGGCTGCAAAGACGGAGCAGTCTAGGATTTTATGCCTATCTACCCAAAGAGATGCGCTTTGCTGACACAGAATCCTTCCGACCGTTCCGCCGTCTGTATCCTGAATCCTTCGAGAGTGTAGTGGAAACAGTCGGCTCATCGATCCGCAAAGCACCGTTTAGTTTATTTTTTATTTTTTTACATGTGGACAGGGGGCTGCTGAATCTGAATCTGAACACATCTTTGAGCGGAGGCATTAAAGACAATGTCCTGATGCATGAATCAAACAACAAAGTAAAACACGTAAGGGAACGTCATATTTAGTATAGCATGCATTTATTAGAGGTAGTTTCAAATGTAGAGCTGGATGACCTTCAGAAGAATATACTTTAAAGAATATCAGTGGACATCCATTTGAAATATTTGTTATATTTGGATTTTGTATAAACAAAGAACTAATATGTTTAAAATTCTACATTTGTTACAGCTATGATAACATCGCCTCCACACCGCTGGCTCACACTCAGTGGTCAAGACCAAAGCCTCCAGATGTATCAACAATTCAGGATTCACTGTTGGATCGGTAAGTTCCCAGCAAACAAACTGAGTTGTGCATGTGCGTAAGAATGTTGCATAGAAAAAGGCATACCAATTACCATGTGTTAGCTGTGTATTTATTTGTGTGTGTCTGTGTGTGTGTGTGTGTGTGTGTGTATTACAGAGAAGCTGACAAACACAGCCTGGATATCTGGCACGGTGCAAAGAACCTCTGTAAAAAGATTCAAGCTGTATGTGTGCTGTTCCTGCTCTTCTTTTATTCTGGTAAGACACGAATTATTTCATTCCTATACTCTTTATTTTTTCAGGCTGGACGAGAGAAGGACTGTGCCCTGCTTCTGATTTGGAACAGAGACGTTTGCAACCACTTTTGGTACGGCTGTAAGGAAGCCACATCTTTTTAAGCTTTCATTGTAAGTTTTATTTCCTAGATATAATTTATAAGAAATTGTGGAAATGGTAGTTTTCTAATAATTTCATAGTGAACATGAATCACTAACTTTATAGACTGTATTACATGATCTATGGACTGGAATTCTGCATCATGTGATGGATGAACATCAGTGGTACTTCGGGGCCTGTCGACATGGTCCATTGGAGGAAGATAGGGATAAAGAATGGATTCCAAAGAGCTCTGCAGCACTAACAAGACTCCAGAAGATAGTTTTTGATGAAAAAGTGGATAAAACCAAAATAATCCAAGCTCAGTTTTCTCCACTCTGATTTCCTGTGACGCTCACCTGTTCCAGCCAGACACCTGCCTCTCTGGGGTTAGGATCTGGGGCCATGCGACTAAAACCTGAAACCACTTTAACCTTTCGGCCTTATGCTCCACCGTACTGAAAAGACATGGTTCATCACCAAACTGCTCTTGAATGATAGGAGTTCCTCTGGGAGGGCGTTTAGGTACCATTCTTTATTCATAACCCACTTTAGTGCAGGGGTAGGCATACCTGGGTCTCCAGCACCACTATCCAGCATGTTTTAGTTGTTTCCCTGTTCCAACGCACCTGGTTTTAATCAGCAGGTGATTAACAGGCTTCTGTAGAGCTTGGTGAACTGCTGAACAGGTGATCCAACCACACACACACAGGAGACTGTCCTAGATAACTCACCTGGGTTTGTTTAAAGCAGACTAAATCGTTTTGGTGTACTGGTCCTGTAGTCACGACACGGACCTCCAGCTCTTGGGATTTCATTGCTGCCCTATTCTGACGCCAGGCCCAAATGTCTTAGCTTCGTTCCTGCCTGCTGCCGTTCCCTAACAAACGCCGACCGTGGATCTGGATCTGAGATGGTCCTGGTCTTGCTGGACCTACAGGTGCCCACAGCCTTCTTCACAGATGCGGTAAAAAGTTATTTTCATTTGATCTCTGGTCATTTCATTATGGAGACAACAAATTCTAGAGGGATTAACGTTAGTGATATTCTCCGAGCCTTCGGCTGCAGCTGTCATACTAACTACAGGCTTCACATTTTAATGCATCTGCAACACAGAGTTTCTACATGGATGCACATTAAAATGTTTAAATCAACAACATCCGTCAGCAGAAAGCAGCAATCTCAGATCAGAGAGCCTGATGAAAGAGCTGTCACCGGAGCAGCTTTTCATCCTAACCACTCTATTTGTTTTAGGTTTAGACTATTTTAACTCACCTATCAGCCTCCTTTGATCAGCGCAAGCTAACCCCGCAGCATTTGATTAATGAGTCATGAGTCACAGCACGGCTGTTGGTTCTGATCAGCACGCCTCGCCAAACAACAATAAATGGTTTCAATCAGCACGCGACGCTGCGTGCCCACCGACCCCCCCCCAGCAACTATCCGTTTAGCAGACTGTTTGTCAGATAAAGTTTAAAGATTCACAACTACATGAGGAAGACTACTGAGGATCGTCACTGTGAAACAGAAACAGATGAGCGTTGGAGAACTCCAATCAGAAAGTTTTGATTTCTTTCCCATGATTTTCCTGCAGGCTCAGAGCGAAGGTCTGATTTCCACGTCCTTTAAAAGGGGAAAAAAAAAAGAAAAAATAAGAAAAAGGGAATCTCCTTCAGTTTAAAGGTTAGCTCCAGGATGACGAGCTGAGGCAGACGTGGTGAACTGGGCTGAAAGCTGGTTCTGGCGGGGCCGGACCTCTGGGGCCCCATAACGCTGCTGAAAACTGCACGAGGGACTTTCCACGCAAACTTTGTGATTGATAAAGGAAACCTTTATAACGAGTCCCCCCCCCCCCCAATTCTTCATTAGTTGAGTCAGACGCGAAGCGGGCAGAGGTGCACCTGTTGGGGTTTCCTAGTTCTAACAGAACAACATCTCGTACCAGCATGGATTAGCTAACCGACAGGCTAATGTTTGTGTCATAAGAACGACGTTTCCTTTCTAAAGCCCTTTTGGTTAGATCAAATGTTTTTATTGAGACCACGATCTCTCCATGAGCACTTTTCACTGATATCCATGATTATTGTCATCTTAGGCTCCATCTGACCACTTTCTAATAACCCGCTTATCGCTCTGCAGCTCCAGAGCTTCCCGCTGCAGCTCCAGAGCTCCCTGCTGCAGCTCCAGAGCTTCCCGCTGCAGCTCCAGAGCTCCCTGCTGCAGCTCCAGAGCTTCCCGTTGCAGCTCCAGAGCTTCCCGTTGCAGCTCCAGAGCTTCCAGCAGCAGCGCCAGAGCTTCCAGCTGCAGCTGCGCGAGCCGCTCAAAGAGAATAAAACTTTTTCCACTCCCACGTCACGCCTCAGAGCGTGGGCTTTCGTCTTGGTTGTCATGGTTACCTGTGACATAGGAGAAGGGTTAATTATATGCACATTATTTATAAGGTAGTTTGCTGTAGGAGGCGGGGTATGATGCAGAAACACCTGAGCTTGTATCTAGACCAGGTGTGACTCAAAGCTTGGACTGCTGCAGCCGTGGGTACGCAGAGTTTCAGAGGTCGGACAAATAAGCTGAGCTTAAGTAGAGTTTTATTCTGGATTCTACGTAAATGTTTATAAATGAGTCTCCAGGTCTGAAACACAAAACCTGGCTCCAGGGCATGACCTCCAGTAACCTCAGGTAACTCAAAGTCATTTATATGAAAAGTCTTTTTCTCATACTTCAGCTTGGACCCATTTTCCACGGGACGCCCTACCTGGAGCAAAGGATTAGCTCCTAGGATCCTTGCTGAGCATACAGACTCCTCCGTCATGGTAGGGCTCAAGGTTCAAGGAGGAATCTGCGCCTGGGTCAGGGGAGAGGTCCTTCTCTACGATCATGAGAATGATTCAATGGGGCTGCAGTTTGCAACTTCACCACTAGGTGTTGCTAATATTTGCCCTGCTCTCCGGTAACTGTTCCGGCGGGAGCGAAGAGCAAACTCAGATTTGTGTTCTGGAGGCCAGATTCAAAAATAATTCCCTGTTGCCTTAACAAAGCTGTTGTTCATATCTTCAGTAAATTTATGAAGCTACTTCCAGTAAACACTTTTTACTTCTCACAGGTTGCTGATAGCAAAGTTTCCAGCACTTAACATCCATTGTCACTGTGATTTATGCTCCCCACGGATTTAATATACTGGTGGCACTGAAGGTCCTTTGTTTACAGCTCAGCAGCTCCATCACTGCAGGAGCAGCGGAGAGGAAGTACCACAGCACGTCTCTAAGTAAACCACATCTGAGTCGGGATGCTTCGAGTTAGTCACCCCTGCACCAGGCATGAAGAGGTTGTTGACACAGCGACAGTCCGGCCATCCAACCGCTGCTTCCAGAGGCGTTGTATGGTGGCGAGGGGGTGCTACACTCACAGTTCCATCATTGACCCATGACTCGCACAGAGGGACGGCGTAGGAACATGCAGCTAAAGAGATTTGCTGTGAAGAGAGGCTGCCCCACTGGGAGAGGCTGATAGTGAACTCTTTTACTGTGAGAGCAGATTGAAATGGAAAAGAATCAAGCAGAGGCTGCTACTAAAGGGGATGAGAGGTAGAGTGCACCGGGGAGCATTACGGTGTCCGTGGAAATGTACGGAACGGTTGGGAAGAGGAAGGAGGCACCAAGAAGAGACCAAAAACAAATTAGGAATAACGATCCTTTTACAACAGAACCAGATAATGTTTGTACCTCATTTTTCTCTGTTGGGGTTCACTTTGCTTTTCTAGTTTCACCTCAGAACAAAGGTCTTCCAATTTCTCACTCGGCCCTCCAAGGAGCTCTTTTCTGTCATTGCAGCCAGTTAAAAGCAGCCAATAGCACTTAATACAACTACTGGCAAACACTTCCCGTGATTACAGAGGAACATCCACAAGGAGCAATCTGCCCTCGCTGCAGGAGGCTGGTAAACCAGGTGGGACGGCACAGCTATCATTTACAAATCAAAGAGCTGTAAGACCATAAAAGCTTCAAAATGGGAAAATATCAGAAGCACGTTTAAAAAACACACATCATCAAATAGAGAACATATTGTTGCTCTTGGTTCAGCTTCAGAAAATAACAGCTGAGGAGACTTTTAACGGTGAAAACACTCTGTTACATTACAAACCCATCAGCGAGTGAACTCTTCTCACTTGATGTTTTCATGATTTTTACATTTACTTTGTCTTCTAGTGATGATTCCAGGTGGTTCCGACCCACCCCTTGGGAACCGTCTGTGTGCAGCACTGCAGGGGCGTAGACCGAGTTACCATGTTTTATGTTTACATGACCGGGGTTCAACCGCAGTAAAAAGCTGCGACATTTGTGACTCACAGGTTTTATCTAACAAGCAACACTATTTTAACAACAAGAAAGTTTAATCATAACTGATTCTACTTAGTATTGGCCTCAATATTCTTTCCAGATCAGTAATAGAGAGGGTTACATTTATTAAAGACCCTTTTATGCTATAAACACTTAAGAAACATGCTTTTTAGGCAAAGTGCTGCAACAGTTTATCCTTAGCTTCATTCAAAATAAAGCTAGCTAGCTCTGTTGGAGCAGTTAGAAGCTAAACAGTGGGAGGCCAGGTGCCTTGCTTATGAGGACACCGTCCTTCCTGGGTCAAAGAAAACGGTTAAATGGAACAGACTTGCATCACATTATGTGATATGACATTATATTTTATAAGTTCCAATGTAACGAGCCTTTTAAAGTGTGTATAAATCAGTTAAATTAAATATATAAGTGAGTCACTACCTGATAGCCACCAAAGCTGCAACTACCAAGCAACTAACCAACCATAGCTATCTGCTAACATGTCAGATATCAGCCTGATGGCTACAATTAGTTGACTTACATTTAAACTGGAAATTTGCCTCGGAGTAGCTGCTGGTTCCTGATCTGCCATCGTTTTGAGAAAACTGCGGTGTATTCTGGGAAATTTTTGACCATGGCTAAGCTACAAGACACCTCCTGTGTATCCTTGCTCAGCTAGCTAAACGGCTAACAAACAGAGAACACGCCTCGGTAGAACATGAGCACTGGAACACACCTTGGCGATTCCTGATGGCGTATCTTCTAGGCAACAGGGGCAGGACCAAGGCATCAAGGCGTGGTTCCTTGGCATTGAGAAACACCCGTGAAACTTCCAGTGAACTAAGTACAAATGTTGTGAACTCATAAAAATAGTTTTAATATATATTTTATGCCGTTAATATGAAACAGTGTGAATTTTTGAACCTCTTTTATTTTACAGAAAATATTTACTCACATAAACACATGTGAGGACGGCCGTATCCAGAGTTTCAAAGGTACCGAGGTCTGGAGCCCGGTGTCCTCAGTGGTGGGCACGGGCGTGCATGTGAGGAGTTTAATTCTCCTAAAACACAGACATGTTTGCATTTGAGTGATTTTAACGTGGATTTTCATCAGAGCACTGGCCTGAAGCATCATCATCATTTTTGTTTTGCAAATGTAATAATTATATGTTTCTGCCTAACCCTAACCCGTTACTGATAATTGATTTGACTTTATTTAGCTGTTTTTCATTCAACGAAAAGTGTCTTACCTCCTTTTGATCAAAAGGTTCTGTGGTATCTCCATGACTAAGTCTTCAGCCAAATCAAAACCATCATGTGGTTTTCTAAAGAAGCTCCGTGTTTTAATGCTTTTGTGTGTCTCCAGTGATGTCATACTCTAATAATCCCCTTCATTTAGCATTTTGAACATCCCTGCATGCCAATAATGACAAATCCCAACAGCAAATCACCATAAACTACAAAGAAATGTGTGACTAAAGAAAATAAACAAGCTTCTTTCAAACCAGCAAAAAGAATAAAAGGTCACAGGTTGAAGCTGGATTTTCACCAATGTATGTCCAGACTGCAATTTCCTGTACAGAAAATTAAAAGAGCCTCCAAAATAAAATTCAAAGGCCTCATGTGGTTGGAGATAGAGGTTGCAAACATTGAGGTCAGAACATTGTACATTCATTAAAATTTCCCTGCATGCACAAGTTATCTTTTTAATCTCTATTAACCGTGCACAAAACCCCAACGTGGTTCTGTAATTACTTCACTGCACCGAGGAAATCAGAATAAATGCTGAAGTTTTTACCAGCACAGCTTAAAGGTGTGGTTCACTCGTTTAATCAACACGTGCAGAAGTCTAGTAAGTCCTACTCTGGGGAAAAAAGCACCCGTGCATCTGTTTCAGGAAGCAGAAGGGAGCAACATCACAGCTGAGCTAACACTAACTTCCTGATATCTGTATATCTCTCCTCTGATTGGCTAACAGCAACACAACTCTACCACTGACTCAGTTTGCTCTGAAACGCTGATGTTCTATCTCCACAAATAACACAAGCCTGGAAGAGCTCTGCTGTGTGGTGGAGTTGCTAATGCTAATGGTTAGCTTTTTGCCGTTTCCTCTATGCCAAACCAACAACAGCCTTCCTATCAGGAGTCAAGATGAATGTTAGTGACAGTGTGACGTAGATCTATCAGGCTTTTCTAATCCTAGAGTTTCACCGTCTGTTTTCTATCAGACGCTACTGCTGGAGATAGGTGTAGGAGACTATTTTCATGTTCAGCCTGCATGAAACTCTCAGAGTGACCCGTTAGAATCAGAAATAATCATTAGAAATGGTTTTTCTGTGTTCCACACCTTTAATAACATAAAGTCTGTAGAGAAAACAGCATTTGAATGTTCAAACTAAATGTAAGTGTTAATATTAATGATCTGGGGTTGATAGGATATGGTGGCTTTGATCCATTAAAATTCGCCCGGGACATAAAGAAAACTGGCTCTGAGAGTCCGAGAGAGCGAGAGCATGAAGATGCCTTGGAAAGAATTTAAAACATTGATTGGGGGTTTATGTTACTAAATTCAGATACCTCTACCTGTATCCCTGTGTACCTGCCCCCACAAAACAGGTCGATATTCTGCATCACGCCAATTTTCTGCCAGGCTGAACGGCTAAAGTTCATCCAAACAGACGTCTGGATTCACGGGTTTGTCCGCCTTAACGCTGACAGCTTCATTGAGGAGAGGAACCGCAGCAGTGATCCTCCACAGGAACTTCTCCCCAGAGACAAGGTGCCTTTTAAAGAGACTGGGTTCACTCAGAGTTCTGCTGTGATTGTTTTTCTACCTGAAACCTTCTCGCTCAGAGGGGTGATGCTTTGATGTGATGCTTTTGGTCTTCTCCTGTTTCTCTTTATGTTGCTTTCTGAGTCGAGATTGGGATTTATTGCAAAGAGAAACAAGACATCACCTGAATCCCTCGGGAAATGGGAACACATCACGTTGTGCTCTTTACTCATTTTGGTCCTGAAAATATATTTTAGTCTATAAACGAGACGGGCCGTCTACGTGCAAAAAACGAGGTTAATAAAAGTTTATAAATATTTGCGCTTTTTCAAGACCTTCTCTAGTACAAGTAAGAAGATAGAAACCACCAAAAGCTTCTGAAATGGCAGCCATAGGCGGCGGCTCAAAGCCAATTTGAAGGCCACAAGCCCACATGCCGCCCTTCAGACACCCTGAACAATGGTGAGTTTTACATGACAAAGGCACTAAAAGCCCATTTCTCCTGTTATGTTTATATTCTGATGGTAATGATGGAAGTCTTCATGAACTGAGTTGTAACCATCAAGAACAACTTTTTTATGAGACTATCCGAGCGGTCAGCAGAGACCGAGGACACGGTGCGAGACCCAAACGAACCACGGACCAGCACTTCTTATCCTTTCTGACTCGTGGAAACAGAAAATGGTCCCAGACAGGCTCCAGGTGGACCTCCATCTCTGTGCCCATTTAAAGAGGACACATGTCCAAACCCAGTCGTGTCCTAAGTACTGATGACAACAGCAGCTCAGCACAGAGGGAACGGACTACCAAGATCATGACTGGGTGATTAGTCTTTGCAGACGTTACGTAATGACAGCACCGCTGAGCTTTTATGGCACCAGCTTTGCAAGCATCCATAAAATCAAGCTCTTGTGTTTACACTTGTTGGTCTGACAGTTATGGAGACACAGGACCAGTCTTCCACAGACTATTTGTTTACAGCTGCTCTCCCTCGGCTGAGATCTGATTACCAGGATGGACCAAACGGAGCTTTGGCTCTGCCGCTCATTTGTCAAGCGTTGGTGGCAGATCAGCTTTCCTGTCTGCCTGATGGACGTGTAGAGGTCCAGGTCGGTACATCACCACTAAGTCCATACATCAACTCCAGGCGCCTCATCTTGTTTGAAAATGAAAGTCTTTATTATTGATTTTGGCTCAGACCGTACATCCGTCTCCAATTTGTTCTCCATCCGTCCTTGTCTAAAGCACACTATATTAAGCGAACTATCCGTCTGCGGGCTGTACTCGCCGTCGGCGATGGTTGAGTGTGTGTGGCTGGCTGAGTCAGCTGAGTGTTTGCTGTTCCTGGGGGAACGGACCCATGTTCTACCTGTAAATAACAAACGACTCATTACTGCAACATCCAGGAGGACCTGTAGGACTCAAGGATGTCACGAGTCTGGGACTAGAAGCATTTATAAGCACGTTAAAGGAGGAGTTTTCTACTTCAGGTCCTTTTGCTCTTTGTTAGCAGACTGGTTACAACTGGACGCTGAGAGAAATCTGATGATAGCGTGACGATAGCGACTCAGATCTTATTTGCTTTCTGGAAAAAACAAACCACAGGTTGAGTTTAGCAATCTGGGTCTGGAAACAAGAATAATTCGTTTTTTGTTAAAGTTTAAAGATAGATACCAAGAAATGAGTCACTCTGAAAGTAGTTTTGTTGGGTTTCTAATCCTCGGTGACTAACTCACCAGCCATGCTTCTGCTCTACCTGCTACAGACGTAACAGCAACAGGAAGTACGTTTCAGATGCCTTCATAATAATTTCTACAGTCCTGTTCTGGTGTTTTGCTGCATAAACCTGATAGTTAACAACTCCTGAGTCTAATCAGCTGATGGTGAAACCACCTCCAACACAAACAGCTGTTCTTTAACAGCCTGTCCTGATGCTGTAAATAATTATTTAGTCACCTGGTGGGTAATTAGGTACGCCTACCCATGTGGCTCGACTCTGACTGTAATTAGACTCTCAGAGGTACAGAGGTATGCACACGCATGCACGCACACGCACGCACGCACAAACATGCACGCACGCACGCACACGCACACGCACACGCACACACACACACACACACACACACACACACACACACACACCTACCTGTCTTTCTATCTAACCCTGACCCTGAACTCTTACCAGGTGGGAGTTTTGTGTTCTTGCGACCGACCCCAACATCACCGCCACTTCTTCTTCTATAGTTTGGATTTAAAAACTTTTATTTGCCCTTTCAGAAGTTTGCATCTGGTTAACTGTTGAAATTGAAAACTTTGAGGCACACAAACCCGTCTGGAACAAATGTGTGTGTTCTTATCACTATTCCAGTCCTATTAATCATGTCTAATTACACCGCAGGTCTCTCTCTCTCTCAGGAATGAGGAACGAGTTTGTTTAGAACACAAACTGAGGAAAACCAAGAGTCTGTAGTTCGTTTTTGTGCTATTTTAGCATCTCAAACATCCCACAGCTCTAACATCTGGATGTTTAACCACACATTGTCTGTTTCAGGTACAATTAATGAAGATCTATGATTAAAATTCCTGCTGGAAGGTTCCCAATTTGCACTCAGATCGCTACCGCTAACTGCTGCTATTAGTGCTAGTTAAGAGGCGCAGCGGCCTGGTTAGAAACGGACTGATATAAAAATTAATAAAATGTTTTTCACATTAAAGCACCATTAAATATTTTATATTGGAGTTGCTCTATGGCGCCATTTTGGTCTTAGCCTTTACTTGACTAGCCTTTAGCTTGACAGTCCAGGTCAGAATGGATTACTTCTAGAATATGAGGTCTAGGAAAAGGTTTCCTTTAGCCAGACCTAATGACGTGACACCATTAACCACAACTAACCGGGTAGTTGGGGTATGAAGAGCACTGGGTTGAGCTAATTCCAGATGTTTTCTGGTTTATTTTTGTAAACCATAATAAGTCTGAGGCATCACTTGTGCTTGAGGAACAGAGAAGGTCGGGGTGTGACCGTCGGCGTCAGGAACCATGTGGTCGTTATCGGTTCTCCTCCTTATTTGAGAGCAGTTCCGGGCTTCACGCTCACCATAATTACGTCCCACGCGGTTGCTTCACCATCGTGTGTGTGTGTGTGTGTGTGTGTGTAGGTGGTGGTGGTGGTGGGGGGGGGGGGGGGGAGGGGGAGTTTACCAAAGACAATGAAAGCAGAAGTTCAAACACATCTGATAGCACCTCCACCCGACAAACGGCTGAGGGATTAACCTCGTCAGACGCTCCTGACTGGCATCATCTTTTGTTTTGGTTATGAATGCGGCGCCTCTTCCCCGTTCCTCCTCTCCTTTAACGCTCCGGGAGTTAAT